>NC_140940.1:78606509-79089009 GCF_014529385.1 Adiantum capillus-veneris
CTGAACAAACCAACAGAAAGACAATGGACAAAGACAAAGGAACAGCCTTAGTTGTCAGGGGAAGGACCAAAGAAAAGTACAAAGGTGGAAAGAGGGATCAATCTCATAGCAAGTCCCGCAGTGCTAAAGGCAAGAGTGACATAGAATGTTACCATTGTGGCAAGAAGGGTCACATGAAAAGAGACTGCAGAGAATGGAAAGCAAAAAAAGGCAAAGAGAAAGCAGAAGACCATGGTGAGAAGAACAAGTCCTCAGTGAAGATTCAAGAAATAAATGTGACAAACACTGTTGCAGAGGATGACAGTCTAGTGTCAGGAGATATCTACTTCTTGAAAAATACAATGGACTCAGCTCTTCTTACAGCATCTGATGGAAATGCACTGAGTGACTGGATTATAGACTGAGGGGCATCACTTCATGTGTCTCCAAACAAGGAGTGGTTTACCTCTTATGTGACCACTAAAGATCATGTTCGGCTAGGCAATGGGCAGACATGTGAGATCTTAGGCGTTAGAGATGTTCAATTGAAGTTTCAGAATGGCTCTTCTTTCACGTTGAAGAATGTGAGACATGTTCCCGCAATTACAAAGAGCTTGATCAGCACATGTTTACTTGATGATGCTGGCTACGTCACCACTTTTGGACAGAACATGTGGAAGATATCCAAGGGTTCTATGACAGTAGCACATGGAGTAAAGTCTGGAGGACTTTACATGATTTATGTATCAAATGTCTCTAAAAATGTAATCAATGTAACTGAGCAGCCGAACGTTTCTTTGTGGCATAGCCGGTTAGGACATATATCCAAGAAGGGAATGGAAATCTTGTCTTGTTCTGGTTATTTGCCTGGCTTTTCATTTAATGATTTTGAATTCTGTGAGCATTGTTTGTATGGTAAGCAAACACAGCAGCCACATAAGCATAGAAGCAGTAGAAGAGATACGCAGTTGGCACTTGTTCATAGTGATTTGTGTGGACCTATGCCTAACCTATCTCTAGGGGGAGCTTCTTACTTTATGACATTTATAGATGATTACTCGAGGAAAGTATGGGTTTACTTTCTCAAGCACAAGGATGAAGCGTTTAGTGTTTTCAAAACGTTTGTGACAATGGTGGAGAATCAGAGTGGCAAGAAGCTTAAATGCTTACGCACTGACAATGGTGGAGAGTATGTTTCAACGGCCTTTCGGGACTTTTGTGAGTCAAAAGGTATAAAATGTGAACTTACTGCTCCTTATAATCCTCCTCAAAATAGTGTTGCTGAGAGGATGAATAGGACCATACAAGAGAAGGTCAGAAGTATGTTGTCTAATGCACAACTGCCAAATGGGTTTTGGGCTGAAGCTGTATCAACAGCTGTTCATCTTATAAATAGATCTCCTAGCAAGGTTTTGCAGAAGGATTCAGTGGGCAGAGATGGTATGGTCAGGCAAAATGCCCTCATACAAGCATCTCGGAGTCTTTGTCTGTGATACATATACTCATGTTCCAAAGGAATTTAGGAATAAACTTGAGCCAAAAAGTAGAAAGTGCATCTTTCTAGGCTATGGTAATTCTGGTGATATGGGGTACAGACTTTGGGATCCCGAATCCAGAAAGGTTATCCGCAGCAATGATGTTCACTTTAATGAAGCCAAATATCATTCTAAACCAGAGAGCGTTGAGGAGATTAGAAGAGTTGTCTTCCAAGAAGATGGACCTGCACATGCAAGACAAAATGTCAGGGCTCAAGAGGAGCAAGGACATGATAGAGTGGAACCACAGGTTGTGGTTGAGCCTGAGCCACCTATTGTGCGTAGATCTAGACGTATCACGCGACCTCCTGATAGGTTTGTTCCATCTATGAACTATGTCATGTTGACTGATTGCAATGAGCCTTCATGTTACAAGGAAGCAGTGCAAATGAAGGACACTGGGAATTGGCAATTGGCCATGCAGTCAGAGATGACAGCTCTGCATAAAAACCAGACATGGAAGCTAGTTAAATTACCACAGGGCAAAAAGGCTCTACCTTGTAAATGGGTTTACAGGTATAAGATCACCGCTCATGATAGTCAGCCAAAGTACAAAGCAAGGCTTGTTTCCAAGGGCTTTAAGCAAGAACAAGGCATTGACTTTGATGAAGTCTTCTCTCTGGTGGTCAAGATGACTACATTGAGATGCTTTCTTGCGTTGGTTGCCATAGATTTGGTGTTGCACCAAATGGATGTCAAGACAACGTTCTTGCATGGTGATTTAGATGTGGAAATTTACATGCAGCAGCCATAAGGGTTTGTTGAGAAAGGCAAGGAAGATTTGGTATGCCAGTTGTTAAAGAGTCTTTATGGCTTAAAACAATCACCGAGGGCATGGTACCATAAGTTCCACAAGTTTATGCTTTCTCAAGGCTACAAACGTAGTGAGTTCGATCACTGTCTATATACAAAGAAGGCTAAGGATGGCAGTTGGCTGATCCTTATTTTGTATGTGGATGACATTTTGATTGCTGGCAAGCACCTGGAAGAAATTTCAGCTTTGAAGTCAAAGATGGAAAAATCATTTGACATGAAAGACATGGGTGAGGCAAGTCATATACTTGGTATGTGCATTGAGAGAGACGGATCAAAGAAGTTGATTTGGTTATCTCAAACAGAGTATATTGACAAGGTTTTGCAACGTTTCAATATGGAGAAGGGAAAGGCATTGAGTGTTCCATTGCCACCATATGTGAAACTTAGCAAACAAGATTGTCCTGTGTCTGAGGAAGAACAGGCTGAAATGGATAAGATTCCATATGTGTCTGCAGTGGGTAGTTTGATGTATGCAATGATTGCTACTCGCCCAGACATTGCATTTGCAGTGGGAGTAGTAAGTCGATACATGTCAAACCCACGCAAGAAACATTGGGAGGCAGTGAAAGGAATATTGAGATACCTGCAAGCTACAAAGAGTATGCGTATATGCTATGGGAGTCGAGAGCTAAGTGTAAAGGGTTTTACAGACTCAGATTATGCAGGTGACTTAGACAACCGAAGGTCTACGTCAGGGTATGTCTTTATATTGGCTGGTGGAGCAGTATCATGGCGTTCTAGATTACAAGATTGTGTTACTCAGTCTACTACAGAGGCTGAATATGTTGCAGCATCAGAGGCATGCAAAGAATCAATTTGGCTTAATCGACTAGTAACAGATTTGGGAATCAAAGAAGAGATGCCTGTGTTATATTGTGATAGTCAAAGTGCTATACAATTGGCTCGCAATCCAGTTTATCACTCAAAGACAAAGCATGTGGATGTGAAGTATCATTTCATCAAGGAAATGCTCGAGGATAAGCAACTTCAGCTTGTCAAAGTTCACACCACAGAAAATCCTGCTGATCTACTTACAAAAGGACTTCCCTCAGAGAGCTTTCCGCATTTTCACAAGCAGTTAGGTGTAGGGTAGTACATCACTTTTCTACATCTCTTGTATATTAGCTTGTATAGTAGCTTCTCTCACACTTAAAGTACCACATTGGACTTTAAGTGGGAGGTTGTTGGGGTATAAAGCCCAATGTGGTCGCCCAGGTAAGTGGGCAGGCCGCCAGGTATGTACACATATTCTTTTGTAAAAACCTAATAAGAACTCACTATGCTCTACACATTACAGTAGAGCGAGTTCACCATAGCGTCGTGCTCTTCTTCTCGCACTCTGTCTCGCGTCGCACTTCCGCTCGTACTCCTTCACGGAGTTGAATAGGGGACAGACACTACTTGCCGGTGGGGAGCGCTTCGTAGTAGCAAATGGGTGCCCAAGGCAATGGGTGTACATGGATTTGCTCAAGCCACTGAGTGTTGGGGATGATAACGAGAGGTAAAAGAGCTAATGGCTTAGGTGGGAGCACCTCCATCCATGACTCAACAGACTGTATGTGTGTGTGTGTGTGTGTGTGTGTGTGTGTGTGAGAGAGAGAGAGAGAGAGAGAGAGAGAGAGAGAGAGAGAGAGAGAAACCATTCACCTATCCAAACATGGGGGGCACATTCTTCTCTATGCACTATCCCATCGTGTCATCATCAACGTTGGCACTTTCCTGTACATAAGAGCACTATGGGTGCCAATGTGCCGAGAGATATCTATCTACATGTTATGGTGATGATGCAACAATTGAAGCAAAAAGTCAAAATGGGTCCTCTTCATGCAATGGTAAATACAAAAAGACGTTAATTGGGGATACAAAGATGTAGCATCCTAGCATTTGGGCTTCTTCTGTAGCTAGCAGTGTTGTTTTATTTTCTCAGAGCCACTACCTTTGACTACTTCAACTTATTTGGAGAAATCGTAGATATTTTACGTCTATTTCACGGCATGTGTGTGTGTGTGTGTGTGTGTGTGTGTGTGTGTGAGAGAGAGAGAGAGAGAGAGAGAGAGAGAGAGAGAGAGAGAGAGAGAGAGAGAGAGAGAAGAAACATAATCTTTAACAGCATAGGAACAAGCCAAAGGAACATTGAAAATCTAGCGAGAAAGTCTTGAACTCAAGACTTGGAGAGAGAGAGAGAGAGAGAGAGAGAGAGAGAGAGAGAGAGTAGAGCATGCTTATGGCATCATTTTGAGGCATACAAAATATATTGAGTAACAAATCAGTTTAGAATTGATATATATATATATATATATATATATATATATATATATATAGAGAGAGAGAGAGAGAGAGAGAGAGAGAGAGAGAGTTCCCTTGGCAACCTGGCAGCCTTCAAAAGTGGCCCCATAGCATGGCACCAACCAAAACATGTCTTGCTTCAACCAATAGAGGGGTCATGAAAAGCATGTCTATTGGCAAGTCATGGTTGTGATAGCATGGAGCAACAAAAGCAAGCTGATAGAAATCTGGTACATTGTCATTGGTTGATGAGTAGGGAGATATGAGCAATTTGAATTTATTAGAAGTCGTGTGAAAGATGAGTCGCTCGCAACCATTTGGCTAAAAACACTCCATGTGCTCATTGAGAGAGAGAGAGAGAGAGAGAGAGAGAGAGAGAGAGAGAGAGAGAGAGAGCTATTCAACAAGTCCTCAACTCAAAAGAATCAAGAGAGGGGGAAAAGGTGGAAAAAGAGATAGCAAAGATCTACTCGATGAATCTTGATCTCAAGATCTAATATGAGAGAGAGAGAGAGAGAGAAAGAGACAAAAGGCATAGCTACTTATTGCTATCTTGGTAGAGTGATTCCAAGGACTATAGTTTCATTCTCCTCACACGTGGACAAGCAGACATACACACATACACAAACACACACACCTACCTATATATGAGTTTGTATGTGTATGTGCATGTGTGTGTGTGTGTGTGTGTGTGTGTGTGTGTGTGTGAGAGAGAGAGAGAGAGAGAGAGAGAGAGAGAGAGAGAGAGAGAGAGAGATCTCCAATTGCCATGATTTTCTTGACCGCATCAACCGGCGGGTCACATACTAGTGCTACATAATTTTGGTTGCTGTTTTGCCACATAAAAAAAAAACAAGCATCGGAAAACAAATGGAACAAGTGAAAGAATCACGGTGGCTTTCTAAAACAATTAAAACGTGATAAAATCATTCGGTTGAGTTTAAGTATAATCAATGTTCAAGAAAGGATTGCCTTAGCTTAGCCTTGAGCCGATTGAAAATGGAGACTAGCTGATTGCAAACCATGATAAAGGGAAGAAAAACTGGTGAAACATGTGAGAAATTAGTTCAAAAATCTTGCAAATTTTAAATGTATGCTAGTATTTCCGGTTCGCTTCTTTGTGGGGAGAAAACTAAGCCGACCACCGCTTAATAAAAGAGACTTTTCTGAATATTGATTAGAATTAAGTTATAAAATGTAACAAAAGTGAAGCCATGTGAGGCTGCGAAATGAAATGTGTAATTAACAAGGTAAAGTTTTTACGGTGGCCTCAAGAAGGCAATATTTTTAGTTGTAATAAATTGTGTGTGTGTGACATCAAAGTTCGAGAAAAATCATTTTGAAAAACATACAAAATTTTCTTTGGGTAGATTCAAAGAAGAAATTTTACAAAAATAATCGATATTTTTTGTAATTTTACTCTACTTTTATAAAAAAAATTCGAACATTGGTGGGTGTGTGTGTGTGTGTGTGTGTGAGAGAGAGAGAGAGAGAGAGAGAGAGAGAGGGGGGAGGGGGGGGGGGGAGGTGGTATTAAAAAAAAATTGGGATCCAATGTATTTTAATCAGCTAAAATTGTAAAATCTCAGTTATATTTTGAGCTTGCTTTTAAAAAAATTCAAGAAATTTACACAAGGTTTAGTGTTATTACCAACAAAAGCTTTAAATTTTGACCTAAAAATCAAAAGAATTTCAAGTTTATCCTTATTTTCATCGGTTAGAGAGAGGGAGAGGATTTTCTTTATACAATTTTTAATGCCTCACATCAACACCAATATAGAGACACCTTTTAAAAACACTAAAATGAAGAAAAAATCATATTGTATGTAATCAAACTGTGATGAAAAGATTAAAGTGCAAACAAAGGAAACATTACATTTAATGTGATAGTGAAACTTTTGATGGTGAGAAATTTACTCGTTTTCTCTACCAACTCTTCTATATGGCCTTCTTAGGCCAAAAAAACTCATTAATATATATATATATATATATGTGTGTGTGTGTGTGTGTATGTGTGTATCCATAAGATTTTTCAGATATTATGTAAGTGAAGATTCACTTTAATATTCTAAAACAATAGAATGCAAGAAAAGTCAACGACATGTCCAGATATGAAATGAAAGTGAAATAAAAAGATTCATTTACTATTTTAAAATTGAAATAACATTTAATGCAAGTCTCATTCATCACTTAAAATATTGGAAGTATGTCTAACTCAACTCAACTCTAAGGCTTCTTTTAGAAAGCTAAAAAGAAATTGAAATTTGAAAAATGGGAAATGGATAGGAGGGAGATATCTAATAACATAATATGGCGGAGTACATCTATACTAATAGATAATGGGGGAGCGAATTCTGGTTTCCCCCCTACCATGTGGCGAGAGCTCCTCAGTCCGGTCGTAGGACGGTGAGAGAGAGAAAGTGAGAGAGTGAGGAGTGAGCAGTGAGCATTGAGAGGTGCCCCTGTCCGGTAAAAACAGAGTGAACTTATTTTAGGCAACGTTTTTGAGTTGGAACTCCGATTCTCGAAATCTGGAGTGTGCAACGTTATGGGAATGGAGCCATGCTTTAATGGAGCTGGAGCGAGCCTATTGATTGCCATGCTTATGAGTGAGAGAGCCCATCACTCTAGGGACTTAGAGAGTTGTGGAGCACATTTGCAGGAGGGGGGGGGTCAGAGAGAGAGAGAGAGAGAGAGAGAGAGAGAGAGAGAGAGAGAGAGAGAGAGAGAGTTTCCTGAACATTGGTGTGGCACACGCATGCGATGCTCTAGAAGAGCACATAGCGAAGCAGGTACCATGGCATGCGATGCAAGGAGCTAGCAGGGTGGTAGGGTCGTCAATGGGGTGAAAACTTGTAGTCGGTAAGGGGCACGTAAGGCGGAATAAATCATCGCCAGGGCCCAGGGACAAATGCCTGCGGGGTGGAAGGGGTGGTCGAGGGAGGGGAGGGCGTCACAAAGACGGAGAGTGTGTGTTTGTGTGTGTGTGTGTGTGTGTGTGTGTGAGAGAGAGAGAGAGAGAGAGAGAGAGAGAGAGAGAGAGAGCCCTGTGTATGGTCGTGTTGTGGGAGCCCGCGTGTGTGTGGGTGTGTGTGGCTGGGCATAGTGCCGGAGGGTGGCGTACGAGCAGCTCGCAGAGCTTGGTCAAGGCCAGGTCACAACGAGGAGGCAGTAGGTGCTAGGGCCAATGGTGGCTGAAGGTGACATAAAACAAAGCGTCAGACACTCTGGAGGTTGTTGGCAGGTAGCTCAGATCACCTACACCGACAGCACGCCATAAATAGGGGATAGTGGGGCGTCTCCAATAGCAGCTCCCATCAGGCTCGACAGAGTGTGTGACTGTGCATGTGTGACGAGAGAGAGTGGGGACATAATGAGGGGAGTGTGCGACAGACTGTGTGTATGTGTGTGTGTGTGTGTGTGTGTGTGTGTGTGAGAGAGAGAGAGAGAGAGAGAGAGAGAGAGAGAGAGAGAGAGAGAGATGTCTGGTGTTGTGAGAGCCCCCGTGTGCGTGTTTTTTAGAGCCCTCCGGGACTAAGGCGTTGGCCGTGGGTTGGAGGTGAGCTCCCTTGCTACGGAAAACTGAAGCTGTAGGAGGCCAAGTCGAGGAGGCAGTAGGTTCTGGGGCCGAGGGTGGCTTAGGAGGAGCAGTTAGGTGTTTTCCTCCATTTTTTGCGTCAGTGCTTTCGTGTGTCTCTAGCATTTCTGTGTCCGCTTTTCTCTCTCTTCTGTGTCTCATTCAACAACAGCTGTGTTTTCTTCAACACGGCCTGAGTCGGCGGACTATTCTGTACGCCTGCTTTGAGCTCCCCATGCACGTTGTCTGTGACCACTGTTGCTGCAAATAGGTCCGGGTATTAAGAGTAATTAGTATGGTCTGATGAGAGAGAGAGAGAGAGAGAGAGAGAGAGAGAGAGAGAGAGAGAGAGAGAGAGAGAGAGAGAGCGCCCTGATGCATGGATGATGAGCTACCCAAATGGAGAAACAACTTGAAATTTCCTCTTAGCAAATTCATTTGAGAAAATGGTTTCTCTCGAACATTGGTTGTGGGGTCTCATCATCATGCCTTGCCTGTGCAAAGGTGCTTGGCATTGAGCATCGTCTTGGGATGAGAGGCTGTCCGCATGGATGGTCGGTTTAGACATGTTTGAAGCTTTTTCTAGGAAATCAATTTGTCGCTTGAACAGTGGAGATACTTCATTGAAGTTTGTATTTGCAATCGTGCACTAGAGAGAGATTGTTGGTGCAACAAATGAGCGCCTCTCTATCCCTGCCATTTCAATGGCACTTTGTGTGTTTAGGGTAAAGGGGTTTTAAGACCTTTAAGGCAGCGTTGGGCACTTTTTTTGCAAGCAGCATCGAATTGTGCACGCAAGGGCTTGAACGCATTGTTAAAAGAAAACCAAATTTGCAAACATCAAAGAGGATTGTTAAAAAAAAATAATCGAATTTTTTGGTAATTTAACTCTATTTTCTTAAAATTTTCAAGCAGATTTTCTATTTCTCCCCCTCCCTTCAATTGGCTGCAGGTTAAGCTAAGGTACACTTTTCTCAAACATTGCTTAAATGATGTGTCTTTTCCGTGCGCATCTGTGGCCAAAGCTCCTATGCGAGCGGCACTTTGTGCAGCACACACAAGCTCTCGTGATGCAGCACATAGTAAAAATACGCGGCTCCAGTTGTTAACCACACACGCAAGGTTTTTGGTGAGACGAGCTCTAAAGCAAGGTTGTCTATGTGGCTAAGTGAGTCCATCCGGACATCGCTAGAGGCAACACTGCTACCGAAGGTGACACATTTATGCATATAGAAAAGACGATCCACATAGCATCGCTATAGGCCCAATGACACGAGCGATTGTATGCACAAATAGAGAGAGAGAGAGAGAGAGAGAGAGAGAGAGAGAGAGAGAGAGAGAGAGAGAGAGAGAGAGAGAGAGAGAGAGAGAGAGCCGAAGGTAGCAAATAAAAACAAAATTAGGTGCAAAGATGGGTGAGCCAAATGCAAGGAACGAGGGCATGTCGGGTATGTTCTAAAAGAAAAAGGTACACGTGTTTGCGACAACATGGGTCTCCTGGAAAAATGGAGGTGATAAATTTTAGTGCACTAATAAGAAACAAAGGAAGGGTTGATTGTCTTGTGTGTGTGCGCGCACCCGCGCGCGCGCACACACACACACACACACACACACACACACACACACACACACACACACACACACACACACACACACACACACACACAGAGAGAGAGAGAGAGAGAGAGAGAGAGAGAGAGAGAGAGAGAGAGAGAGAGAGAGAGAGGTCATTAGAAGACTTGGCATCCTTTCAGGCATCCCTCTTGATGTCTTTTCTAGAGCAATAGCATCTGAGTACTTTTGTTGCCCATAGAGGCTATTCTGAAAGTTTACTTGCTATTAAACAATCTTTGGTTGAGAAGCATCACCTGTGCTGTGAGCCCACACTCCTAGCGAGACAAGCTTTGCTTTGGATGTTTTTCTACCACTCATGAACATTGATTTCTAGCACCACTAGAGGCAATGTCGGCGCCGTTGTACTAGTAACCCTTTATATGTGTCTCTCTGTGCGAGATGAAGGCTAAACACCAAGTGAGATGAAGGGGAGCGGAAGAGAGAGAGAGAGAGAGAGAGAGGCTGCCGAAGGCGACCAACAATACTCGTTAAAGTGATGGCCATGTCAACGCAATAAAATACTGCCCTTGGCAATCCTCATCACTATATCACACGGGCATGGTCAAATGGGATCAATGCTGGAGGAGGAAAATGCAATGCGCGTCAATTATGGACCGTCAGATCTGAAGTTGCCCCGAATTTACCAATTTGCCCGAATTTACTAATCGGCCCACATTTACATATGACATACTCAAATCGCCTATATTTCAACGTACGCATGAGGGCATAGTGGTTAGTGCACATGGCTCGTGGTGGGGAGGTTGGGGGTTCGAGACATGGAGTGCGGATCAACCCGAATTTACAAGCCTGTCCGAATTTACTTTTCTTCCCGAACTTACCAAATGCGCATCCGACGGCCCAGATCATCTTAGCCGTCAATCCCATTTGAGCATGCCCATGCAAGATAGTGTGGAGGCTTGGCAATTGCAAAAATGCATGCTTTAGACCATTATCGTAGAAAAGTTTACAAGGTGTTTGACCATGTAAAACGAGCCTTGGAGAATGGAGGCGGATCCAAAGAGTCGAAGACAGGGACTTGGTCTTCCCCCCCGGGCCTTAGGCTTTGGAAGGCAGGCAGCAGGGGCAAAAGCCTGGCTTCAAAAACGCCCCTACCCACCCCTCCACCCACACTCATAATCACTCACTCACTCTCTCACTCTCTCGCGTGTACATTCTATAACCCCCCCACCCCAAAAACTGCATTGCTCCTCTGGCTATGGTTATGTCGAAGAGTAGCCGTGGATCGCCCTCATTCTACTACTGCTTCCTGCTCCTATGCTCCCTCTTGCTGACCTCTTTCTCCGCCCTCGCCTCTGCAAACAAGAAAGAAAATCCTGACGGGACTAGCACCCACCATTTACACTTCAAGGTCAGAAGATTAGCTCTCCCCTCTTCTTTCTGCTCAACTTACAGCTGCATCTACTTAAGTGCTTATGCTTTAGCATGTAATTAGTGGTGATCAACGCATGAATGGGCTGACTAATCATTTCCTTGTAAATTTTGGGAAGCTAGAATTACATACACCCCTTCGGGCAGTTGCTTTGGTAGGATTTAATGACAGTGGTATGAGCTCCATAAAATGACTGCTTATAGGTAGTTTTAACCTCCATATTTTGTAGTTTCTATAATGGGGCACATTAGCTTGCTAAGGGGTGACGCAGAAACGTCTCATTAGCTCACCGCGGTTTCCGTTTTAGCAGAGTCATTAAATCTAAATTGAATCCTGAACTATTTTGCGATCTGGATTGAATCCTCTCTAAGGGCTCAATGAAGTTTAACAATCAAAACATGAATGCATCATATCACACTCTTTCACAAATGTTGACTCATTTGTATCAATCCATGGGGAAAACATAATCTCACATACTTGTGGCTCATTACTTTGTGTGCTTGTGCAGATTAAGTACACAAATGAGACAAGGCTTTGCAATGGCACCAAGCAAATTATATCAGTAAATGGCCAATTCCCAGGGCCAACTGTGTATGTGCACACAGGCGACTTTGTAAACATCAAGGTCTCCAATCACATCGATGAGAACGTCACGATTCACTGGTACCCATGCTCTCTCTTTTGCTTTTGCTAATAAGCTCGATGTTTTGCTCTTCCTCTTTCAATTGTAGTGTGCATTTTTTATATAATTGAAAGTCGTACCATTGGTAATCGCATGTCGTCAAGAGCAGTAGATGCAGGTTATGAGATTATGGAGGTTACTGTAGGATCATCACTATCAATCAAGTTCTGATCTTATTCTCTTTATTTTGATGTGAAGGATACCTATTGAGCTTTCAGTCCAAGAGATGCAGCTCTTAAAAAAATTATATACAAACTTTTTTATTAATGGTTTTAATGCATTCTGCAGGCATGGGGTGCGGCAGATGTTCACCGTCTGGGCTGACGGTCCGGCTTACATAACCCAATGCCCTTTGCAGCCAAAAGAGCATTACAATCACAACTTCACGGTGGTGCGAGAGCAAGGGACACTTTTCTGGCATGCGCATTTGGGGTGGCAAAGAGGAACATTGTATGGGGCCTTCATAATCATGCCTCCAAAGGGCCAGCCTTACCCTTTTCCCATCCAGCCCAAGGCAGAGTTTCCCCTCCTCTTAGGTACAATAAATTATATAGACTTTTGTATTGGCCTAATCATTCATCGCTGAGCATTTTCTTTATTCCTTGTGCTGATATCTGGATTTTTAATTGGCAGGTGAATGGTGGAACATGCAACTTGATGATGTTGAGAAATTTGGTTTGGAGAATGGGAGGGGATATAACATTTCTAATGCGACCACAATCAACGGACAACCGGGGCTTCTGTATCCATGCTCACAAGAAAGTAAGAGCACTTCTTTTTCTTTGACTTTGCTCAAAGGTCTTCCATTCTAACAGAAAATTATGCACATTTTCCAAATTTCCACAATTGTCTCCCAAATCTCCGGCATCATGTATGCAAGCATCCAAAGTAGTATGCTTCATGCTTTACAGGCTCGCATGTAATCTAGTGTTCCTGTGTTTTGCAGATGCAACTACTCTTAGAGTCAAGAAAGGCGAGACATATCTTCTACGGATAATAAATGCAGCCATGAACTTCCAAATGTATTTCCAAGTAGCTAAGCACATGCTAACCATCGTCGAAACTGATGCTTCTTTCTCAAAGCCATACACAACTGACATCATAGTCCTGGCACCTGGACAAACGGCCGATGTGCTTATCACCGCAGACCAAGATGTAGATAGCTATGTGTTCGGTGCTGCTGTATTCTCGCCGCCCGACCCACTGAGGGTCGAGTATCCCACCATCACTACAACAGGTCTCTTTATATATGAAGGCGCGCCCAACAAAACAGTGGAGGAGCTCGAGTTTCCCACATTCCCAGCCTTCAATGATTCTGCTTTTGCTCTGAATTATGTGTCGCAGTTGAGAAGCTTGAACAGCCAAGAGCATCCTTCGTGGACGCCGCAAACTGTGGACCGAAGCTTCCTCTTCACAGTAGGTTACTCTTATGTAGAATGCAAAGCAGGAGAAGTCTGCCAAGGACCTGGCCCTGGAGGAGCGACGGTTGGAACAAACATCAACAATGTGACATTCGAGCTTCCATCAGTTGCCATCTTGCAGGTTGGAAACCGATCCCTCAAATGGGCTAAATGCCATCAGCATGTGATTGTGTATGGCTCTCCTATGCATGTAATTGCTCTTTAAGAATGTTCTCCTATGCATGCCTGGATTAAATATCATTCAATCAAGTCAGCTTCTCTCATCCATATTGTCCAATTGTTTTGGTTATAGTCATGTCCGTGTACATGCACATGTTCACAGATGCACAAACTTTTGTATAGAACGTAACATACGCATGCACAGACACACACTCTTTCCTTTGTGCAAAACTAATGTTACATTGATTAGAGGAATGTACAAGATAAGGCCTGAAAGCTAGAAAGAGTCAAAGAAAACCTCAAAGCACCTGCCCGCATGCACATACAGTACAATGCCAAGATAGACACATCTTATCCACTGTTAAAACCTTCATAAAAACATGTAACTTGCTCTTAGCTTTACTCAGAAAATAGCGTGATGGATTGTAACAAGTAGCTCATCCACTCAATGGCTATTATGCAGGCATACTACCAGCAGATCCACCCCAACCAATCTGTCGCCGCAATGTGGGATACATCACTGGCGCAAGCCGAAGACTCATACGAGGAAGACTTTCCGAGCATGCCGTTGTTTCAATACAACTACACAGATGGAAACCTGGCAAATAATTTTGCAGAGTTTGGTACAAAGGTGATGGTAGTGGACTTCAATGTCAATGTGCAGCTGGTTCTCCAAAACACCGACTCCCTCTTCTTTGAGAGCCACCCGTTTCATTTACATGGCTACAACTTCCATGTTGTGGGCTTGGGGATGGGCACATATAATGAAGAAAGGGACTCTGCAAACTTCAACCTTGTAGATCCGCCTATTATGAACACGGTCGCCGTTCCAGCCGGCGGTTGGGCTGCCATCAGATTCTTCACAGACAATCCAGGTATTCTTCTAGTTTCCTGCTTCAACAATTTGATTCTTCATACATACATACAAACAGACATACATGCACACATACATATGCATATACATAAATTTAGATTTATATACACATCCATATACATACAGGAGGAAAAATTGCTCTTCTCATTCATGGTTTGTGATGCTTAATGTGCAGGTGTGTGGCTGATGCATTGCCACTTTGAGATGCACACAACATGGGGTATGATGATGGCTTTCATTGTGAAGGACGGTTCTGCGCCCAACCAGAAGCTGCCGCCTCCACCCAAAGATTACCCCAAGTGCTAAATGAGGACCAATCAGAGAGGGACTCTTCAAGCCATATACTTCCATGAATAGGATCTAATGTACCCTTGTAAGATAGGCTTTTTTTTTTAGGCTTAAGGAGAGCCATAATTTAACATTTTTCTTTTGCCTTGATATAATAGAAGGCCATTTTTCTGATCTCTGTACCTCAACTTTTGTTGATTTTTCTACAATTGTATCTCATGATCAAATGGAATTTTGCAATTCAAGCTTGCTGTGCAGTCTTTATTTCTGTGCTGCTTGGATGTCCTTTAAAAATTAGTGACCAAATCCAAGTAGGGAGTTCATATAAGTCCCTTCTTTTTCTAGTTATTTATTAATGCCAAAACAAGAATTGTATATTAATTTATGCAAAGAATGCCTTAAGAGTTTTATCATTGTATAGGTAGATCGTAGTGTTTAGCAACAAAAGGAACTCATAAGGCCTCTTAGGAGACAAGCAAGTCTTTGATAGGGGGATCTGTAATTCGGAGTAGATCAGAAGGCGAATTTGGAGCACTTTTTTTTTTTTGTTGGGGGGGGGGGGAAACTTGATGAACTAACTTAAATCTAACTTAATCATCAACAATCTTCTGCCATACTTTGATTGATATACCAAAATGGTATGTAGCCTATTTAGAGCCTATTTAAGTGTTGGACAAGGTGGGTACCAGCTCTTAAGTGCTGCAAAGTGGAGACGGATGGATGGTGGCAGACAGTCAAAGAACATTGACGGTGCATAATGGAGGCTTACGGCATAGGTCTACGTTGCTCCTAGACTGGGAGCTGCCAATCCTTGTGTAGTTTGAATGTGCTAAGGGCGGATTTGTGGACGTGGCACGATCTACTTGACTATCTCACGTCCAGACTTAAGCTACACAGTTGGATTAATGAGTCAGTTTATGAGTTGGATCACTGAGTCAATTTATGCAGTCTCAGATTTGGCACCTTGCTGTGCCAAAATCAGAAGAGCTATATTAGAGCATGCTCACGTGAGGCGTAGTTATCCGTAAGCCTCGACATATCTGATGCGAGGCAGTACGGCAGTTCAGAGAGGGACGGGGAGCAGCAAGTAGTGAGAGAAAGAGTAAGTCACAGACGCGAGAGAGAGCTTAGTTTTCAAACTATGCCTAAAAAGGCAGAGTCACAAAACTAAGCCGGTGAAAGCCTGTGGCTGTCGGCGATGGTCGGCTCAGATTACCGAAAACTAACAAGCCTCGTGTGAGCAGCGCCTTACACCAGCTTGCTGACATAGGGTAGGTAGGGGACTTCCAAATGTCTTTTTGTAAACTCGATCTTTGATGTTTCTATGTCAGACTCGATTCAATTTATGACTCAAGCTTTTCTTTGTATCGTTTCAAACTATACATTACTTTACATTGATTGCTTCCAGCCTCAATTGTCTTCCAATTTCACTCATTTCTTGCACTGTTTGCCCCCACTCCTAAGTAAACCATGTTCGGGAAAAATCATTTTCACAAACATACAAAAATCCCTCCAAGACAAATCTGAACCGGAAATTTTACAATACTAGTCAGTATTTTTGCAAAAGTACACTATTTTTCATGTATTTTAAGCGGAATTTTCTCCTTCTTGCCCTCCCCTGAACCGGCTACTTTGATTTTGCAACCGGCTCAAGGCTAAGCTGAAGCACACTTTTCTCGAACATTGAAGTAAACCCCCCCCCCCCCCCCCCCCCCCCCCCCACAACACACACACACACACACACTTTTTTTTCTCTTAGTGAATCCATTATGAATTACTTATTGGGAAACCTCAGAGTGAGGAAAACCCACCCAAAGAAAATAAGTACAAAAGATGCCATAGTTCAGTGCGAACTATGACAAGGTCAAAAGATATCTAAGAATAAGGCATACAAAGAGTGATCTATCTCTTCCAGGAAGAGACCATCATACAACGACTGTTGAAGAGAAGCTCCGGAAAAGGAGAAGGCTTGGAGAGACGGTACAACCCTGTTTTACGAGCTTGCCATACCGTCCAGAAAGCCCAAAATCGCAACCAATGAAAAAAGACCCCATATGGTCTGAACTGAGCTGGAAGAATGCCAAAAAGCCAAAAAGATGTTGGAGAGGGAATAAATGCTTGAAGACAACCTGCAATAAGATCCAGCAGCAGTTGACGAGTGGCAAGACAGGTCCACGGCAAATGGTGGATAGTTTCCTTAGCAACCCCACATCTCGTACATCGAGAAGAGGTAACTTGATGCCTAGCCAATAGAGCCCTAGCCGGTAACACTGCAAGCAAGCATCTCCAAAGGAAAAGCCTGTTCTTTAAAGGCAGCTTGCTTTTCCAAATGTTGTTGATTCTTTTTGTCCACTAGGAGTGAGGTTTATGCATGTTCCAAATAGCATTAGCATAATCTTGAACCCAATGGAAAGGCAAGAGAAACGCATAAGCGGAACTCACTGTAATCTACGGTAATGATAAGAGGCCTCGACCCGGTATGTCCCTGTGGAGACTCCAATCTTTCAATCGGTCCATGCCATCAGAAGAAGGGATGGGCTGAAAAGGTCGCATCATGTCCGTTAAAATTCACCACAGTGGATGATGGTGAGGACCCAAACCAAATTTCGCTCAAGCAGCCACATAAAATAGTACATGACTTGTGTCATCCAAAACATCCGCGATAAAATAGACTCCTTTTTTAGCCAAAAAGTACGTCTTTCTAGGTTCTTGCAAAGCTAGAGGCACATCAAAGACTCTACTCCAATGGATGCTTTCCAATTTGAGCCAGTTAGGACCAGTAGGCATGTGACGAGTCCATTGGAGAAATGGGACAATCTCTTTCCATGCTAGAATAAACTTTGTAGCAAAAGGACATCCAGGAATTTTGCTTGCAAATCTGCTAAAAACTGTATCCCAATGGGTAATGGTCCAATGCCTAAAATATGAAGACGACATGTGAACACACATATCCGCCAACATGATAGCCCACGTTTGTTTTTGGGAGACGAAATCAAGTAGCATCATCGATTTCCTGGCCAATATACATGATAATGGATATCAAGAATATTCAAACCCCCATGCCGCTTAGGAGAGCACACTCGCTGGACCTTGACGGCCGGGAATGGTCATTTACTGACCATTCCCATAATATTGACTCCCACCATGGCTCCCGGCCTCCGCCGGTCGCCATGGGGTCATCAATATTATGCGGAATGGTCAGTAAATGACCATTCCCTACCCCATAAGGCGAAGGCTCTTTTTGTGATTGGATGTTTTCCACAAAAGATCCATTGCGAAAGACATGAATTGAGCAAGCTCCGATTTTTTCCACATGACTAAGGGCAAGAAGAATGAAATATATTCCATAATAATTGCTTGAACAATCCTTAAGCATACATGCAGCGGCCAAGTAGTAGGGGGTACCAGATGGCGTAAAATCGGAAAATCTCTCTAATGAATATCCGCTTCGCACAGGATCGCAGAGAAGGCATGAGAGAAGCTCGCACACAGGGGGCAGACACAGTTCGCACAAAGAGGAGGCGGGGCAGGGTAGAGGTGTGGTTGCAGCCTTGCAGGGCGGAAGAAGTAGGGGGCCCACCAAAAGCATAATTTTATAAATTAATGGGCAGACTTTTCAGATCACAGGCATGGTGGCTGTCGTGGTTTACAACAGCACTGAAAGGTGTACCTCTGTTGCATGCAAGTTTGAATTCTTGCTCCCTCCTTTTATGAGGGTGCTAGCCTCTAGAGCAATCCCTCGCTGCTGTGAAGCGGAATCGACAGGAATCTTTGAAGAAATTGCATAGAACTAGGTAAGCTGCTAGTAGTAGGTTGGCTAAATTTTTGCCAATGGTAGAAAGCTTCCAGTAATCAATATTTTCCCTTATCTTGTGCATCACCCATCGAGCCATTTGCGAACAAGTGACCTGCCAGCCTATTTGGGTAACCCAAGTGTCGGACCACCATCGAGGAGTTGATAATCTCCCTGGGCCAAATGTCCTTATGCCAGGAGAGTGCTTTGAGAGCCAATAGTTTTGGATCATTGTGAGGCATAAATAAAGAATCATCCGCATATGCTTGTGCTATGAAAGACTTTCCCCCAAGCAAACTCAGCCCATGAAGTTCCCCAATTCACATTACATTATCCGGATACAACAACAATGGATGTGTGGCCATCGCATAAAGAAATGCACTCAACGAACTTGATAATTCCCAAAGCTGAGTAAGCTTGGAATCAAGAATCAGCGAAGCATAACTGTCTTGATACAACCAATGGACCGCCTGCTGAAACCTTTCACCAAAGCCTAAACAAGCCATTGTCATAGCAATGTAATCCCAACTGACTGTATCAAAGGCTTTTGCAATGTCAACTTGCAACATTGAAACATCCCGCTTTGTATACTTAGCACACTCCATGCCGATGTATACGTTTGCTAGATTATCATTGATCTGTCTACAAGGAATGAAACCATATCGTGCTGGATGAATGCCATTATAAAAAAAACCCGTAATCTTGTTTGCCAGGATTTTAGCAACCATTTTGTAAATAACAGGCATAAGGGTGATAGGATCCTAGTCGACAAATGATTCACATAACTGCTTCTTGGGAAAAATCTTGACCAGACCTTGTTTCCAAGAGCAGGGCATAAAAATCTGCCATCCCATGCCTTACTAAACATAAAAAGAAGATGTTCTAGTATGGTCCAGAAGGCATGGAAAAATTCTACTGCCAAACCATCCGAGCTAGGCCTTTCCATTTGCCCATTGATCGCATAGCAGTATTCAGCTCTTCTTTTCATAAAAGGGGCCTCCAAAGCCGAAGCATCAACATAAAAAATAATTGGACACACAAATTGGAGAAGCTCCAGGCATGCTTTGGCAACATCTGAAACATCATCACTTTGCGATGCAATCAATGCTGAAAAGTGTTTGGTAGCAGTGTCGGCAAGCTCCTGCATGTTGCGAGTCCACTAGCCATTAGACTTTTTAACCCGGAAAATGTTCTGCAAACTCTTGAAGAATTGTTTAGAAGAACAACCTTTGTGTAACAAGGCCTCATGTCTGGAGCGAGTCATCCATTTTTGTAATTTGTGTCGATCATTTATCTTAATGACGTGTTGTGCCTGTACCATTTGATCTTGCTCCATTGATGTAAGAGGTTGGTGTTGCACCGTTGTCGGGGTTACGTGTTCGAAACTTGAGTCGCGGGTCAGTTGGCTATGGAAAAATTGAGAGCCAAGAATTGCTGCACCACACAATACACTAGCTATTAGTTACTTGGTAATGCTACTGACGCATAAAAACTGCTCGGAAATTGATAACACCGACGAAATTGACGCACACTTCTGAAGTAGTGCCGTTAACAACACCATTAATTAATGCAAATGATGGTTTAGAAGTTTAAGCTCCCCTTACAGATTACCCCGGGCCGTTAACGGCTCCGCGATTCGTCAAAAGATTAATTAAACTTAAGCTGTCGCTGATGAACAAAATCCTACTGTGCCGGTTTTCCTAAATCGATTTTTCTTCAGCTTGATATCAGTCTTCAATAACCGTTGTTGACTCCCTTGAATCTGATATGCACTTGCCCTTCTTGCTTGTATCTTCCTCCGAGAGCCTTGCTTGCTCAAGCAAGTGAGAGAGAGCTCCTTGATTTGCTGGCCTCTTTCTCTAGCTCGGCATCGACTCCTTCTTCTTGCTCCTTCTCTACCTCGAGAACGAGATAGAAATTCCTTGTGTTTCTCGAGAGAGAGAGAGCTCGAGATTGCCTTCCAAGCTTCGAGACACAGAGAGAGAGAGCGCTTCTCTTGTCCAAGCATCGAGAGAGAGAGAGAGCTCGAGATTTTCTTCCAAGCTTCGAGCACCCTCTTCCCTTCTTGTTCCTTCACAAAAAACGCTTATGCCCCCCCAAAATTGCTTGTATCCAATAATCCTCCATGCAAATAGTTCCTATTTATAACTCCCTCCCTCCGTGACGGCGCCGTCGTTGCTAGGGAGGCGTTAAAAAAACACCTCTTGCTGACGTGGCAAGGAAAATTTTGAGCGGCATGAAAACCGCCGGGACAGGTTCCGAAAGTGGTCGCCCTTGCTTGCTGGGTACTTGTTCCTTCTTCCACGCGCTCGTCAGAGCAACCTACAGGCGGGCGCGAGCTCCTTCTCACCTTCCTTGCCTGCCTGCCATGGGTTTTCTTTTCTCATTGACTTCACACCCCAATTAAATTTAGGGTCCAATCTCATTTCAGCCAGCCATTTCTTTTCAAACAGTTTTCTCTTTTCGATTTGAAAAGAATGGAATGTTGAGAAAGAGTTAGTGCCGTTAGGCACTTCCCCCGGCAAAAGTGGGCGCTGCAGGCACTTACCCTGCCCGGCGGAAGAGAGGGACCTTAGGCTCCCGAAAGGAAAGTGCCGGTAAGTACAACGTTGGTCTTGAGTTTGGCGGCTGCCATAACCTCAAGTCGCACAGCCTTTCCAAGCCGCTCTAATTCATGTGGGCGGCCGGTCTAAGTGGGTGGCCCTTTAGGTTATGGGTTTTGGGCACTACACTTGGGCACCACACATGGCATACATATCGGCCAAGGCAATGCCTTGCATGACACGACTTTCCAACATCCCCTGACTAGTAATATCACCGTGAATTCTGCTACCACCTTGTGTGTCGAATGCCACCACAAACTTCGAGATGCAAGTATAAGTGATTGCATTTGGTGAAAGACCTTTCGTCACATTTGGTTAAAACAGTCGGCGCTTCTAAGCTGCAGCCCTTTTTGGCATAATCCTCACTTCAAGCATAGTCCTTTTTAGCATCATTAAGGCATGTTTTGGCCCTTTTAGCCGCATTTGACATACATTCATCATTAAACTTGGCATGTTATCAGGTCCTAGTTATTGACCATTAATCAAGTAAGCTTCAAATAAGCTTGATGTGCATTTTTTTGGCATCTTTCTTAGCATGGGAGCGGAGTTGCACGACATCCACCCCCTCTGAACCTGCACAGCCTCCGGTTTGTGCCAACTTCAAGTATGAAGCATCATCAAGAGCATCATCAGACTCATCGTCTGATGCATACATAACACTATCTTCAGGAGGTTGATCTGTGTTGAAATCTCCAATATTAATCTCACCATCTCGTTGCTTAAACAACTTAACTCTTTTCCCTGCAATAGGCACCTTGAGCTCAGTGCCATCAAGCTCGCATAACTTGTAGGTCGCATTATCATAAACATGAAGTACTACATATGGTACAAACCATCGTTTAACCATCTTCCGCATAACAGTGTACTGGTTCTCCAGGCTATTGTCATATACAAGGACCCAATCCCCATCTTTAATAGCATGAGATCGTAGTCTGTGCTTGCTATCAAATGCTGCTTTATTTTTCAACCTTGCTTCCTTAAGCATTACTTTAGCGTGTTCAATATCTTCATGACGCCTTTAAAGTTGGCGAATGCGCAATGCAAGCAAATCTTCTGTAGGCATACCTTCTTCCCATGGCATTACGGTCCAAGAAATAACCGCTTCCTCTGTAGGCATAATGGGTTTTTGCTCGTACATTAGCTCACATGGCATAAAACCTGTAACAAAACTATGTGTAGTTCGATCAGCCCATAAAGCAAATGGTAGGAGTTTAGGCCAATCACCAATATGTCCATGGCATGCCTTTGCTAAAGCTTTAACAATAGGCGGATGCCCTCTTTCACTTTTACCATTACCCTCTGGATTGTATGATGTAGTAAGAGCCAATTTAATGCCCAAGAGAGCAAAGAAATCCCGAGCTTCATTTGCATCCAGCTCTCCTCTATCAGCAGTAATTCTACCAACACATCCATACCTGGAAATAACGTCCTCAAGCAAGAACATGCATACAGAACTGGTAGCTTTGGTACGCAAAGCTCTGCCTTCTACCTGATTAGTAAGATCCTCTTTAGCAAGAACAATATACCACATCTGCCAAACACCTACTGGCATGGTAATCAGGTCCACCACCCACTTGTAGTGCATAGCCAGTGGATAGGTGGGATGCAATCCATCTCGATGTCATACATTAGAATACTGTTGGCATATTAAACATGTCTCCACAAACTGAGCCACATCTTTATACACACCTTTCCACCAATAACGATCCTTAATCTTGACAAAAGTTGCCCAGACCCCTTTGTGTCCAGTCCATAAACATTCATGAAGTTCTTTGATAACCTGCTGTTGAGTTGCTTTATCAAAAACAACCCGTTACGGTACTCCTCTAGAGCGTTTTGGTTGCTTCCATAAATACCCATCCTTCAGAAAATAGCCGTAAGCTTTCTTTCTGATCTTTTTATACTCTTGATCCGTCCACCCTTCAAGAGTGCTAAGATAGCGACTGACCAAAATCCATTCTCCATCATAGAACTCCTCACAAAACACCTCAAAAATATGAGCAATATTACCACAATTTGCATGCAGATAAGAAGATGTATAGAAATTGAAGCCAACATCATCACTTGTTGTCAACATCTCTTCTTCATCTTCAAACCTAGCTCTTGATAACATATCTGCAACAGGATTATCTCTACCTGCAATATGACAAAATTCATTGGTTAAGAGACTTAATGAAACATTTAATGGCCTAATAACTTATGTGTAGCGGAAATTAGCATGAACATAGTGGGCATTTCATGAGAATAGATTCCTAATGAGAATTACAAGAGTGCTTGGGTGGAGAGAGCAACAAAAAGCATAACACCTAGTTAGATAGCATCGACAATACTTTCAAAAGAGAGAGAAATTAAGCTATTGACAACAGTCGAGGACCGGATTTGCATGGAGCCGGTGCCCCCTCCAAAAGGCTTTGTATTATGGTTTCTCCCATCAAGAGAGACATAGTACAATACAATTCTTTGTGTTCCTTCAAGACTAGCTAGTGCAATAAAGATGGAAAATTCATGCACTAAGCAAAACACTTAACAAACACAACTTGAATTATCCCCGTTCTCAGACCCAAGACCTCACACACCTTCGAAGATGGTAAGAGCTAGCAGGGTATGAGAGTAGATTGAGAGGAAGAAGGAGTATCTTACGAGAAAGATGTACATCTCCTCACATAATCACTCATATGTAGCATAGATTAGCTTAGTAATTAGCTTGGTAGAGGAGATGAGCATGCATTGAAGCTTGGCTCTTGGTTGGATTTGCATCCACATGCCAAGAGAGTGTTGATGTAGGCTTCTATCTCACAAGCTTGGAGTAGGTGATGAGTTCTCCATTAAAGCTTGGGAAGAGATAGTCTTCTCTTTCTTCACACATGAGCTTGTGTGAGTGTGTGTGTGATAATACCTTGCAAAAATCAGCCCCCTCTCTCTCTTGGGTGAGCCCTCTTGCTAATTGATCTTGCTGAAGCCTCATTGGCCCTCCCCAAGTCAAGCCAATTACAATTAAGCAGCATAAGTGATAGCCTTCTGACATGTGTCCCCCTTTCCACTTTTGTGAGAGCTTTAGGTAATTAAATAATTAAACTAAACTCTCATTGGACCCCTTTGCCTCCTGGCCAATAGGAATCAGGCAAGCCATGGGGCTCCTGAATGCTCATTGGACCCCTTGGGAGACTGCCCAATAGTCTTCTAGGAGACTTAATTCTCATTGGTTTCTTTTATTAAATGTTTTTAAATTAATTAAACTAGATTTACTCTAGCTTAATTCTCATTGGTCCACTTCAAGGGTCATCCAATAGAAATTGGGCACACCTTGTGGGCATCTGGCCTAGGGAGCCGACATGTGTCCCTCATTCCCTTTGTGTAAAGGGAGCCTGTGTGTGTGTGTGTGTGTGTGTGTGTGTGTGTGTGTGTGGCTTTCTCTCTCATCCCCTACCTTTAGGGCTCGCCCCCTCCCATGTAGGGATGTGCAAAGACTTTTAGGGCACACACAAAGCATCCAATTTTCCCTAGGGTTGACCTTTGGACACAACCTTTGAATTTTGGAACCTTAGCATTTTGGAAGTCTTAATGGGCTGAACCTTAGGGTCTTTTTAGCCCATTGTTGCACATGGCTCTTTTGTAGATGGCCCCCCCTTTGGATCCCTATTTTCCATCCTTTGGATCCCTACTGTGGCCGGTCTGCTAGCTTAACCAATATTCTAGCTTTTTCTCCCCTGGCCTTCCCCACATTAAATGATTAGTTTAATATGAGAAAATCATTTAGGAGAATTAGATATTGATTATTATGACATTACCTCTCTCTTGAAATCATAGTCGTCCTCGACTATGGTATAGAGAAGATAAAGTATATTCATGAGTCCTTTTCTTAGCGGGTAGAGGATCCCTATGTTACCCTACGACATCATTCCACAATGGATGACTAGTCCATTTGGCGCTTGAGAGCCTGAGGCTGCCGCAAGCATGTCTACACATTAGTCCTATCAGTCTTCCATAGTAGAGTGACAAGCTCTACTTGGTGTTTGGGAGACGTCGTCTCCGCAAACTTGATCTAAGCATGCATACTACTTCATTTTTGTGCACAAATAAAGAAAAAGAGAGTCTTATAAGACAAAAACTTTGTTCATTTTTAACATTTTGTACATTTGCTTACTCTTGGGAAGCATTGTAAGCATTGACAACTTTTAGGTTATCCTTTAATTGTATGCCTTGCATCCATCTAGCATCTTCAAAAGGATGATTCTTAAACTTAATAAGATATCGTCGGATAGTCTTACCGCCTCTTAGTACCTTGTCTTCATGTCGGAGAATGGACTCGGGCTGCAACACCTCTTCTTGGTCCTCGATCTCCGGTGGGTCTTCAATAGTTGGTTCTTGAGGTGGCTCTCCTTTGTAAGGCTTTAATAGGCTCACATGAAAAGCATTGTGTATGAGCCAATGATTGGGCAACTTGAGTTGATAGGCCATCTCATTGATTGGCCTAAGAATCTGAAAGGGACCATAGTACCTTTTTGCTAGTTTAGCATAGTACTTTTGGTGACCCGTAGGATTCTTGCCCGTTGTGTGCCTTAATCGAGCCTTGGGAAACTTTAACAAGACCCAATCGTTTTCTTTAAAAGCTTGGGCTCTTCTGTGCTTGTCAGCAGCAGCCTTTTGCCTTTGCTGTGAGATAGAGATAGCATCCTTAATCTTTTGAAAAGATTCTTGTAGGTCTCGGCTATACTCATCTGCAGCGAAGATCTTCCCATGTACTTTAAGTAGCAAGGGACTTTTTGATCTTCCCTCAATTACCTCGAAAGGTGCTTTTCCCGTGGAAGTATGTACAGTGTTATTGTAAGCATACTCCACTAAGGGTAAGTACTTCTCCCATTGGGATCTTTGATCTACTTCCGTTACATAGGCTTTTAGTAGATCGAGAATGGTTAGGTTAGCTATTTCACTTTGGCCATCAGTTTGTGGATGACAGGCCGAAGAGAAGTTTAGCCTTGTTCCTAAATTCTCAAAGAGACCCTTCCAGAAATTACTGGTCATTCTAGGATCTCTATCCGACACTATGGACATGGGCAAGCCATGGTACTTGAAAATTTGTGAAATAAAGAGGGTTGCCATTTGATGGGCTTTGATAGTCTTTTTGACATGTATAAAATGAGTTTGTTTCCTAAACCTGTCTACTATCATCCATATTCCCGTATTCCCATGGATAGACTTAGGCAATCCAAAGATAAAATCCATGGATATGCTCTCCCATGGTGAATTAGGGATTGGCAAGGGTTGAAGCAATCCAAGTTGCTTCCCTCTATCAAATTTTGTCTTTTGGCATACCATACATTTGGAAACATACTCTTGTATGTTCACTTTCATGGTAGGCCAATAGAAATATGTTTCAATTCCCTTTAAGGTAGACTGAATCCCTCTATGCCCCGCATAAGGTGGAGCATGAGCTTCATACATTACTTTCTCACGTAGTGAGTTAGTAACGCATAGTCTATAGCCATAGAGAAGATAACCATCTTGTAAAGTAAATGGTTCTTCTTTCTTCCCTAATGCAAGGGCTGAAATCACATCTCTAAAATCGGGATCAATAGCATACTCATCTATCATTGAAGATAGATCATTGTGAGTTGCTATGGAAACCACATTCACTCTCGGCCGTCTTGAGAGTGCATCAGCTACTTGATTATGCTTGCCAGCAATGTGAGCAATATGAAAATGAAATTGCGAAAGGAAATTTGCCCACCTCATTTGTTTGTCGGAGAGCTTGGTCTGCGTCATGAAGTACTTAAGACTTTGGTGATCCGTTCGCAGAATGAAAGGAGTCCCCAATAAATAGTGCTTCCATGAGTCTAAGGCATGTAGAACTGCAAGGAGTTCCTTTTCATATATGCCTAGAGCTTGCTCAACAGGGTCGAGCCTTCGACTCTCATAGCCTATGGCGTGCCCTTCTTGGAGCAAAACAGCTCCAAGGCAATCACCACAAGCATCACATTGGACCTCAAATGGTTTTGACAGATCCAGTAGTGTAAGCACAGGTTGAGAGATAAGCTTTTCTTTAAGATTTTCGAAAGCATTGTTCTCCTTAGCAGACCATGTATACCTAACGCTTTTCTTTGTTAGGTCATGTAATGGTCCCGCAATTTGTGAGAACTTTTCTATGAAGCGTCTATAGTATGCACACATACCTATAAAGCTTCTTAGTTCATGAAGATTCCTTGGTTTAGGCCATCCTTTTATTACCTCTAACTTGGATGGATCCATTTGGATGCCATCTTGAGAGATAATGTGACCTAAATACTGAATCTCTTGCAAGAAAAATTCACTTTTCTTTCGATTAACATAAAGTTTATTCTCTCTTAAAACTTGAAATATTACCTAGAGGTGTTGCTTGTGTTCCTCCAATGAATTAGAGTAGATGATAATATCATCAAAGAACACTCCAGTGAAGGTTCGATGAGGCCTGAACAGCTTCTCCATCAAGCGGTTGAATGTGGCTCGTGCATTGATCAAGCCAAAAGGAATGACAATGTATTCGTAAAGACCAAATGTAGTACAAAATGCGGTCTTTACAATGTCTTGATCAACTATCCTTATTTGATGATAGCCACTTTTTAGGTCAATCCTACTGAAGTAGGTCGATCCTTGTAGCTTATCAAATAGGTCTTCTACCCATGGAACGGGAAACCTATTCTTGATAGTGATCCTATTTAGTGCTCTATAGTCGACACACATATGATATGTGCCGTCTTTCTTTTGCACTAATAGCACAGGTGAGCAAAATGGAGATGAGCTTGGCCTAACGATACCCTTCTCAACTAACTCATGCACTTGCCGCATAATCTCCTTTTGTTGAGCTTGAGAAACTCTATAAGGAGGTTTATTAGGCAGTGAACTTCCTGGAAGAAGTTCAATTGCATGGTCATCATTACCTCGTTTAGGAGGTAGCTCACAAGGGATGTCGTCAATAAAAACATCTTGAAACCCCTTGAGAAAATTGGATAACTCTAATTTCTTTTGGTTGCTTTTATTTTCTTTTGTTAAAGCATTAGGTTCATTTTGAGAATCTTTAACAAAAATCATGTACACGGAAATAGAGCTCTTTATTGACTTGTTGAAAGCTGGTGTATGTACAATGGGGATGGTGTTACCCATTTCCTTAGCATTTATATACATGTCTTTTTCCCTGAACTTAAAGGAGATATTCCTCTCAAAAAATTTAACATCGGCAGCCAGGCGGTCAAACCATGGTGCCCCTAGGATTACATCCTCATGCCTGAGAGGAGAGATAAAGAATTCATCTTTGTCCACATAGCCTTGGACATGAAGCCTCAATTTACCGATTAAGGGAGTGACTGAAGCTTCTTGCCCCTTGAAGGCACTGTCTGCGGGTAGTACATCTCCCATCTCGTAGGATTGTATGCCTAGCTTGGTGGCTAACTCCATAGATATAAAATTGTGAGTAGAACCAGGGTCAAAGAGAATAAAAGCATCATGTTCTCTTACCTTTCCCCAAGCATGGCATAGAGGAGATCCTTTGTGATGAGTTTGGTGAATTTCCTCCTCTTGGATTTCAACCAAGGAAGCTCTAGGATGCATCATCAAGAAGTAAATTATTGAGCCCTTCATAAGGATTCTCTTCTTCTTCCCGAATCGGAGAGAGACCTCTTTTGGGAGTCTCACAAGGAGGCTTCCTAGGTGTTCTCTCGTCATGGTGATGCGATTGGAGAATCCCGTGAGCACGGAGCTGCCTTTGCACTTCACTTTGGAGAGATGGATTGCCCATGGCTTGTTGAAGCCTAGTAACAAGATAGTTAACAAGCATTGAAGCATCATTAGTAGCTTGCTCATGAGCAAAATCAAAGTTATCAACATTAATTTCACTCTCTTTACTATTGTCAGCCATTCTAACAACTTTTAGGTGTACTTTGGCACTTCAAGCCCTAGTTGCTACTCCTCTTTACCCCTTTAGAAAAAGCACTCAAGCTACTGTACCCGCGGCTCGAATACCATTAATTGCAAGGAATAGAAGAGAGGGTCTTTCAACACCAAAACAGCACCGGCTCCTGTCAAGCTTCTAATAGCTCGATAGTGGTTAAGCCGTAGGCAAGCCCCATAGGACTCCACTATTAAGACCATAGCTCTCGACGGTGATGCCCCGTTAACTGCACAAAGGCAGGCGCACTGCAAGGCTGAAAAATCCCTATTCTACTTACTCACAGGAAATTAATAATACCAACCATTTGTAGCTAGCTTGAGGACCTCCCTTCTTGAGCAAGAAAAGAGAAACCTTGAGCTCTGATACCAATGAAACATTTAATGGCCTAATAACTTATGTGTAGCGGAAATTAGCATGAACATAGTGGGCATTTCATGAGAATAGATTCCTAATGAGAATTACAAGAGTGCTTGGGTGGAGAGAGCAACAAAAATCATAACACCTAGTTAGATAGCATCGAAAATACTTTCAAAAGAGAGAGAATTTAAGCTATTGACAACAGTTGAGGCCCGGATTTGCATGGAGCCGGTCCCCCCTCCAAAAGGCTTTGTATTATGGTTTCTCCCATCAAGAGAGACATAGTACAATACAATTCTTTGTGTTCCTTCAAGACTAGCTAGTGCAATAAAGATGGAAACTTCATGCACTAGGCAAAACACTTAACAAACACAACTTGAATTATCCCCGTTCTCAGACCCAAGACCTCACACACCTTCGAAGATGGTGAGAGCTAGCAGGGTATGAGAGTAGATTGAGAGGAAGGAGTATCTTATGAGAAAGATGTACATCTCCTCACATAATCACTCATATGTAGCATAGCTTAGCTTAGTAATTAGCTTGGTAGAGGAGATGAGCATGCATTGAAGCTTGGCTCTTGGTTGGATTTGCATCCACATGCCAAGAGAGTGTTGATGTAGGCTTCTATCTCACAAGCTTGGAGTAGGTGATGAGTTCTCCATTAAAGCTTGGGAAGAGATAGTCTTCTCTATCTTCACACATGAGCTTGTGTGAGTGTGTGTGTGATAATACCTTGCAAAAATCAGCCCCCTCTCTCTCTTGGGTGAGCCCTCTTGCTGAAGCCTCATTGGCCCTCCCCAAGTCAAGCCAATTACAATTAAGCAGCATAAGTGATAGCCTTCTAACATGTGTCCCCCTTTCCACTTTTGTGAGAGCTTTAGGTAATTAAATAATTAAACTAAACTCTCATTGGACCCCTTTGCCTCCTGGCCAATAGGAATCAGGCAAGCCATGGGGCTCCTGAATGCTCATTGGACCCCTTGGGAGACTGTCCAATAGTCTTCTAGGAGACTTAATTCTCATTGGTTTCTTTTATTAAATGTTTTTAAATTAATTAAACTAGATTTAATCTAGCTTAATTCTCATTGGTCCACTTCAAGGGTCATCCAATAGAAATTGGGCACACCTTGTGGGCATCTGGCCTAGGGAGCTGACATGTGTCCCTCATTCCCTTTGTGTAAAGGGAGTCTGTGTGTGTGTGTGTGTGGCTTTCTCTGTCATCCCCTACCTTTAGGGCTCGCCCCCTCCCATGTAGGGATGTGCAAAGACTCTTCGGGCACACACAAAGCATCCAATTTTCCTAGGGTTGACCTTTGGACACAACCTTTGAATTTTGGAACCTTAGCATTTTGGAAGTCTTAATGGGCTGAACCTTAGGGTCTTTTTAGCCCATTGTTGCACATGGATCTTTTGCAGATGGGCCCCCCTTTGGATCCCTACTGTGGCCGGTCTGCTAGCTTAACCAAAATTCTAGCTTTTTCTCCCCTGGCCTTCCCCACATTAAATGATCAGTTTAATATGAGAAAATCATTTAGGAGAATTAGATATTGATTATTATGACACTTAATATAGGCTATCCATCGTAGCATAGCAATATCCGGAGTAGAGCAATTTGCAATCATCCCTATCAGTGGCAAGCAATTTGTTTCTACCATGACTGAAGCTCCAATAAAGTATTCTTTATCAGACCTTAGAGCAGTAGCAACACCCCAAAGTTATCTCTTAACCTGTGGGTAGACTCTTTGGCGAGCATTGAACACTTTTTCTCCAAATCGAGCCGCATACCTGTTCCCTTCTTCATCATCTTGACCTATACCTGTCGGACTAGTGTCAATTGTTAAAACTACTGGCCTTCCACATTTGTAGTCGACTTTCCTCAAGGTCGGAGCCTCAAGAAGCATCTTCTTTAATTTCCTGATAGTCTGTGTGTGAACTTCTTCCCAAACAAATCTTTTACCTTTTCTCAACGTTGATAAAGCACTTCTGCAACATGAGCAAAATGTGGCAGCCAAATAAAAATAGAATACACATGCACCCAGAAACCGACGAATTTTAGTGACCGAAGAGCACGTTTCCTTCATCTTTTGAATAGCTTCAACTTTAACCGGACTTGGACTTCTACCTTCTGGACTGCACATATGCCTCAGAATTAGAACCTCTTTGGCACCAAAAGTTGATTTTTGCCCTGAAAGTGTTAACTTCTTCAAGCATGGATAAAATACCATCACAGTCAGCAATATGTTGAGCAACAAACTGTCGGCACCCCCTCTGATCTTTTACCTCATGTTTTGAGCCTTCCTCACAGCCTTTAATCGGTAGATCATCAATGAAAGACATAGTAACATGGGGAATAATGTCCCTTAGTACCTTATTCATGACATTCATCATATGAGCTACAAAATTAGTAGCACCCTGTGGCAGAGTGCACATCCTTACCAACTCGAGAGGTGTACGCATCGTAGTAAGATCCCTGCTCTCCAAAGATAACTGAAATTGATCATATCCAGAGTAAAGATCACCCATAGAGTAAATTGATCTATCTGCAAAGGCCTCAACAAATTCAACCACAATTGGGCCAATACCCACATTGCGGATTGTTACCTTGTTAACCGGTTGCATATGAACCTTAAAGTACCATTTTTCTTTGGAACAGTGAACCATCCGTTAGAGTATGGCGCACATGATGGCTCCAAAATTCCCATTTGTATCTTCTCATTAAGCAAATTAATAAGCTTTGGCAAGTGAGCTTTAGGAACTAGAATGGGACGTAAGCTCCATGGCATGTGAGGAACAGTGAATATAACCATAGGTGAAACAACACTTGGATCCACACACCCAATCTCACTTGGCTCAAAAGAAAAAGCTTTACCGTTTTTTTCGAGCATACCTTGAAAGCACTTGATTTCCTCTTCGTTGAGAAAACCATCTTCTCCAACCTTCAGCTGCTGCAATGTCTCTTTAGTGAATTTATGCCCAATGTTCTTAGGATTTCTGAGCATAGGTTGTCGAGAAGCTTCTTTAATCACTCCATCACTTCCCTCTGGTAGAGGTGTAGCCACTGGTCTCACTTTCTTTGCAACTGTCTTGTACTTCGTCTCTACCTGTGCTTCAACTTCCTTAGCAGGGTCATCCTGAATAAGCATAAGTGCCTCGTATATGTCCAGCTCTTTGTACATGTCCATTGAGTGCACCGTAACAACTTCAGTTCCACTTTCTAACCAATTTTGCCTGATATCCTCAAGCTCTGACATAGTGTCAACATAAGAAATCTCTTCGAAGATTCCTGAAATCATATAATCTGGTTCCAGCACGTCACATCCCTGCAATTCACTTTGAATGCTTGAAACATATTGTTTCTCCCACTTAGGTAAATCATTAAATTTCCTATAAGATACTGAACCCTCAGATGTCAATCCCAAAAACCCTGAAGAAAAGGTTTCTCTTTGCGAGAAATTCTCCTCACTTGTACCACCATAGTCCCGCTTTATAGTGGCACCACAAGAAAATCCTGAGCAAATCTTTGTTCTTTGAACTCTTTGTGTATCTTTGGTATTGGACGATCACGTAAACTGTCTTTGTTTCTAGCATGATCAACACATACAGTTAAAAATTGAATTGCTTTCTTACCATCTCGGCTCCGACCCCTGGCATAGGCCGAGCCATCATCTAGCACCTTAGTTTCCATCCGCACAGCCGTAATGTAGGTCTGTCCCAGAATCAGTGGGTAGGAGGAATGCTCCTGTATAAAAATGTTTTGCTCATCACAGACATCCCCAATAGTTACCTTAACATTTGCACATACACTGTAAAGATCTCCAGGAAACATGTTGGCAGCTCGAATCCGCCACCCGTGATCCACATGAATAGGCCACTTCCCCTTCTGGTGCAAATTCTTCGCCGTAAGATTGATTACTGAACCATGGTCTATAAGGGCTAAGACCGGATCCTCAATGTCGCCAAGCTTTACCACTATTTCTGTCGTTGCTCTTGCACAATGAGTCCTTGAAAAGTGACTCTTGGGTATAGTTTCTTCATCTTCCCCGTCGTTAAAATACATGTTTCTTACCTCAGGTACAATCGGGTTTGAAACCACCATAGGATTTGACTCTTCTTCTTCAAGATCTGCTAAATACTCTTCATAATCATCCAAAATTGCTTCAATGTGATGAACCACTTGGCTCTTAACTGGATCTGGCTCTTGATCACTCAGTATCTATCGCTTCCTTTTAATAATGTCGATGATCTCTTCATGGAACTCGCGCTTGGAAATTCCTAGAATATCCCCCAATGTGAGCTCCACTTTACTATTCAGGATACGTTCTTCAAAAACCTTCTTCAAATCTGTAGCCAATTCAATATCAGATTTGAGTTTATACGAGGGCCCTTTAGGCTTACCTTGCTTTTTGTCCTTTAGAGCCTTCTCCATAACGACTTCAGGAGCACGCTTAGGAGCAGCCCCTTCTTCTTTCTTGTTGCTGGATCTCGTTGGGCTTTTTGACGTCCCAGCAACCTCTTCATCCCTTTTCCGCTTCTCTTCCACCATAGCTTCATTGGCTTGAGCTTTAGCAATATATGCATACATTGAAAGAGAGAATCTACTGGATCGGTCCACCCTGTAGTTTTCCAAATTGAATTCCCCACCTGGCGTAACTTCTCATATATTACCTTACCTGCTTCTGCTGTCTTTAAAGCATATGGCCACACCTGGCCCTTTGCACCTGTACCTTCATCATCTCCCTTACCACAAACCTGCAGCCCATATGTAGCTGCTTCCACAAGAGAAACATTATGCTGTATTTCTTCCACTATCTTCTTCATACCGCCCCTACCAAAGTTTAAGCGGAGCATCTCTCCTGTTGCCCTGAGATGAATCTTCTTGTCTTTCCAGAAAACCACATTCTTCTTGTAAGCTTCATCAAACTCATCGCACTCTCTCAAATACCTGTGGTCTTCACTGTCGCACCACATGCATCGATTATCCCAGCTTTTACATGGTGGCTGCTGCTGCTTAGGTTCAGAAGTAGATGCTTTTGCAGCTAACCCTTCAAATTTAACAATTTTGAAATTAAATTCAGCTCTTGAATACCTTTAATCGGATCGTTAAGAACAGGCTCCTCCACCTTGGGTACTGTCGAGGGTGATTTCTCTTTAATCTCTTCTTCAGCATCATCTATTACCTCAATCACGATCTGCTTGTCAACTCGCTTCTATTGTTTTACAATCATATTCACCGCTTCAGAGACTATTTTCCAATCTGATGTCAATCCCAGTTCTCCTGCTGGGTCCTCAATAATTGCACCAAACTCTTTTGAAGTCGTGGATCAACAGCTTGAATAAACAATTTCACCTTTTGATCCTTCAAAGAACGTTGTTCTGCTGATGACAACTGATCAAACTTCTTTTCAAACTCTCGTAACAGCTCTCGTGCAGATAAAGTTTTACCCTTCTTCTGCACCCACTTCATAAAACTCTGTTTGGTCACCCTCTGAGAATCTTCCAAAAAATATTCCTCTTGCAGTGCCTTCTTAAAGTCCTGCTAGTTTGGTCCTTGAGCTGCCTGAATTTCTTTAATCCGGACTCTAAGTTCTGGCACTGTAATCAGATGAAATCCTTCCACTGAGTCCTGGTCTTCAATTCCATTATCTTCCATAGACTGCTCATAAAAATAGCAAAATTTGGAAATATCTCGACCTTCAAACCGCTGCAACTTCTCTGTGACATTTTGCCGAGCTTTACGAATCCGCTCTTGCAGATTATGTTGCTGCTCAGCAGTCTGTTGCTATTGCATGTACGTTGCAAACTGCTGAATCATCTGCTGCATGGCTGTCTCTTGTGGTGTAGGCATAGGCTTCAACTTTTTTCCCACCCCGACTCGTTTCACGTTGGGTTCACCAGGTGTCGGGGGTTATGTGTTCAAAACTTGAGCCAGGTCAGCGTCGGGCTGCTGGTTGTGGAAAAATTGAGAGCCAAGAATTGCCGCACCGCACAATACAGTAGCTATTAGTTACTTGGTAATGCTACTGACGCACAAAAATTTCTTGGAAATTGGTAACACCGACGAAATTGACGCACAATTATGAAGCAGTGCCATTAATGACACCATTAATTAATGCAAATGATGGTTTAGGAGTTTAAGATCCCCTTAAAAATTACCCTGGGCCGTTAACGGCTCCGTGATTCATCAAAAGATTAACTAAACTTAAGCTGTCACACTGATAAACAAAATCCTACTGTACCGGTTTCCCTAAATCAATTTTTCTTTAGCTTGATATGTCTTCAATTACCATCGTCGATTCCCTTGTATTTGATATGCACTTGCCCTTCTTGCTTGTATCTTCCTCTGAGAGCCTTGCTTGCTCAAGCAAGTGAGAGAGAGCTCCTTGATTTTCCGGCCTCTTTCTCTAGCTCGGCTTCGACTCCTTCTTCTTGCTCCTTCTCTACCTTGAGAACGAGATAGAAATTCCCTTGTGTTGCTCGAGAGAGAGAGAACTTGAGATTGCCTTCCAAGCTGAGAGAGAGAGAGAGAGAGAGAGAGAGAGAGAGAGAGAGAGCTCGAGATTTCCTTCCAAGCTTCGAGCACCCTCTTCCCTTCTTGTTCCTTCACAAAAAACACTTATGCCCCCCCAAAATTGCTTGTATCCAATAATCCTCCATGCAAAGAGTTCCTATTTATAACTCCCTCCCTCCCTTAGCAACGATGGCGCCATCGTTGCTAGGGAGGCGGTAAAAAAACACCTCTTGCTGACATAGCAAGGAAAATTTTTGAGAAGCATGAAAATCGTCGGGATAGGTTCCGAAAGTGGTCTCCCTTGCGTTGGGTAGTTGTTCCTTCTTCCGCGTGCTTGTCAGAGCACCCTACAAGCGAGCGCGAGCTCCTTCTCACCTTCCCCTGCGCCCTCTTCGCTGCCTGCCCACCATGGGTTTTCTTTTCTTATTGACTTCACACCCCAATTAAATTTAGGGTGGCCTTTTAATTCATGTGGGCGGCCCTTTAGGTTATGGGTTTTGGGCACTACACTTGGGCACCACACATGGCATACATATCGGCCAAGGCAATGCCTTGCATGACACGACTTTCCAACATCCCCTGACTAGTAATATCATCGTGAATTCTGCTACCACCTTGTGTGTCGAATGCCACCACAGCCTTCGAGATGCAAGTATAAGTGATTGCATTTGGTGAAAGACCTTTCGTTACATTTGGTTAAAACAGTTGGCGCTTCTAAGCCGCAACCCTTTTTGGCATACTCCTCACTTCAAGCATAGTCCTTTTTAGCATCATTAAGGCATGTTTTGGCCCGTTTAGCCACATTTGACATACATTCAGCATTAAACTTGGCTTGTTATCAGGTCCTAGTCTCACTGACCATTAATCAAGTAAGCTTCAAATAAGCTTGATGTGCATTTTTTTGGCATCTTTCTTAGCATGGGAGCGGAGCTGCATGACACCGTGTCGGCCAGTGACTCACAAATATGTTTAGCTTTTGTTACTACCAAACAAATGTACTGCAGGTAAGATTTTTTGTAATTGCATCTGTTGAACAAATTGGAACCAAGCAAAATCAACATCCTGAGAGATCTGATGATAAAGAGGAATGGTTGCATGAAAAACCATTCTTTAAATTGTTCATCTTTCAAGTAACTGTTATTCAACTGTAGCAAGCGAGGGGTAGCATTCCAGGTCGCATCATTTGGAAAGTCAAAGTACAAACCCAACCTTAAATGTGCATGATCCGACAACAATAAGGATTAGATAGTGTGTATCCACATTCTACCTACATAATGTTCATATTGATCAGCATGAAGAAAATACCATCTATCCAATCTCAACCATATATACTTAAATGCATTATGATGAAAAATGTAACCCAGAGTATTTGGATGAAGTTGTGCCCAAAAATCTGATAGTCCCAATGCAACTGTCATATCCTCCCAAGCAGAACGCTCCTAGCCAAGCATGTAAATACTCCCAATAGAACTGTATTACAGTGCATGAATATTATTGAAATCCCCACAAAGAAGAGCATTGGGCAACCAAGAATAATGTATAAGCTGTCGCCAAAGTTGTGCACACTGTGTAGAGCTATGCGGCGCATATATAGTGGTGAAGTCAAAGATTTGGCCACCATAGAGACAACATTGAACTACCAACCAACAGCCTGCTTCATCAATATGCGCCACGACCGGCTGTAGATAATGTCTGATCAACATTCTCGTTCCAAAAAATTCATGAGTACCAGCATAGAAAATATCATATCCAGCAAAATGACCAATCTACCTTGTCAAAACATGCTGATTATGCTCCTATATGTAGACAACATGCTGGTGCATAGTATTTACATAATGCCAAAATAGCCTCCATTTATATGAATCATAGAGGCCTCTAACGTTGTATGAAAGACATTTTATTGGAGCTTTAACACTAGGTTGGTAACCTAACATGACATAAAAGTGTCCTTTCAGGGTTTAGAAAAAAACCTCCAAAACCATAGTAGATCCACTCATTTTGTAAAATCCTTTCATGAGGTTATAGTTCAAGGCATACTACACATGGAAAAAATAAGAAACTTGTAAAATTTATCATCTTTTCGTCACACCAAGCCTCCAAAGTTGATGGACCAGCATATTTTCATCAAAATAGTCATTTCTTATGTTTTGTTGCATAAAAATAAGATTAGGGATTTTTGTAGGACTTGAGATAAATTCCCTAGTTAACTTCAATGGGTTGGTGATCAGAACATATGATTGCTTCTCACTCACTATTTTTTGTTTTGCCAAAAGAAATAGGTACAAAAAAGATGATTTTTTACCATTCTGCAAACCTATCATCAAAGTTTCTAAAGTTACGCTGAATACAAATAATATATGTATGTTTTCTTAGTTCCCTATTGTCCTTTAGGTTCATAAGGAGCCATGGAGCATGTCAAAAGAATAATACATCTCTTACCAAGGGGAATCTTGGGGACAAAGATGAAGTGCTAAATACAACAAACATGAAAAAACTGGGTTCAACATTATGAGTTGTAGCATCCCATAGAAACTATTCAATATCTAGCCAAATTTGATCCTTATGAATAGATATGGTTACTACCTACAAAATGCATGTAGTTGTCACAAGAAACTAACAATATTGAAAAAGCTATACTTGATATACTAGAATGTTTCGTTTTCTTCTATAATTGAAAAAATCAACCATCGTTGTCTACTATGCAAAATAGGGTATTAGGTGCCCCAAAACTCAAGGAATATTAGCTTTATGTTACAATATGCGATATAGAAAATCAAAACTGCATTTGGATATCATGAAAGCCACCAAAAAAATCATAGAAGAGCTAAAATTGGCTAAAAAACAAGATTTGACAATTTTTGTAATTTGGTCATAACTTACAACTTTAACATTTATTTCTCCCTAGAAGCATCAGGACATGTTGAGGACTACTAAAGATAGTTCTCTAGCATTATAGACCTCACAAACATGAATTCTAGAGTGGTATAGTTGCAAAAAGTTGAAAAAAGCCAAAAACAGGACTCGTTTTTTCACACAGTTTAGGTTGTGAAATGTTGTGCAAGGACAAGGTTAAAGATGGAATTGATATTCCAAAAAAATGTCGAGTTTTTTTCAGCTCATGAGACAACTTTCTAGATAGATAGCACCTCAAAATCCATTTTGAAACTCTTGACATAATTCAAGGAAAATGGTCACTTAAAAGGACATAAAAGTGTCCCAGGACATAAAAGTGTCCCATTACCAACCTAGTGTTAAACATGATAACAAAGCAGGAGGTATTTACAAGCTATGTACAAAAGAACTAAATTATTCAAGCTTCCAACATCGTCTCCGCCTGATCAGACCCTGAAGTCTAAATCTCAGGCATTAAAGAGCTATGTTGTGTAATATCAAAATTCATGCTTGAAGAGCCACATCTAACAATATCTGACCATAACTTGGAGGAAGAAGCCGAGAAAGAAGCTGAACCATGAGTAGATGTTGTCCAGTTTTGCGAAAGTGTTATTTGACAACAAGGAACGACGACCTTCCTTGGGATAGACCCCGTCTACTTTGCCTTTGTCTTTATTGCTGTGCACGGAATTGGAAGGGCCGACATGTGTACCGACGAAAACCACTCTCGATTTTCCTTTTTATTTCTCCTCTCTTTTGTTTTTGCCAACTTGTTGGGCATCATAGTGTTTCTAGTTTCTTTTTGATGTACGACAAAAGGTGGCGGGGGATGCAACATTGTTGGACATTTGGATGTTGTTACCATATACATGTGGTAGTGATGTGTGTTGTAACATTTAATGGCCTAGAAACTTGTGTGTAGCGGAAAATAGCATAAACGTAGTGAGCATTTCATTAGAATAGATTCCCAATGAGCATAGCAAGAGTGTTTGGATGGAGAGAGCTACAAAAAGCATAACACCTAGTTAGATAGGCATGAACAATACTTCAAAATAGAGAGAAATTAAGTTATTGACAACAGTTGAGGACCAGATTTACATATTCCGGCGGTCTCCCCTCCAAAAGGCTTTGTATTATAGGTTTCCCCCATCAAAGGAGACATTTTACAATACAATACTTTGTGTTCCTTCAATAAACTTGTTGGTGCAATGAAGATGGAAGCTTCAAGCACCATGCACACACTTATAAAACACAACATCAATTCCCTCACAGTCTTAGACCCAAGACCTCACACACCTTCGAAGATGGTGAGAGCTAGCGGGGTATGAGAGTAAATTGAGAGGAAGAAGGAGTAGTCTTACGAGAAAGAAGTATATCTTCTCACATAATCACTCATATAAGCTTAGCAATTAGCATGGTAGAGGAGATGAGCATGCATTGAAGCTTGGCTCTTGGTTGGATTTTCATCACAAAGCCAAGAGTTGTCGATGTAGGCCTCCCTTCTCACAAGCTTGGAGTAGATGAAGAGATTTCCATTAAAGCTTGAGAAGGAGATAGACTTTCCTTGCTTCACACATGAGCTAGTGTGAGTGTGTGTGGAATAATGCCTTCACAAATCAGCCCCCTCTCTCATCTTGGTCCACCCCTCTTGCTATTTCCTCTTGCTAGCTTCCCATTGGACCTTTCCAAGCTTAGCCAATAGGAATTAAGTGGTCAAATGGAGAGCCTTATGACAAGTGTCCCTCTTTCCCCTTTTGTGAGCTTTAGGTAATTAATTAATACATTTAAACTCTCATTGGACCCCTTTGTCTTCTGGCCAATAGGAATCAGGCAAGCCATTGGGCTGCTGAATGCTCATTGGACTCCTTGGGAGACTGTCCAATAGTCTTCTAGAAAGCTTAATTTCTATTGGTTCTTTTATCAACTGCTTTAAAATAAATTAAACAAAATGTACTCTAGCCTAATTCTCATTGGTCCACCTCTATGGCGATCCAATAGGATTTGAGTGCACCTTGGGGGCAAGTGGGCTAGGGAGCTGACATGTGTCCCCTATTCCCTTTATGTAAAGAGAGCCTGTGTGTGTGTGTGTGTGTGTGTGTTTTTCTCTCTCATCCCCTAATAAAAGGGCTCGCTCCCTCCTCTTTAGGAGTCTTTGAAGACTTTTGTACTTGTACACTACCAAGCATCCAATTTTCCTAAGCAATGACCATTGGACATGACCTTTGACTTTTGGAACCTTAACATTTTGGAAATCTTAATGGGCTGAGCCTTAGGTCTTAAAGGCCCATTGCTTGCACATTGCTCTTCTGCAGATGGTCCCCCTTTGGATCCCTATTTTTACTCCTTTGGATCCCTACTATGATCAGTCTGCTAGCATTACCAATAATCTAGCCTTTTCTCCCCTGGTACTTCCCCATATGAAATGATCAGTTTAACATGAGAAAATCATTTAAGAGAATTAGATATTAGTTATTATGACATTATCTCTCTCTTGAAATCATAGTCATCCTCGACTATCGGGTAGAGAAGATAAAGCCTATTCATTACTCCTTTTTCTCTATCGTACCCTACGACATCATTCCGGAATGGATGACTAATCCATTTGACGCTTGAGAGCCTAAGGCTGCCGCATGCATGTCTACACATTAGTCCTATCAATCTTCCATAGTAGAGTGACAAGCTCTACTTGGTGTTTGGAGGACATCGTCTCCACAAACTTGATACTAAGCGTGCATACTACTTAACATTTGTGCACAATAAAGAAAAAGAGAGTCTTATAAGACTAAAACTTTGTTCATTTTAAACATATGTACATTTGCTTACTCTAGGGAAGCATTGTAAGCATTGAGAAGGTTTAGGTTATCCTTTAATTGTATGCCTTGCATCCATCTAGCATCTTCAAAAGGATAATTCTTAAACTTAATAAGATACTGTGAGATAGTCTTACCGTCTCTTAATACCTTGTATTCATGTCAAAGAATGGACTCGGACTGCAGCACCTCTTCTTGGTCCTCTATCTCCGGTGGGTCTTCAATAGTTGGTTCTTGAGGTGGCTCTCCTTTATAAGGCTGTAGTAGGCTCACATGGAAAGCATTGTGTATGAGCCAATGACTGGGCAAATTAAGTTGATAGGCCATCTCATTGATTGGTCTAATAATATGGAAGGGAACATAGTACCTTTTTGCTAACTTAGCATAGTACTTTTGGTGTCCCGGAGGATTCTTGCCCGTCGTGTGTCTTAATCGAGCCTTGGGAAATTTAAGCAAGACCCAATCATTTTCTTTAAAGGCTTGGGCTCTTCTATGCTTATCAGCAATAGCCTTTTGCCTTTGCTGTGAGATAGAGATCGCATCCTTAATCTTTTGGAAATATTCTTGTAGGTCTCAGCTATACTCATCTGCATCGAAGATCTTCCTGTGTACCTTAAGTAGAAGGGGACTTTTAGATCTTCCCTCAATTACCTCGAAAGGTGCTTTTCCCGTGGAAGTATGTACAATGTTATTGTAGGCATACTCCACTAAGGGTATGTACTTCTCCCATTGAAACCTTTGTGATCTACTTCCGTTACATAGGCTTTTAGTAGATCAAGAATTGTTAGGTTAGCTATTTCACTTTGGCCGTCCGTTTGTGGGTGATAGGCCAAAGAGAAGTTTAGCCTTGTCCCTAAATTCTCAAAGAGACCCTTCCAGAAAAAACTGATCATTCTACGACTCCGCGCAGGTCGCAAGAGACTTACTCCTTTCTCGTTCTTTTGGTGGGGGACTCTTAATTCGCCTTAGAGAAGAAGATGCGTCATCAAGAAGTAAATTTTTGAGCCCTTTGTATGGATCCTCTTCTTCTTCTCTAATCGGAGAGAGGCCTCGTTTGGAAGTCTCTGAAGACTTTTGTGCACACTAATGACCATTGGACTTAACCTTTGAATTTTGGAACCTGAGCATTTTGGAATTCTTAATGGGCTGAACCTTAGGTCTTAGAAGCCCATTGCTTGCACATTGCTCTTTTGGATCCTTATTTTCCCATCTTTGGATCCCTACTATGACGAGTCTGCTAGCCTTACCTATTATCTAGCTTTTTCTCCCCTGGTACTTCCCCATTTTAAATGATCAGTTTAACATGAGAAAATCATTTAAGAGAATTAGATATTAGTTATTATGACATGTGTGAACACACTTAGGACTGTCGGGGCATTTTTTCCCTCACTAGGAGGTTTTTTCCTCGTGCATTGTATATACATCCATCACTCTAGGGCTATCTATCTTTCCATTGCACACTAAGTAAAACACGCTCTGTTGTGTGCCTTGAGTTTCCCTCATCTTCCCCAAGCTGTGTGTGTTTTCCTGCAACCCTCATTCCAACAATTGATATCAGTGCAGGTTGCATCCTCCCAGGCTTAGTCGCCAGCAGCTCCAACACTCGCCTGCTAAATTTCTCTGATTTTTGTGAGCATCAACAGGTTGACAAATACATCGGGCAAGCTCGTAGAGCTTGTTCTGATCAAATTTTTCATTTGGGCTCATTTCGGCCTCCGTTTCCACTACAAGCAGTAGTACTGCATATACTATTTTGTCATTTTGTGTAGAATTTCTATCTGTGCCATTTTTTGCATAATAGGTTCCTTACAGTCTTCTATAATTTGTGATATATAGCACGTGTTGTTCCTCCTTTGTTTCTCCTATTTTCGTACATTTTTCACATCATGTGCAGGCATTCACCATGGCTGACAACAACATAGATGTGTTTGCTAGTATGTAAAAGCCCCGTAGAGGGGCCAGTAAGTGGCCACCCTCCTGACGTTCTTAGGAGTTTTTTGTAAGAAGTGATTGTGCATATGTACATACACATGCATGGTGCATCGAATAAACGATTGCCCATTTTCAAGAGTCAGGTGGTTGCGTGGGGCCCACATGTGTACAGGTAGGACATCGTGTACATAGTACATCGATTTTCATTATCACCAGTACCAGTGTGTTTTTTCTATAATAATGAGTAGTTGGTAGCACATAAAACTTCTCAAGGAAGCTATCCGCGGGCCGACGACATGAGGTAAGCAGGTGCGTCAGATGGCATCTAGTGGCGTCAGGAGGTCGAATGGGGTAAATACTTGCACGTGGGTAAGTGAGGACACATCGTGGGTGTTTTCTTGTGATGATTAAGCAGAAATCTCATCATGAGGACTATATTTGGGGGCCACTTAACATGGTTGCGGGATGCATTATTGGAAAAAGTTGAGTACCAGGTGTGCGGATGGATGTAGAAGGGTGACAAAAATGCATTGTGTGATCAGTTTTTGGCCTGTTCGGGGCTCGTTTGAGGTCAACTAAAAGGCCAAAGGTGCCCAAGAGATAAAGTAAAGTGTGGACACTGAAAAACCTAAGAGAAAACTAGAAAAAACGTGAAGAGAGGAGGAAGAACAACCGCAACTGAGTTTTTGCTATTTTTGGAGCGTGTTTTGGCCATAAACTGCTTATCCGAGGTCGGATTTGAGCACTTTGATATTGTAGATGGGGGTTTTGGGCCATTCTGGATGCAATGGTGCTATCCATTTTGCCAAATCCCTCACTATGTTTTTATTTTTTTTTGATTGTGTAAGTTTCTCTCATGAGCGAAGCCTCTTTGCAAATTTGTGATTGTATCTGGCATACTTCATCCATATTGTGTGAGCTATTTGCCCCATTGGTGTTGGCCCAAGCTCAATTGTACCTAAACATCAAAAATATTTCTCTTTTGAGCTGAGTTTTGTGTGTGTGTGTGTGTGTGTGTGTGTGTGTGTCTCTATGTTGAGTGGGCAAATGGATAGTTTCTCTCCTCTCACTCCATCGGTGTGTTCCCTATCTCGGCCAGGTGGGTTGTAAGCCGAGTGGTGCCTCATAGTGTGTGTCTGTATCATCCCAAGAGTGTGTGTCGGGACATTATAGAGGCGTTGTGTGTGTTTCCATCCCGCTCACATTATTTTGGCACCCCCACGGAGGATCTTCTTCGAGTACCTTCAGCTTTGGGATTATAGGTTGTAGATTACAGATTACAGGTTACAGATTACAAGTTATAGGTTATAGGTACAAGTACAAGTGATTCACATAGGTACATGTAGCTAGAGTAGAGTGATATACTGGCAAGTGAAAGTCACTTGTAGTTGCCGTGGGTATGCATCAATTGGTGCCTGTTTGAGCACATTGTCTTGTATTGTACATTACTTGTGGATACTACAATTGTACGCCTTTGTGGATCCATACTTGGTTTTATTGGGCAGTCCCAGCCACTTCTGAGACTTGTTCTAGAAGATAGTCATTTCTGAGACTTGACTATACAAGATTTACATAAGTTTTCATGAGAGGGTCGATAGCGTGAGGTTTTATTGAGTTGGGGAATTCTCAAATGTAAGATCCTTTCGGTGATACAGGTGGCTGGAGCACCCTTTTCGTGAACTCGCCATAGGATATGTACTAGTGATTCTTACTTGATGCTCGGGTTGTATTGTTGGCAGGTTATGCATACATATATAGTCTATATTTTGGGTTCTTACTGCTCTACTTGGAGAAACTCTGCCAAAATTTTTCCAAGTTGTGATGGCTCATTTTTTTGGTCTTTTGAGCCATTTATGTTGTTATGTTGCTGAAATTCTGGCAAAATCAGAGGATAAGTCAGGTTTGCCTTCTTAGGAGTTGCATGGTTGGCTTTAATGGATGATAAAAACGGACCTTAGTTCACTCCTTTTCATTTTTCACAAAGAATCCAGATAAATGTTAACGTGTCCAGGAAGATTTTTTTCTAGCAGTGCATAGTCTTTATGTTCAGATGTTAATGTGGCCAAGAAGATTAAGAGAGATACTATAATCCCCTTTGCCTGTTGATTCCGATGATTAACTATGAAAACTCATTTGATGTGCATGTGTTTGTCCTTATCTAAAGATGAGCTCCATTGAAGTTTCTGAGGATTGAGTCAGTAAAAAGTTTTGGGTTCTTGCACCTGTGTTAGAAGGGGTTCTCAAAGCATTGAAACTTGGGTAACCATGGCTTTCTCTTATCCGGAGTTTCATGGAAGAAGTGATGAAGATGTGGAAGACTTTTTGGAAAAGATGGAGGTTGCTTGCATTAGCAATTAGAATCACGAGCCTGCACGGATGTTACGTCTTTTCCAAAAAAATTTGAAGAGTGATGCATGAGTTTGGTCCAAAGCATTTGAAGAGGAGTTGCGTGTGGAGGACCCACGTGTGAGATTAAGTTGGGACAATCTATGGCATGGATTGGAAGTGGAGTTTGTGAAGATAGAAGATCCTGACAAAGTGTGGCAAGAAGTATAGGGTTTGGTGCAAAGGGAAGGTGAGCCAGTAGATGCATACATACGTAATTTTTCAATGGCATGGGAGAGGATGTGAAAGGCCTTAGCACCACAGGTACCCCCACCTGACATGATGAAGAAGGATAGGTTCTTCGCTGGTCTTTGGGAGAATGCACTAGAGATAGCGAGGAACAAAGAGTGGAAGCTGAGAAGAATGAGTCAGCTAGGAGTAGAGTCTTCGCCCAGGAGGTCTGATTTTCAGCCTATGGATTCTTTGCAAGGTCGCATGCCAGGGGTTCATCATCAACGAGTGGTTTTTGTTACTCCTCCGGTTATCCTGGCAGTGGTCACTACAGCAGTGCAAGATGATGGGCTAAGGCAAGACATGAGGCAAGTGGTAGATTTAATGAAGGATCTCAACTTAAACATGCTAGGTAATGTGGGAAATAATTGAGGTCGGGGGAGGTTTGCAAATCAACCAGGAGGTGGAGAAAGACTTAGGAATGGTGTTGGAAAAAGCAATGGTAGAGTCTAAAGGCAGACACCCACGTGTTATACTTGCGGAGAGTTGGGCCACATCAGTCCACAATGTGATAAGCCACCAAGGATGGGGGGAGACATGTATCCATTGCCAAGACATGTGCTAACTAAGTCAAATGATTATGGCATCGAAATTAAGGGAGAAGAAGGAACTAGTGGATTAACGCAGGAGGAAAAGGGAAAGACAAAAGTGATAAGTGTGGTCACCTTGGAGAAGGCAGCAAAGCTGGAGGATACATTAGTGATGCCTATTGGGAAGAGGACCACACAGGATAAGGAAGGAAGAAATGCCCCAGGTCCTAGCAAGAAGAAGGGAAAGAGCCATGAAGGCAAGGATATCAAGGCCAAGAGGAAAAGAAAGGTTCGTCGCAAGTTTCATGTTTCAGATTTTCCACTAGGGGATGGGCAATTCAGTTATGACTTGAAGGAGGATCTGACAAGCAGGAAAGCAGATGTTACTTTTGGGCAGCTTATAGAGATGGTGCGTAAGCTAAAGCGACAATGGAAGAGGATGGTTAACCCAATGGAGAAAGAACCAGAGAGAGGTTTAATGAAGGTGTTGCCGATGGATGAGCTACCAGATATTTGCCCAATAGTAGATGTGTGGCACAAAAGCAAAAAATTGGGACAGGGTTATGTTGATGGCGGAGCCCAAATATGTGTCATAACACACTCATCCGTTGAGAAGATTTTTTGGATCAGATTGGCAAACCATCAAAAAGTTAAATGTTTGGATGTTGTAAAGAGCTTAGAAGCGGAGGTGTATGATGCAAAGGCGGTGGTTGATTTTCATGTGATGCCAGCGGGGTTGGGAGCATATCCTATTATACTGAGCAGAACATGGTTACATGCAGTGGGAGCTGTTCAAGATTGGTGACGTGGTACGATTAGCCTCTATGGAAAGAAAGGTGCCAAGAAGCTATATAATATGGACACAAGGAAAGTATTGGAGGAGCTTTATGAAGATGAGGATGAGTCTAGTGATGAAGACTATTCCACAGTGGACTGATGAGGACAGTGATAGTACTACCAACAGTGATGAGGATGTTGATGTTGCATTTCTTCTGATGGACAAAGAAATCCATGAGTCTGGTTTAGTTGCATTTTCAAATGAGATTGAAGATGAAAGTGAAGGGCCTTATGAAGTGATTGAAGGGCTGATGCAAACCAAGGTTGAATTGTCAAAGAAGCAAGAATTGATGACACAAATGATCAGTGGAGACCTCTCAGCTATGGAGAAGGAGATATATTTGCACATGCTAGCTAGTTTTCCTGATTTGTTCATTACTTCATATAAAGAGATTAGAGGGTTCAAAGGAGAAGCGATGCATATAGAGCTAAAAGAAGGTGCTAAGCCAGTGCGACAAAGGCTAAGAAGGATGGGTCAAGAGCAAATGGAAGCCTTGCGGGAAGAGGTGGACAAGTTATTGAAGGCAGGGTTCATAGTCCTAGTGGAAACCACAGAATGGGTGAGTCCAATAGTAGTTAGCACGAAGAAGGATGGGAAGTGGAGGATTTGTGTAGATTTTAAACCCTTAAATGCAGCCACTAAGAAGAACCCATACCCTCTTCCATTCATTGATTAGATCTTGGATTCAGTGGCATGTTATGAGAGGTACAGTGTGTGTGATGGTTTTTCAGGCTATTTTCAACTGAAGATTGGTCTTAAAGACCGAACAAAGACAGCTTTCATTACGCCATGGGGTTGTTATTGTTACACGGTATTTCCATTTGGGTTGTCAAATGGACCATCTTTCTATCAAGAGAGAGAAAATTGGGTATTGGAACCATTCATTGGTAGTTGTGTTAAAGCTTTTATGGACGACTTCCGTGTCTACAATAGTAGGGCTGAACACCATGAGAAGCTGTTGATGGTATTGGCTCGATATGATGAATATGGAGCACAACTAAATCCAGAGAAATGTCATCCAGCACAGCCAAGGGTGGAGTTATTGGGCCATATGGTGTCAGAAAATGGCATTGAGGCGGATGCAGAGAAGGTTAAGTCTATTATTTTTCTTCCATCACCTACGAGTACAAAGAAATTGGCAACCTTTATACACAAAGTGAAATACATGGCACGGTTTATTCCATTGTCTTCGTAGCTCCTTTATCCATTACAACAAGTGGAAAAGCATGATCCATTGCAATGGGATGACGAAGAAGTGTTTCAAGAGGTGAAAGATGTGTTAGGGAGGACTATCAGCCATGCAGCTCTTGATTGGGGGCAAGTGTTTTATGTAAATCCATCAGTAGGGATGATGCCATTGGAGCCATGCTGTTGCAAAAGGGGAAGGGTAGCCATTATATGAGGCCATTGTATTGTGCAAGCCGAGTGAAGTTGGTAGCAGAATTAAACTTGTTGGAAGTAGAGCTAGTAATGGCCAGTGTAATATTTGCTTGTCGACGATTTCGTCATTACTTGCTACCACGGCCTTTTGTTTTCTTGACGAGTTACTCCTTTTTGCCATAGTTAATTAATGGCACTAACATGTCAAATGTGATCAAGAAATGGGTAATTGAGCTGCAAGAGTTTGAGTTCTCTTTTTTAGTGGAAGACAGTACAAGAGCTACCCTAGCTGATTTGTTAACTTATAAGGAGAACCCCCTTCTTGTTAAGGAAGAGGTGGTGAAAAGGATAGTTGAAGAAGTGCCACAGATCAGCAATGCACATATGTTGTGTCAGTACAAGGGCAAGGCCAAAGAGTCTTCGACTGGGCCAAGGGCTGGACTAGGCAATGTGGAAAGGGAATTCAACTAGGGCAAAGGGGCTAGGAGCTTAGCCTATATAGTGGGAGGTGGATTCCAGGCTCTAGTCTCCCCTAGTCTTTACGTTGGTATCAAGAGCAAGGTTATTGTAGGCAAGAGGGGTGGGTCGTGGAACACTGCTTTTGGTTAAGCATGCACATGCAATCTTAAGAAGGAGGCGCGCATGGACGCTTGCTAAGCAAAAAGAGAAGACACCCTCGAGGGCGTGTGCAGACGACCTTAGCGAGGAGAACACACAGAGGTCGACCAGGCCGAAACGGGGCATGTTTTAGCCATCTCGGATCGCGCTGGCCTGCTGAGGCGAACCCGACACAAGGCCGAGCCCTACCGAGCTATGCCAGGCAAGTTTCCTCTCTCCCCTGCTCATTCCCGTCGTGATAGAGCGCTACAGCCAAGCTTTTTCCACACTTTGGGCACCCAAAACCCTTAGGGTTATTGGACAACCAATGTTTTTTTGAACCTTAAGGGTGGGTAACGTCATTTTTTTGAACCACAGTAGGGTTCTCCCCCTAACCTTAACCCTAACCTTAGTGGTAACATCATGATGGTGTAGAATTGCAAATATTGGCTTTGAAACCTTCCGTCGACTGTGTCAAATCTCCTTGGTGCCCTTGAACGAGTAAATTTACGGTTTATAAATCTTTGACTACCAACAATATTTCCGGTCGCTTCAAGCAGCTTGGACTACCAACAAAATTGCCGGTCGCTTCAAGCTTGGAGCACAAAAGAAATTGGCAAGGCTAATTACCGGTTGCGGTGCATCCTACATCTACGAGACATCTTCTCGACATTAGTTATTTTTCTTGCTATTCCTTCCACTGCACTGTGTCGCCATGGATTCAAATATCAATATGACTTTTGATTTTGAGCATCAAACACCTGATCCTGCCCGTGATGTCTCGCGGCCGGATTCTCTCACGGAGAGTGCCCGCGATGCTACGGTGGGTGACGACGCATATGAACTGCTTGATATTCAAGAATTTCATGCACTTCAGACACGCATATTAGTCATGGAAGGAAATTTTACAGCTTTAAATGAAAACGTCACTAAATTATCTACGTTAGTGTTACAACTTACACAGCAGCAGACCAAGGGCCCTATTGCCACACACATGCATGAGCACGTTGCTACACAGGGGCAAGACCCTTCTGATCATGGACAGGGTCCATCTCCAGATTCTTTGCACACTCTCACTGCAAAGGAGGTGGATGAGTTGTTGAAAAACACCAAACCACCGACTTTCAAGGGAGAAGATCAAGATCGCAATAAGGATGCAGTGACTATCTTTCTCAGCAAGTGGGATGGAATTCACGCCTTACGTCGTACTCCGGACACAATCAGAGCACTGCAAACAAGCTTAACTCTGGAAGGCAAGACCTACAAGTGGTGGATGTCTCTCAAGGAGAAGAATATCATGCCGTAGAGTTGGGCAACTTTTGAGGCTATGTTTCGCAAAGAATTCTTGCCTACAAATGAGGCAGATTGGAATTGGATGGCTTGGGACACATGTTCCATGCGCCAATACCCGTCACTACTTGAATATATATCTCACTATCGGGATGTTCCTCAAGTTGTAAGGACTAGACACCTTTCAGCAAGTAAGTGGGTTTATCTGTGGTATGACACCAGAGCTTAAAAAGCATGTCAAGACTCAAGACCCTAAAACACTTGAGGAAGCCATAGTGAAAGCACATATTCACAATGATCCAGATGAAAAGAAATCACATCGTAATCACGTGCCTACTAATACACATGGTAATACATGCACACAGTACGGGCACAATAAAAGAAAATTTACAGTAGCCAATTCTAAAGCATCAAAAAAACTCAAGGGGTCCAGAGGTCCTCTCTCTCCTGAGGACTTTGATAAGGCTAAGAAAGAGAAATTATGTTTTCAATGCTTGGGAAGCGGTCATGGCAAAAAGGATTGTCCGAAATCTGCTACTCATGGCAAGGAGAAAGCAGTGCACACGGTGCAACTGCTGCCTCTTGAGTCATTTTCTTGGCGCCCCCACGGAGGATCCTTTCATGAAACCTTTCAGTCTACAAGACTGAAAACCCTAACCCTTTGTGGATGGATGAATGGTTAGCAGGGTTTGCTAACTGGATGACAGAAGAAGAAGAGCTCTAAGTACAGATGGACGAACTTTGCATCTCCATCGAGGCTCGTGTGCCAGAGGGAACGGTGATAGATTTGCAGTGGGAAAGACAACCAACACGTCAGACTTAGTGGATATACATAGGCCGTGTGCCAAGGAGAAGGAGGAGGAGGTTGAGACCATGTTCGCAACCTATGACCATCCCGTAACAACAAGATGGAGGGAGCTCTGCACAATAAAGATTCAACACTATTCTACTTCGAGAATCGGGTAACTCAATTCACGGAGGTAATTATCACAGTCAGTTTCCAAGTTGCACCTGATGCTGCAGCACAGATAACGGAAGCACATGCTCACGCTCTCACTAGAGAGACTAGGGATCTACTAAGTCTGTTTCAGGAAAGGACACCACTCTCTCCCACAAGTTTGGATAGTGACTAAGTACCTTTAAGCTTCACATGAGTCAGTACAACCTACCTCAGGCAGATTACACATTCTGATATGAGTACGTTCAATGAAGATAATACTGGATTGGAAGGCTCACTACTAGCACATTATCAACACTATGCTGGGGGGGAGCGCTTCTTTGAGGTTTTGGCATCAGCTCAGCCATTTGTCCTACCTTTGGTACAAGGCAATGTACTATTTGAGATTTTAATCTATGTTCTAGTATAGAAAGGGTATACACGTCTTCTTGTAAAAATAAAAATAAAAATAAAAAAATCTTTTGGTTGTAAGCTAAGCAGTGTATCTTTCTAGCTCTCTCTCTCTCTCTCTCTCTCTCTCAGTAATCATGGCAAGTATAGCATTTCCAACATTTAAAGGAAAGAAGGGGGAGGATTTGGTAGCAGATTTCTTAGATGACTTTGAAGAAGCATGTGTAGTAAGCAACAAAGACACAGATGAGTCTCGAGTTAGAATATTTAAGCATCTCATGAAGGTAGAGTCTAGGTTGTGGTACAACGCACTCTCACAAGAAACTAAGGATAACTAGGAGCTCCTAAAAACTGCTTTTAAGAGGCGTTTTGGGGGAGGTATCACTTCAAAGAAGCTGTGGGACAAGTTGAGAGACTTGAAGCAGGAGGGTCTTTTAGAGTATGCCACCTATGAGTCCAAGTTTGTGGATTGTGGGAACGGTGGGTTGAGTCACTGGCAAGAGGAGAAGCTGCACCCGATTTCCTAAAAAAGGACAGATTCACGCATGGCTTGTGGCCGCCGCTCAAGGAGAAGGTGAAGGGTAGATTCTCGGCTATGTATGAGCTATCCGTGGAGATTTCTTGGCCGAAGGACAAGAAGCTATGGATGAAAGCCAAAGAAATCGAGTTAACAGAAGCAGGAACATCACATCAACTGCCAACTATGATAGCCACCACTCCACCACCACTGGCTTATAGGGTAAGAAATGACCAACAAGATATGTTGGCCCACATTACTAATCAACTATAGAATTTTTCTGTCCACTTGATATAGCAAGGAAGGAATCAAGAGAGAGATCAGGACCCAAGAAGGGCAAGACGACAAAACAAGGAGTATTAGTTCTACAACTGTGGAGAAGATGGTCACGGTACTACTACCGTCAACCGCCACAACCCTATAATAGAGGAGATAGGAGAAACCAACTGTCATCCCCTAGAGAGAGAGCACCTCCACCCCCGAGCACGAGCTCCACTAACAAAAATTCTACGTCCACCCTAGGCACCACCACAAGCACCCATTCCACCTCTTCTACCGGCACTACCACCTGATCGCACTGTAAACATCATAAGATTAGATGAGAAAGGAAAGGTTGTAGTAGTGGATCCACCCAGAGTGAAGGACAAAGAAAAGGATAAGGAGAAGGTAACCTTTGTAGAACCATTTGAAACCATGACTATAAAGAGAGCTAGGAGGGAGAAAACTGCACAAGCTGATGATGAGAGAAGCATGAAGGGAGAGACTAGCAAAAGGCCGTCAAGGCCACGACGGAAAATAGGCATCACTGACTTTTACTTAGGGGAGAATTCTAGGCCCTATGACCTAACATTGGATGTGGCAGAGCAAGGGACAAAGATAACATGGCCCAATTGCTATACCTCGCACCAAAGGTAAGGTGGAAATTGTCTAAAATGGTAAGTACAAGGCGCTCCAAAGCAAAGGTAGCCAGAGAAATTTCGGGTTGCAACATGGATGACATCCTTCCAGTCGTCAACATCAACATAAAGGGTAAGAGGGTTGGAAACACCTACATTGATGGTGGCACAAAAATCTGTGTGATGAGGGAAGCTATGATGCTTTGGCTAGGGCTCGATGTTGACCTCCAACCTTCGACATGCAAGGCAAAGATGGCAAAAAATGCAAAAGTAAAATGTGCGGACATGGTAAGTGCCGTGAAGGTAAAAGCCTTCAACACTGAGGTAGAAGTAGATATTTTTATGATTCCAACAAAGGGGGAGGGCTATCCATTGATCTTGGGAAGGCCATGGTTGATGGCCATGAAGGCAAAACAAGACTGGGGCATTGGTCTTCTACGCATGACTGGTAAGAAGGGGGAAAAAATCTACAACGTCGTGAGGGCCGGCAAACAAAAACAAATGGACCTAGAGACATCAACGGATGAAACTACTAGTGAGTCTTCCACTTCTAAAGAGGAGACCACTTCCACCGATGAGAGCAATAGTTCCATCGATGTGATGGGCATTATCATGAAGGACAAAGGGAAAGCACGACTGGTGACCCGTCACATGAAGGGCAAAGCAACGGAGAGGAAAATAAATCACCTGGCCTATGAAAGGGTAGGTTGAAGTGTATCCTGTTTATGGAATTAACAAGTGAAGAGAAGGATAAATTTTTTCAAATGTTGATGGGATTCCATGACCTTTTCATTGACAACTATGAACGAATCACATGTATTACAGCGGTGAAGCATCACATTAAGTTGAAGGAAGAGGTAAAGCTAGTGGTGCAAAAACTACAACAGCTGGGAGTTATACAAAAAAAGGCACTCCTTGTCAAGGTAAGGAAGCTACTGGAAGCAGGGTTTATTTATTATGTGGAAAACTCAGAGTGGGTGTCACCCATAGTGGTGACGCCTAAGAAGAATGGCAAGTGGAGGGTCTGAATCGACTACAAACGACTAAATGCAGCCATAAAGAGGGAACATTTCCCTTTCCCTTTCTTGGATGAAATTCTGAATGAAGTAGCTGGTTTTGAATGCTACATAGTGTGTGATGGGTATTCCGGCTATTTTCAAATACGCATAGCCTTTGAAGATCAACTTAAAACCACTTTCATTACACCATGGGGTTGCTTTTCTTATAGATTTATGCCATTTGGTCTCACAAATGCACTTGCCACATTCCAGAGATGTGTCACATATGTCTTTAAACCGTTCTTTGGAACATCCAAATAAGAGTGTTCATTGATGACTTTTGTATATATAGCCCTCGCATCTCACACTTAGAAAAGGTGACTAAGGGTTTAGCAAGGCTGCAAAGCCTAGGAGGGCAATTAAATGTAGACAAGTGCCACATTGGGAAAGTAGAGGCATTCTTTTAGGCCATGAAATTTCAACTAAAGGTATCAATGCCAATCCAAGTAAGGTGTCTTCACTCATTGCACTACCTTCACCAACAACCACACATCAACTAGTCTCTTTTGTACAAAAGGTGAGGTACTTGAGTAGATTCATACATTTACTATCACAACTTTTTCTACCACTACAACAACTCACACAACAATCGACTTTCACATGGGATGAGGAGAGCAAACATCAGTACAACAAGGTAAAGGAGATCTTAGCCACCCTACCAACTATCTCATCGCCTATGTGGACAAAAATTTCTATGTCACCTCAAGCGTGGGTGATGACTCCTTGGGGGCTGTGCTACTTTAGAAGGATGCAACAACATCTCTCATGAGGCCAATCTACTTCTCCAGTCACATGATGACAGCGGCAGAGAAAGGTTTCACCCTTGTGTAACACCTAGTCCTAGCTCTTAGATTTTCAACTACAAAGTTTTGATCATATTTGTTGCCTAGGCAAATTGTAATCTTAACCATGGATGAAATGTTTCCCTATGTTGTACAACACATGGATGTTTCTGCTAGGATTACCAAGTGGCTAGTTTATTTGCAAGAATTTGACTACACGATACAGGTGGAAAGTACGACAAGGGCAAGCTTGGGGGGACTCATGACCTACCAAAACTTTGAGAAAAAGGTAAAGCAATCTAAAGGGGAGGGAATTCAACCACTTCCAGAGCCGCCGATAGTAGAAAGAGCACACTCTCTCTACTTTAATGGAGCCTACAAGCGAGCATCTGACAAAGAAGCTACAGGCATACTGGTCTTTGATGACAAAGGTATCAAGGTATTTTCGCTTGGCCATTTGTTAGAATCACATTCTAACAATGAAGGCGAGTATGTAGCACTGACCAAGGGGTTATAATGGTGCATCTCACAAGGGGTAAAGCGCCTTAATGTATTTGGAGATGCTCTACTTTTGGTAAGGCAAGTAAATGGAGTATAGACGTGTAAGAATCCTAGCTTGAGAACCCACTTAAGCTGTGTAAAAAAATTGATGGGTAAGTTTGAAACAGTTCAACTACACCACATCCCAAGGGCTCAAAACCATGAGGCCAAAGCCTTAGCAAGCAAAAGACTATAGGAAATGGTATTTGGGGCTATAAAGCTAAAGCTCCCTCTATTTCAAGGTAGTGACACCTTACCCGACATAATGCATTTCTTGGAAACAGGGGAATGTCCACCGAATCTAACGAAAGGGCAAAAGCAATGGCTTACCAGAAAGGCCACAAGGTATTGGCTTATGAATGATGGGTTTGTATTGTAAGGATAAGGACCAAGTACTCAGGAGGGTCCCTCTCTCTAATGAAATTATGGGGGTAATTGCTAGTTCTCATGATGGTGTTTGTGGCGGTCACTTTGCCCTAGATATAGGAAGTAAAAAAATTTTGCAGGCTGGTTTTGTATGGCCTAGTTCCAACTCCACTAGGAAGGCCCTTTCATCATCAGGAAGAAATATGCCAATGGGAGTTACCAGCTCATGGAAGCTGATGGTAAGCTTCATAAGACCAGAGTCAATGGATGGCGGCTTAAACCTTATTTTCTACGATTCGATCAAGCTCCACCTATTGACAATTTTGATGAGGATGCACCATCAATCTCCACCTCAGATGACAACGACCAGACGAATGAGTTAGAGGCATAAATGCCCTAACCTTTAGGGGAGGCCTAATGACACGGGGTTAGCCACACCACACTCTAGCTCACCCAAAAACTATTGATCATGGCCGGCCTTCGGACCCGAGGCCGTGGGAACCGACCCCGTTCAGGGAGCATAAAATAAACAACAGAAAAAATGTTTTTTTCCTTTTTGTTACTGCCACCAACAACCCCGCACGCCTAGAGAGCTGCCCGTCCGCACCTCCCCTTGGCACCACTCCCTCCCTTTCTCTATCGATCCCATTGACTACCTCTCTCTCTCTCTCTCTCTCTCTCTCTCTCTCTCTCTCTCTCTCTCTCCAGCTCCTGTCGTCGTCGGTAGCCCGCAGGGAATAGCAATAATATATATATCTCTCTCTCAAAACACCCGCCACACACACACACTTACACTCCCTCTCTCACCCACTCCCTCTCTCTCCCCACCGCCCACTCACTCTCTCTCTCTCCCTCTCTCGTTCTCTCCTGTGTGAAACCAGTCCACAGGGTATAGGAGTAGGCTCTCTCTCTCTATATATATATATGTATATATATATATATATATATGTATGTATATATATATATATGTATATATGTATATATATATATATATGTATATATATATGTATGTATATATATATATATATATACATATACACACACACACACACACACATACACTCCCTATCTCATCCTCTCCCTCCCCCTCTCACCTCAATTTCACTCACGCTCTCTCTCCCTCTCTTGTTCTCTGTACTCGGCGATCCAGAGAAATATATATATATATATATATAAAATCTCATTCACTTTCGTTCCCACACACACACTCGCTAATACTCTCTCTCTCTCTCTCTCTCTCTCTCTCTCTCTCTCTCTCTCAGTAAAAAAATCTCTCGTTCTCTTTCCATACACACATATACACACATACACGCTGTGCACACACAACAACACGTACACGCATAAAAGCGCACCCACTTACACACTCACACACACACACACACACACACGCTTACACTTGCACACACACATTCAACCAAACACATGCACACCATACTCACGTACAAGAAGAAAAAAAACAAAGGAACTCAACATCGACTAAGCACAAAGGGAGATATACCATATTGGAGGCACCACCTAGGCTCCATGCACTCTACATTCCATACACCACTAAGCACATAATGCACCTCACAAGCTAGGGAGTTCACAATGTCATGTTTGTTGCAAGCATGGGTGTTTTAGCATTGGCAACATCACCACCACCACTAGTCTCCACCCACACCATGGTTGATTTACTAGTCATGATCACCCCATGCACATAAAGCACTCATTATCACCCCACAAGGCAGCATGATCACACTAGGATTGAGAGCACCAACACCAGGTTACCCCAAGCCACTCTCAACGCTAGTGATCGATGTCATCAATGGTTGTATTATCTTGATGTTTCCCTAAACGAACCTCCCGCTAACGTGATAACACCACTAACTCCAAGGTTCACCATGCACCATATGGCACTCGCATTCCATCATGTACCCCTAGTGTCAGGAGCAAGGTAGTTTATCATCCAAGATCACTGTTTGTAAGTATCATCACCATCAATAAAGTGTGAAATTTTATCATGATCTCTGAGTCCATTATCTCTTTAGCTTTGTTCCCCCCATACCCGTGGGATGGCTCTACCCTTGTATGGCATCTCACTCCTGCCACCCTAGGTCATCTATGTCTAAGTCCTAGCTGCACTTATGCTAGGTGGTTCCCCTTACAATTATAGGATAACCCCTCATTTGAGATGGTGCTTGAGGAATTTAGGCTATGTGTGGTGTAGAGGCCACCCCACCTGGCACGTCATTTCCGAACATCACCATCATGCTGTTGAGCATACTAGGTGTTAACTAGCAGAATTATGTTGATTAGCATACATCTTGTGCGGACTAGCTAACTCTGTATGCTAGGTAGAGCACAAGGCATGCTAACTAGCATACTCCATATGCTAACTAACATACACAGCCCAGCTGCTAGTTCTAACTAGCATAACCCTTGTCTTAAATAGCACACCCATCATGATAGTGAGCATACTAGGTGTTAACTAGTATAAGTGGTGTTAAATTGCATACTTTTTGTGTTGACCAGCTAACTCTGTTTGCTATTTAGAACTCAAGGCCTGCTAACTAGCATACTCCATATGCTACCTAGCAAACTCCATGTGCTAACTAGCATAATCACTTTTTGTTAGACATCGTACTTATCATGCAATTGAGCATACTAGGTATGTAACTAGCATACTATGTATGTTAATTAGCATACCAAGTATGCTAATTAGCATACATATTGTGTTAACCAACTAGCTGTGTATGCTATTTAGAACCCAAGGCATGCTAACTAGCATACTCCATATGCTAACTACTAGTACAGTCCATATGCTAACTAACATACTCCATATGATAACTATCATACTCACTATGCTAACTAGTATACGCATTAGGACACCCATCATGCTATTGAGCATACTAGGTGCTAACTAGAAAAAATTATGTTTATTAGCATACATCTTGTGCTGACTAGCTAACTCTGCATGCTAGGTAGAACAAAAGGTTGCTAACTAGCATACTCCATATGCTAACGAGCATACTCCATATGCTAACTAGCATACCCAACCCAGCTACTAGTTCTAACTAGCATAACCCTTGTCTTAAATAGCATACCCATCATGCTAGTGAGCATACTAGGTGTTAACTAGCATAAGTGGTTTTAACTTGCATACCTTTTGTGTTGACCAACTAACTCTGTATGCTATTTAGAACTCAAGGCCTGCTAACTAGCATACTCCATATGCTACCTAGTAAACTCCATATGCTAACTAGCATAATCACTTTCTGTTAGACATTGTACTTATCATGCAATTGAGCATACTAGGTATGTAACTAGCATACTAGGTATGTTAACTAGCATACCAGGTATGTTAATTAGCATAAATATTGTGTTAACCAACTAGCTATGTATGCTATTTAGAACCCAAGGCATGCTAGCTAGCAAAAGCCTACAAATTAGTATGCTATTGATCAACATACACAAGTTACTATGCACTAGAGATGCAATGCTTAAAATGCATAAGTTATGGTACAATTATTTGATTGATCACCTGAGGCTCATCTAGGAGGTGCACAAGGTTATATGTGTACCTTTTCCTCCCCATTCTCTCTCGACAAACATCCTTCTTGTTCGGTGAAACATGAGTCTCCACTTTCCAGAATGTGTAGACCAATTCGTTAAATTCATTTGTGATAGGTCTATGATGGTGTTTCTTGCGACATGCAACCAATGAAAACAATCAAACATCAACATCACGTTTTTCCTATCGTGATCTCACCTTGTGCAAGGTGCAACGATTGACATTTAGGACCCTGTCAATTTTTGCAATAGGCATGTTTTCCTTTGAATTCAACATCATCTACAATGCTGCATTCTTCAAAAACAACTCCTCATTGGAACCTGGCTACTTGACGGTAGCCAGTGTGCTGCGGACATTGGAGACAATTGCGGGCTGTACATTAGCCTCCTCCTCAAAAGACTCATCATGGGTCGCCCAAACAAGCGGATGTTGAGTGACAAGATTCCAAATTTTCCACTTTGCTTATGTACTACAACCTTCAGTCCTACTCTTGAAAGCTCTCACAATCTCGGAGGAGATTTTTTTTTTCTCCTCATCGTTGAGGGCATGATATTGTCGCTCAAATTTCTTTTGTTTTTGCTCCCATTGTTTCCTCGTTCTTACTCTCTCATATTCCTTGATTATAGAAAGAGCTTGATCTTGGGATTTGTAATTCATTGCTAGTAGTGGCTCCCTCCTGCTTTTTCCTGAGAACTGTAGACGTGCATAATATGTCACTTACTTAAATCTACTTAAATGTATAGCTCTCAACACCTGATGCTATAATACACACATACCAATGACTTCACATAAGATTTGCTTACCATCACATTACAGTACGGCTCCATTTCCAGCATTAGAGTTAGTGGCAATAATGTTGGCTACTGGTTCTCCATTTTTGTAGGTCTATGTCAGAACAAGAGAACAAGATCAACGTTGACAACTCATCTCTAAGGCAGGATGCCCGGCGCAAGGAACGAATGTGTGTGTGTGTGTGTGTGTGTGTGTGTGTGTGTGTGTGTGTGTGTGTGTGTGTGTGAGAGAGAGAGAGAGAGAGAGAGAGAGAGAGAGAGAGAGAGAGAGAGAGAGAGAGAGAGAGAGAGAGAGAGAGAACAAGACTCAGCAAACCGCCTGCTAGTCTGACGCACACACACACACACACACACACACACACAGATACTCCCCACGTCGCAGTAACTGAATACAAAAGCACATGAGGAGGGAAAATAAATTTTTAATGGAACATTAGGCAAAATTTGGACTCACAAAGGGGCCCTTTAAGGAGTTTGACTCTACCTCTCTCTACCAAACGGGCACATGGATAAATTTTTGCAAACAAACTCCAAAGTTGGCGGAGGTTTGACAGTTAGAATGTCCTCTTCAAGCTCTATCTACTAATATAGCACGCCATGAGATTCCTCATATTTTAGAAGATTCTTTTTTTGATTCACCTATGATGTGACAACTCTGTCGGAATCTAAGTGAATCAAAAAAAGAATCTTTTAAAATATGAGGAATCCGTGCTATATATCAATAGATAGAGCTTGAAGAGGATATTCTAATTGTCAAACCTCCGCCAACTTTGGAGTTTGTTTGCAAAAATTTATCCATGCGCCCGTTTTGGTAGAGAGAGGTAAAGTGAAACTCCTTAAAGGGCCCCTTTGTGAGTCCAAATTTTGCCTAATGCATTTGAAATTCAAAGGAATTGCCCATCTGTTTTCAGTGTATGCTAACAAGCACATGTAACTAGCATTGTCTGGGACAACATATTCAGTGACACATTAACATGCTTCTACCCTAAACCCAATTCTCCTGTTGAATCCTCAAGTAGCTTCACGAAGCTCTTTTGAAGTTGTGGGTCAGTTGCTTGGACGAATAACTCTACCCGTTCTGGTTTTAATGACTATTGCTCTCCTATAGATATTTTGCTCAAATTTCTTTTCAAATTCTTGTAGCAGCTCTTGTGTAGATAAATCCTTGTTTTTTTGTTGGATCCACTTCATAAAACTTTGCTTAGTTACCCTTTGAGAATCTTCAAGGAAATACTCCTCCTGTAATGCCTTTTTAAAATTCTATCAGTTGGGTCCTTGTGCAGTTTGTATCTCCCCAATTTGAGCCCTAAGCTCTGGAACAACAATCAAGTGAAAACCTTCAACTTCTTCATGATCATCGATCCCATTATCCTCCATAGATTTCTCATAAACCTGGAATTTTTTTGGAGCATCTTGACTATCGAACCACAACAATTTCTCTATTATTTCTTGTTGAGCTTTTTGTATCTGCTCATGCAAATTAAATTGTTGTTGTACAGTTTGTTGCTACTTCATGTAGGCAGCAAATTGTTGCATCACCACCTCTTGTAGTGTAGTCGTCTTTCTCTTCAAAATTTTCCCACCCCGGCTTGACCTAATCCCCTTCTCCAAACACTATGCTTCCATCAGCCATCCTTGATCATGTGGAAAAAGAGCCCTTGTAAATTGAAGGTAAAAGAGTGAGAGAGATCTTCTTTCTATGCTTTCCTTCACTCCTCTTTACTCCTTCTCTACCTCGTATGCCCTTGTGACAAGGTGGGAGCTCGTGTTATCAGAGAGAGAGAGAGAGAGAGAGAGAGAGAGAGAGAGAGAGAGAGAGAGAGAGAGAGAGAGAGAGAGAGAGCATTGATTCCTACCTTCCCCGAGCTCCTTCTCATTATGCTTCTTCTCCTTTCAGGGCTCCTTTTGCTCCTCTTCTACAACCTTCATTATCCCCGCTACTTATCCTTTAAAAAAAAACCGTTTCCCCTAACCAAGGATGGGGCCGTCGTTGCTAGGGGAATATGAAACTAGGTGATGACATGGCAAGTCGACGATATGTCCACTGCCAAACCGCCTAGGAACGGCACCTTAATGGGCACCCCATCATGCTGGTCCATTATTGCTTCATGCTCAATGGCATTCAAACCACCGCTTGACCATCTTTTGCATAGCTGAGGATTCGTTTTCCAAGCTACTATCATAAACGTGTACCCAATCTCCATCTTTGATAGCATGCGGCTGGAGCCTATGCTTCTCATCAAATGCTGCTTTATTCTTCAACCTTGCCTCCTTGAGCTTTTTTTTAGCCTGCTCAATATCTTCTTGACGCATGTCAAGTTGGCAAATACGTAAAGCAAGAAAATATTATGTAGACATATCTACTTCCCATGGAATTATAGTCTAAGACATAACTGCCTCCTCTGTAGGAATAATGGGTTTCTGTCTATGCATCAATGCAAATGACATATAACTTGTAACTGAACTATGTGTAGTGCGATCAGCCTTGAAAGCAAAAGGTAGCAGCTTAGTCCAATCACCAATATGTCCTCGACATGCCTTTTCTAAAGCCTTAACAATAGGAGTATACCCTCTTTCCCTTTTCCCATTACCCTCTAGATTGTATGCAATAGTAAGATCCAATTTAATGCCCAAACAAGTGAACTTTCACAATTACCACGCAAGCATGAAGTTGATAATGCAATATAGCTTATTCCAGAAACTCAACCAGTTGTTCATAGACCATACAAGATGTCAATTCCTAAGTTTGTGAAACTCAAAGATCAACTCACTCAACTTCTTGACAAAGGCTTCATTCAACCTAGTGTTTCTCATTGGAGTACTATTCTTTCTAATCGGAAGAAAGATAAAACTCTATGCCTTTGTATTGACTATCATAGATTAAGTAAGGTAGCACTCAAGAACAAGTATGAAATACCAAGGATTCATAGCTACTTCATTGGTTACATGGATTTTCTATTTTCACAAAAAATTGATCTCAAGTCTAGGTATTATCAAATCCGAATCAAGGAGAAAGATATACCAAAGACAAGATTGAATACTTGATTTGGAAATTATGAGTTTATAGCCATGCCTTTTGGACTTACAAATTCACCCAACAACTTTCAACCACCTTATGAGCGACGTATTTGGAGAACATCTTGATGATTTTGTTCTTGTCTTTTTTGATGATATTTTGGTTTACTTAAAGAACAAGGAAGAACATGAACTATATGCTTGACAAATACTTAAACTTACCCTCTTTACTGATAAAGTAGACTCACTTGGGATTTATTGTATTCAAGGATGGCATATCTACTAATCTAAGTAAGATTGAAGCCATTGTAGCTTAGCCTACACCTAAATTTGTGAAATAACTATGCAAATTTCTTAGATTAAGAATATGGTACCATACTTTTATTGAAGGATGTATACACTAAGATAGCTTCTCCATTGACTAATACCCTTAAGAAGACTAAGCTATTTGATTGGAATGATTGGGATCAAGACAATTTTGAGCAACTCAACAAAGCATTAGTGAATGCTCAATTTTATGCCTTTCAAATTTCACAAAGATGTTCACTCTCCTCATTGATGTGAGCAAAGAAGCAACCGCTGTTTTTCTATCTCAAGGATAAGATAAGTATCTTATGAATATTGTAAGCTATGCATTCACGAGTTAAATTATCAAACACATGACTTGGCCTAGCCATTGTACATGCTCTTAAGGCATGGTGGCATTATCTTCCTTGAAGGCGATTTGAACTACAGAGAGATCATAAGAGCCTAAAGTGGATTTGCACTCAAACTGACCTTAATGTGCAAAAATAGAGGTGGATGGAATTACTATGAAAATATGATTTTGGGATTGAATATAAACTAGGAAAGGAAATTAGTGGCAAGAAGAGTAGAGTAGCGGCTATTACAACCTCTACTACCTCTTTGATTGACCTTATTATACCCCATGATCCATTTTACAAAAGGATTCGCTATTTATTGAACTTGAATAATTGCACAAAGAAGCAAGAGAGGCAAATTAAAGGCTTTCATGTTTAAGATAATAATATTTATTTCAATATCAGTGTTTGTATCCCAAAAGATGGTCGAACCAAACTTCAAATATTACAAGAATCTCATGATATACCTATTATAGGACATCCAGGTTTCATGAAGACCTATGCTACCATACGAAAGAGTTTTTTTTGCCAGGATTAAAGCACGATGTGTCGAGCTATGTTACAAGATGCTTGACAAGTCAATGTATTAGTGATGAGTGAGTTCAATACTCTGGTAACCTTCATCCAGTTGATGCATCTATATCCATGGATTTCATCACAGGACTTTCTAAATCTCTAGGATATGATTCTATTGTTGTGGTCTTTGACATGCTTATAATAATGACTCATTTATTTTTCATGAAAACAATGTATACAACTAAAGATATAGCTCCAATTTTCATGAAGGGTGTCTTTATGTATCACGGTTTACTTCATCCTATAATTTTGGAATGTGATGTAAAGTTCACTTTAAATTTTGGAAAGCTTTATTCTTAGCCACAAGAACCCAATTGGCCTTTAGTATTTCTTATCATCCTCATTTCAATGGGAAAACGGAGAGAATCAATCAAATTATTGAGGATATGTTACGAGATTATTGTATGATGAAGAAAGTAAGTGAGCTAGATAGTTAAATTTGGTTAAATCTATGTATGACTCTTCATTTCAATGTACAATTGGCATGTCTCCTTTCAAGAATTATATAGATAAGAGTGTCTTACTCCATTAAAGTGGAAAGATCCACTCATAAGAATCCAAGAATCCAAAAATATATTAGATGAGATACAATTACACACGGACCTCATACGTTAGGATATAAAGACTGCTTATGATAGATAGAAGATGGCATGCAAATATTTGTTGAGTAATCTTTCTAGAAAAAATGAGACAAGCATATCCTTGGTTGGAATCTCCAACTCTAGACATTTGTCAATGTATTGCCGCATCCGACTCACACAATCTCTTACAATTTCTCCCTGTTTTTGTTTAAAGCTATAGATAATTGTGCTATAGTGCTGTGTTTGATTCTCATTTTTGAACAAGCGGTAATAAATTTCATAGCCAATGTAAGTATGTCAATAAGAGATCCAGGAGGTCTTCTTTGGAACCAAGTTAAAGCTTTTCCCTCTAAGATCATCCCAAACCCCTCAAATTGAGTGTGAAAGTCTGTTATGCACTTGACTCTCAGAACATGTGTGAAGCTTGCTAAATGGTCATACAAATACCTAGATCTATTGTATTTTTAAACCCATTCACTACAAGAGGTCCTTCATAGTAGCGACAATAGCAGTGTGACACTCAAATGTGAAAATTCACGACGTCGCTATGCAACAAATACTTTAGCGATGCTCATAGAGACACGTATAGTGATGCCGACCCCGTAAAAAAGTAATCTGCGAGCACCAAAAACTTAGTTTCGACGCTCTTGCAAAACAAGTATACTTGCACCTCTCTCTCTCTCTCACTCTCTCTCTCTCCCCCTCACACACACACACACACACACACACACACACACACACACACACACACACACACACACGAGGAGAGGAAGGAGAGCCAGGTATGCTCCTTCCCTCTCCACCCCCTCATTTTCCCTTCCCCTCTTTCTCTCTCTCCCTCTCTCCCACACACACACTAGGTTTAGGATGTAGTTTTTTTAAGTTGGATTTTAAGTTAGAGTTTAGGTTTAAATTTAATATTAGAGCTTTGGGGTTAGGTTGAGGATTTAACTCTATATGTAAGGTTTAAATGTGAACAAGAGGTGTAACCATCTCTCTCTTTTTTGTAGAGCTTAAAGGTGTTTGAAGCTAGTTAAATTTGGAATGTTCAAAGGGTAGGCAACAACACTAGCTGTTGAAAGCATTCTCCTTCTGTTGGGCTTGAGTGATGTAAGAGAAAAGTGGATAACTCTAGACTTTTACAAAGTATCAAGTTGGCTTTTTGTGTGTATGCGTGTGTGTGTGTGTGTGGGAGAGAGAGAGAGAGAGAGAGAGAGAGAGAGAGAGAGAGAGAGAGAGAGAGAGCACTCACAGTGCTGAGCAGGAATTAGAGCATTTGAAGCAACTGATGTAGCAAGAGCAGTTTCCATTTGAAAAATTTGTATTTTTGTTATGTGTATGTGTATGCATGTTTATGAGTGTGTGTGTGTGTGTGTGTGTGTGTGTGAGAGAGAGAGAGAGAGAGAGAGAGAGAGAGAGAGAGATTAGTTTATATTTTAGATTAGATTTTGGATTGAGTTTTTATATTTAAGTTTAGCTTCACGATTATGGTTTAAATTTAGAGTTAGGTTTATGATTAGGTTTGCACTAGTTTGCATGTAGCTCACATGAGTTTAGGTATATAGTTGTTTGTAAGCTCACATGTGCAAACAATTCTCTCTATTTCTCCCTCACTTTCTCTCCATGGATGTGGCATTAGGTTGGAAAGCTTTCAACGACACAGTGTTAGTAGCAAGCTAACATGGACATCATTTTTCGGAGTTCTCTTTGTAAAATATTTATTATTTTGATAAATCGAGAATATTGTAACTCCTATTTTCTCGGATAAACTCTGTAATTAATGAGCCAGGGCTATAGGCTTCCAGATTGTATCAGCCAATCATTTCCCAGCTTTGGTAGAACTCCTGATTATTAGTTTTGACCACCCAAAAACCTTGGCTAAGGTATAAAAGCCAATTTTTGTAAGTTTTTTATAAGTTTTTGGATAAGAAATACACAGCGTGAGCTAACGACGCTCACTCCTCTCCTTCTTGCGCTTCCTACTCCCTCCCAGATTGTCACATTGCAGTCGCGTTTATTGCATTGTAATCGCAGGTAAGAGCTCTACGCATTGACATAAACACATCACGGTATTTCGTAGCTTTTGGTGTCGCTCACCCGCGGCCTAATTTCATCATAACTAGGAATTTACACTTCAAATAGAAAACTAAGGATAGGCGGGGTATTGGGGCATCATTGCTAAGCATTTAGATGCATTTTGGGTCGAAAACGACCAAGTCAAAAATCCACTGCTGTTAATAATCGCGATTTTGGAACTTGACCTAAAGGGGGATTTGAGACCATAATCATGTGTGCTTAGGTTTTATAAACATGTCCTAGAAGTTTCATTACGTTTGGATGTCATTTGATGCTGTAACGGATGTGATTTGTTTGCCAATGAGCGATTGGCTTTTGGTGATTTTAGTCATTTGAATGTAGCTTGAGTTAGATACGAGTTGTTAGTTTTTTTTCGAGAGATTGACAACCTCTTGTAGCCTCTATGCAATAATCGAGTCAGCTTCGTCCCATGGATTTACAATTTAATCGTGGTTCTCCATAATACTGCAATAAGATAGAATGGTGAGGTTAGACATGCGTCCCACATTTGGCGTCGTTGCCGGGGATCGAAGAGACCTAAACTAGGAAAAAAAATGAGTGTCTTGTGAAGCCTATATTTTAACTTCCTCTAGGTTCGCTAGAGTTTAAAACTTTCTTTTAGAAACTGCACAGCTTAAGATTGTCGTCTTTTGCTGTGTAGAGGTAGCTTGTAAGTAATCGTACTTGCTGAGTGCCTTTAGGATTGTAGGATTGTAGAATTAGATTAGGATTTAAAGAATGATTGAAAGGCGAGACAAGTCTTCAGATCAAGGCTCTAAAAAACATAAAAGACAAGAAAACTAGTGTTTGTGGACACTTTCCACAACCCCATTGCATGAGAATCTAGGAGTAGGGTAAGTAGGATCCGAGGTGGATTTTAGAACATTGCTCTCTCTGAAAGAATCAAGTGTGAGTTGTTATTGGAAGTTGCAAAATTTCAGGTCTATGGCTAGAAATAGCTCGAAAAGACTTGAAACCACTTAGTCCGACTGGAGAGTAAGCTTAAGAGTTGTCTGAACCAATTGGTAAGCTCAAAGACAGTTCGAGGTAAAAATTTCAAGAGGTGGCCAAAACTCATACTTTTTCTTGACATTTTAGGCCAAATTAAGTTTTGACTTGATTCATAGGCTTAAAATAGCTCATATAAAGACTGTCTTTGAAAAAATTGCAAAAAAGTGTTCATTTCAAGCCTAAAGTTAATAATCATGATTATTAACTTTTTGCTCTAAATTGACCAAGGTTCCTGTCATTGACTCATTGCATGTCTACAAACAACTTTTGTAAAGGCCCAAGAGATTTGGATCACTAAACTGACAAAAAACTGGGTAACAACTAAAATTTGTACTGACTTTTTGAATCTTGAGTATAAATTGGAGGAAAATGGGAAAAAATTTATCCAAACTTATTGAAATTTTATTCATAGACTTATGTTGATATGATAAACATGTGTACATGCTCAGTTCACCAAAAATTTATAAAAATTTATCAGAAGTAAATAATCGTGATTATTTACATATACCCCATTTTTCAACTTTTTTGACCAAGTCAGTATACCACTAGTTTTACCATGTTGTAAGAAGCCCAGAAACCAAATTTGGTAAGATTTGGATCACTGGATTGAAAATTGTGACTAAAATCGTAAAGTTAGTCTGCGACGGACAGATAATTGATGACCATTTGCTCAAAAATTGTCCAAACCTGATGAAACTTGGCTAGTGACCTTAACTTAAGGTGCTTAATAGATCTGTCGAAGATCTACGACCAAAAAGTGACCATAGCAGCCTGCCCGCTCGATCAAACCAGATGAGATTTGAACCATACATGCCCTAACATAATAGAACCTTTCTATATCATCAGTTGACCATTTGGTAGGGGTCGAGGCGGTCCCTAGTAGAAAAGCTAGGTTTTCGGCAAAGGCCAGAATTCTGACCTGACTCCACAGATGGCTTGCTTATGAGGTCCATATACAATGTATATGATTAGTTTGGTGAAATCCATCAAGCAAAGCCTTTGAAAAGAAAAAAACGGCTCGAAGGTTACAAAGCGTCAAATTCGACATACTGGGTCAAATTGACTCCAAATGAGTAAGAATTGGACAGGTTGCTTCACGACTATGTTGCAGACAAGTCCAAAGCCTCAAAGTTGACCGACCAACCCAACAGGCAGTGTAGTCACAAAAAACGATGATTCAGAGTCGACAAAGCACAAAGTGATGCCGGCATGACCAAAATTGACCAAATTCAATTTAGGACTTGTATTAGGTGTATGGAATATGTCTAGGTCAAAAGTTGTGAGTTTTGCAAAGAACGTGTCAGTGTAGTAAATAATCGCGATTATTTACTCTTGCATCAGTTTTGCTTGGACATTGTACCTTACCTCACCTATCATGTGTACACACCTATTACATGCCAAAAATCAAGTATGAGCTAAAATGACTACCCATTACTTTGAAAATTGTCAAAAAACGCAAGGAAATCTTTTCAAGCTAATTTTTGGGTATGGACAACATTTTCTTGATCCAAATCACATTATATCTCATACCCAAGGTCTATACAATGCCTAGAACCAGTTTGTATAAAAAAATGTCAATTTTAGAAGAAAAGTTAATAATCGCGATTATTTACTTTCTACTCAAAATTGGAGAGTTTTGATATTTTGCCATCATACATCCAGAGTACATAATGTGTTGAGCCAACTAGCCAAATTTGAACCAATTTGGAGCTCAAAATCTCAAATTTCCTTTATATCTACTGTTTCAGAGACCTAAAGACAAAATCTGGTACCATTTTCACCCTGTGCATCCAAATGAGCCCATATTTCACTCAGAGCATGTAATTGGTATATACTTCAAGTCTATGAAGCCAAGTTTGTAAAAAGTTGAAAATTTTAATCAGCTGTAAATAATCGTGATTATTTACTTTGGTTGCAAGTATTTGTTTTGACGTTACAGTTTTGTTCCTTGCATGTTTTTATGCATCTATGCTTGTTCAGAAATTGATTTGAAGCAAATTGGACCAAAATTATTAGCATTTTAGTTTAACGGACATTTCAGAGAAAATTTTGACAAATCTGCTAACTTTGCACTCTATTCACTGAACAGGAGCCATGCAAGCAGCAGAGAGGGCCAAGAAGAAGCTCAACCAAAAGGAGAAGCTACAAGAACTGCCCGCGTATCAGTTGGATCCAGAATCAGTAAAAGCAGCCAAGGCATCACACCTCTCCAGAGAACAACAAGAAGAGCATCACACTACACTCTTCACCGGCAGATTCAAAAGTGAAGGACATTAGGTGGAGTTGCAACTCTTACCAAAGGAAGTCTATGATGTAGCTGCAAAGCCAGAGTCAAAAGAGGCTAACAGCATGCTAGGACTTAGGGATTTTCACGAACAGGAGCCTTGCGGATCGGAGTGGATTTTTAGAAAGCTTACGAGCTTCTATTTGCAATTAAAGAAGATGGAACCGCACAAATATCTGATACTTAGGGGAACAACGTCGAAGTAGTGATAACTAAAGATATAGTGACAGAGGCACTCATACTGCCCATAGAAGGTATGACCATGCGAGCAAGGGACATAAAAACAGCCGGAACCTTTACCAAAGAGACAGCCGCGACTACCTTCATGGATTTAATTCACAAACAAGTGGAAGAGCCAGCCCGCTTGTACCACCAACACTTCCATTTTTTGGCAAAAAGGCCACCAAGGTACACTACGCCAAATCACGCCGTGGTCACCACATTCACTCAAGTTCTCAAGTCGACAACAAGGCAACCAATGGACCACACGTAGTTTGTCCTGACTACCTTGAAGGGCACCAAGAAAGAAGGAAAAATCACTTACTTGGGTGCGCTAGAGGTCTTGACGAGAATAGCATACCATATCATTGGCATGGCCGACAATTTACCGTCTTGCGCTCCTGATCAAAATACATGGATATTGGTAGCAGAACCCTCTCAAAGAGCTACAAGTTCATGAAAAAGATCGTATAAATCCGATGAAGATTCAGCTGACAGCTTGCCGGAAAGGCACATCAGCGAGAGCTCGGATAACGAAGAAAAGAGAGCTCGTAGAGAAGAAATGAAAAGAAAAGCTGTGGCCGCTGGAAAGGGGGAAGAGGGATCAAACCCAACACCCAACACACAAGTAAGATGCCTCTCTATAGCCCTAGATAAATTCCGCACCCCTAACCACACAAAAACTCACACAAACGCACACTATCTGCCAACCTTCAGACCACAGACCCACCTACGAGCAATCACGGCTACTCACACTCGGCCATAATCGCAAACACTTGTCAACAAACCACCATCCCACACTTGTACCCACAGATGTATACAACTCCCCAATTTGTAAACGCACTCACACAAGGAGGCGACACATGCCTTGACCACACACAAAATAGCTCACACAAACTCTCCCTCCCTCTTTGCACACACACACACAGGGCCTCGAGCCAACACTACCACGGGCGAGATGCACAAGACGAGATAGACGAGAAGATTGATGGCAAATCCAACACAAAATATAACCCAACTAGACCATACATCCGCTTATGCATAGCAAAAATGAACTCGGGTACAATGATGGCTAATATGGACTCCGTGCTTTGATGCAATCCTTGGCGGCTGTCCAGTTTAACCCCCCATGCTTGCTACAAGCCACTCCTACCTCTGCAGCCTGACGTAACCTCCTCCTTGTATAGCCGCCTCCACTCTCTCCTAATATGGCGCACCCCATGGAACTCCTCTTCAGTTGCAGCTCGGGCTCCCTTCAGTGATCACCCCTTCAACCCCCCATGCTTGCTACAAGCCACTCCTACCTCTGCAGCCTGACGTAACCTCCTCCTTGTATAGCCGCCTCCACTCTCTCCCAATATGGCGCACCCCATGGAACTCCTCTTCAGTTGCAGCTCGGGCTCCCTTCAGTGATCACCCCTTCAAGGTTATGCTCAAAGCCACTCCTTGGTGCCTCTCCTTGCTATATCCCTCGGGCATCTCTCGGCTTTTCTTTTAGTCAAGGTCTCGACCTTAAGACAGTAGGCCCCTCTCTCCCTCCTCTACATGGCGGCATCCTGTTGCTGCTCTGAGCGACCCCAATCCACAGCACGTCAGCCCGTTTCACCCTTTGCTGGAGGCGAGGCCTGCACAAAGCCCTGCTCTCCTCTGCAAGCAATGCCACCTTGTGGCCTTTTCTAGGCAGTCCTTCTCTTCCCCCTAGCTGCCACCCTTTTGGTTTTTCGAACACAACTGGCTGCAGCCCTTGCCCTTCTCTTCAATCACAAGGCACCCTCTTGGAATCGGCAGCCCTGGCTGACCCTTTAGGTGGCCACCATCCTTCCCTACTGTCGTCCTTCTACAGGTGGAGCCCCATAGGCAGCCTGCCAGCTCTCTTTGCAGCCCCTCCCATAGCTCTTAGATCTTGATACGTAGCCTTGCTCTACTTGGGTTGCCTCCTTGCCCTTGTTGTTCCTTGCAACTCATCATCAAACGGCGACTAGCCCTCCGATGTCCCTTCGTGACCCTCAATCACCTCTCAATCAGCCCTTGGAGGCCTCCAATCCCTTGTCAGATCTTGGCCTCCTGTAGCGGCTCCTCTTTGGCCCCTCCTTTCCTTTTGCATGGCCACCACACCCTCTGTATAGCAACCCCTTGTGCTCGCCACCCTTCTACTCAACTGGCTCTCGGCCACTTCTTCTGCAACCCGAGGCCTTGGCGGCTTTCCCCTGTAGAAGCCAATCTCTGTACTGGCTCTCCCTTGGCAACTCCCGACCGGCAGCTGCTCTATCCATGTGCATACACTCCTCTTGTTTATAGCGCTACCCTGCCAACTGCAGCCCCTCCTGCTTTTCAACCCCGACTTGGCAGCGCTACATCCTGGCCCGTTCTCAGCGCTCTCAGCCCTCCTATGGCGCTGCCCTGCAGCAGACCCACCACCCTCCAACCCCTTGGTTTTGATGGGATGCAGCTCTCGCGGCCTCTGCACCAGCTTGATCGACCTCTCTCTCTCTCCCAACCTCTTCCTGCAGCACTGTGATCACCTCCCCTCCATGCTACCGCCCCTGTAGCGCCCTTGAGTCGCCCCTTTTTTCTCGCATGTCACCCCGTGGCCCTCCTCATCAACAGCCCACTGGCACACCTTCCCATGCAAACTCCCGTGCCCCTAATTAGCTTTCCCCACCGCCTGGCGGCTTCGACCTAGCCATAGAACTGCGCCACCTCCATGCAGATGCTCCTCGTTTTTTTTTTGCTTTACTTTAAAAGAAGCCTCCCTTAGCTCCACTTCACACATCCCCCATTGCCGACCATATCCAACCAACACCCATGGCATGGCCTCAATGTCGATGACAAAAAACTCACCTAACTCCCCTTCACTTGTCGAGAAAATGCCATGTAAAGCTGCGCTATCGATTTGAATACTGCTTCCATTGAGAAGGCAGCATGGCCGCAAACCGAATATAAAAAAAAAACTAAGCCACCGGAACACTTGAGAAAAGATCGTGCAGATAGTGTTCTTCGAGTATCCAAAAAAATTGAATTCGTCGAGCGCAAGGTAGGTTTGGCATATAGATCACGGCAACACTTCGCGACGATTTCCATCGAGCTTCAACACTTTGAAGCCTCCCAACCTCGCAAAGCTTCGGAATAGCATTCGACCAACTTAGAGCCACATTTAGCATACACATCATGTAGTACTTGTTCCAGGCTGCATCTAGCACTTGACAAAGTCAGCCACCATCAACCTGCATGATGCCCTATACCTGCTGCTGACACTTCCATGGGTCGACAAATTCTAGGTGCACCACCGCCCACCAAGAAGAGCCCGCACAAAAACAAGCACGCTTTCAAAGAGAGGAACAGTCCTACCAGCGTAGTAGAAGGGCACAAGCGAAGGACCCAGAGAAATGGGTGCCGACGGGACTTAAAGGCCCAAGGATGAAGCATCATACAAGAAAAGAGGCTGAAGATCCGACAGAGCGTTTGGAAAGAATGTATCAAGAAGCTAAAGCCCTCAAGATGAAGGAGGTAGAAGACGCGGCAAGGAAAGCCAAAGAGGCAGAAGAACAAAGACAAGCCGAGGAGACACCTAGAGAAGAAGCACAAGAGCAAGGACACGAATCTCTCAGACCCACCTCACCAACTACAGAACAACATGACCATCCCATGCCAAGCCCACCACCATCACCTGAGAGAGAGAAAACCAATGAATCTGAATCCAACAAAGAAACATAATCTGCACAAGAGGCAGACCAGCAAGAGAAAGAGAAAGATAAAGAAGCAGAGCCAAAAAAAGAGGCTACCATTGCACAAGAGAAAGAACCCGAGCTGCAGAAGGAAGCAAGTCCAACACCAAAAGAGACAACAAGATCTGAGCCAGCACCCTCTACTACAGCACAACAAGAGAAGGATGAAACACCTTGTTGGAATTAGGGTTGCAGAGAAACACACACAACTTGGAGAAGACGAAGGAAGCTCAAGGCACACAATAGAGAGTGTATTAATTAGTGTGCAATGGAAAGATAGATAGCCCTAGAGTGGTGGGCGTATATACAATGCACTGGGGAAAAAACCTCCTAAAGAGGGAGAAAATGCCCCGGCGGTCCTAGTGTGTTCACGCACATCACTACCACATGTATATGGTAACAAATCCCCCCTAGAGTGATGCGGTGAACGAGAGCTGGCACATGAGTAAAGGGAAGTGCCATGCCTTGAGGACAGACTCCACAAAGGGGAGTAAGCCCAAAGCTTTGCAGAAATCTTCAAGCTTCTCACGAGACAATGCCTTTGTGAAAAGATTTGCAAGGTTGTCCTGTGTTGACACATAAGCCAAGCTGATCTCTCCTGTTGAGAGCCTCTCCCTGACATAGTGGTAATGCACCTCAATGTGCTTTGTGCGAGCATGAAAAACTGGGTTCCTCGCAACTGCCAATGCGCTCTGACTGTCAGTGTAGATAGTGTTGGTTGGTAGTGTCCTGTCCATTACCCAAATCATCCATAAGGCTTCTGAGCCATACACACTCAACCGTAGCTGTGAAGACTACCCTGTACTCAGCCTCACAACTCGAAGTGGCCACAGTAGGTTGCTTCTTGCTCAACCATGATATACATGAACTGCCAAGCATGAAACAAAAACCACTTGTGGACACTCGCGTGTCAAAACAACCAGCCCAATCTGAGTCCGAAAAAGCATGTAAGTCTGGCGGCAATGATCCCCCCTTGGGATAAACAAGCCAAGATATAAAGTGCCACTAAGGTAGTGGAAAATCCTCTTGACAGCCTGCCAATGCTTAGACCCTGGGCTATGCATAAATCTGCTGACCTATGAGACTGCAAACTGAATATCCGGCCTCTTGTTGCATACATAAATGAGGCAGCCAACAGTAGTTTGGTAAAGAGTGACATCAGCAGGATCACCAGCATCATGAAGACTCAACTTCAAACCTGTTTCCATGGGGGTGGCAGTAGGTTTGCAATCCTCAAGTTCAAACTTACATAGCAATGTCTCTATGTAACTTTTCTGACACAAGGCAATACCACCATCACACTGCTTAAACTGTATACCCAAATAATGATGCAACAGCCCCAAATATTTCATCTTGAAAGTAGCATTCAAATCAGCCTTAAATTCAGAAATATGTCTCTCATTTGGTCCAGTGATCAGCAAATCATCAACATAAAGAACCACAATGAGAAGTACATCACCCTCACGCTTTACATACAATGTGCTTTCTGTTGGACTGTGACGAAAGCCTTGTTTGACCAAATGAGTGTCAGCTTTCTCATACCAAGCACAAGGAGATTGCTTCAACCCATACAAAGCCTTGTTACATTTTCACACTTTGTCCTCTTGTCCTTTTATGACAAAACCGCGAGGCTGCGTTACATAAACTTCCTCAAATATGTCACCATTCAAGAAAGTAGTAATAATGTCTGATTGATGTACATCCCAACAAAAATGAGCTGCCAATGCACATAGAAAACGCACAGTAGTCATACGACAAGTGGGAGCAAAAGTCTCTTCATAATCTATGCCTTTTTGATGTGCATAACCCTTTGCAACAAGTCGAGCCTTATGGCGATCAATCTCACCATCCGGCTTGCGTTTCAACTTGTAAACCCACTTCGTACCAATGGTCTTTTTTACAAGAGGCAAATCACATAAAGTCCATGTGTCATTCTCTATAAGTGCATCATATTCTGATTGCATGGCAGCCATCCAATTTTTTGAATTCTGTGCTTCATCAAAAGATAGAGGCTCCTCAACATCATGTAAACTAGACACAGCCAAAGCATAACAATCTGATGCATAAGATGCATGGCGAGAGCCTGAACGAGTACGACTAGACAAAGGTGCATCCAATTTACAGTCACGCAAAGTGTGCACTAGCCATTTTGGCATACCTCTAGCTTCCTCATTTTTAGCCCTTTCCTCATCAAGTACATCATGTACATCTGCATCAGTAATAGGCCGATCTAAAACATTTTTAGAAACCCCCATAGGCTATACATTTGCCTCATTGGAACTTACATTCGTATTTCCACCACTGAAAAGAGGCAACAAAGTGTCATAAATGTCGTGTGAGCTTACATTACTGTCTCTAGTACATGACAGCAAGGGCTGAACAGAATCTTTCACAAACACTACATCCCGAGAAACCAGAATACGTTTTGTTTGCGGATGATACAATGTGTAACCTTTGCTTTCAGCACTATAACCAACAAAAATACATTTGACAGCCTTATCATCCAATTTTCTGCGCTGCACGTGTGTCACCAAAGCATATTCCAAACAACTAAAAACACGCTTGTGCTCAATAGAAGGTTTTCTATCATGGCATGCTTCATATGGAGTAATAGACTGCAAAGCTTTCGTAGGACACCTGTTAAGTACATAAGTGGCACACATAATGGCCTCAAGCCAAAAAGAATGCGGCAAAACTTGACTTTTGACCATACATCGTGCCATTTCCGTCAGTGACCTGTTTTTCCTCTCAGCAACACCATTTTGCAGAGGTGTATAAGGCACTGTACATTGGTGTTTTATCCCACGACTAGCCACAAATGCATTAAATTCATGAGACATATACTCCCCCCCTCGATCGGAACGGAGGGTGCCCATAGTACATTTCGAGACATTTTCAGCCATAGCCAAAAATTATTTGAAGCACATAAAAACTTTGGACTTTGCTTTAAGCGGAAATACCCATGCATGCCTGGAGTAATCATCAATGAAAGTCACGAAGTACAGGTAATTGCTCAAGGACGGAGTTTGCATGGGCCCACAAACATCACTATGCACAAGCTGCAACCTGCATGTGGTCCAAACTGAACCATCCTTTGGAAATTTAGAACGTTGCATCTTACCCAAAATACAGCCTTCACAAACATGTTTGACAGGTGCTTCAAGAAGCGGCAAAGAAGCAACCATATCAGATTTCTGCAAACGCAGCAAACTGGCAAAATTTAGATGACCAAAAAGTGCATGCCAAAGTTTTGCATCTGAAATAGCCCTTGAATCTGCAACAGCATTTGGAAAATTTTGTCCACACTTGTCATACAAAGTGAGCTTATACAGCCCACGGCACAAAAGGCCAGATTCAACAATTTCATCACCAAAACTAAGAGCATGAACTGTACATCTATCATCCACAAATTTGACTACAAGTCCAAGTCTAGCAAGTGCGGATATAGACAAGAGATTCTTCTTGATCCCAGGTACATAAAGTGCATCAACAAGTGTGAAGGAACTGCCATTAGCAGCAGTGAGCACAATCTTTCCGACTCCTTGAACTGGATAAGAGGCATTGTTGGCACAAGTGACTGAATTCCGATGAGGGACAGACTCAAGAGAGGTAAACAATTCACGATGTGAGATAATGTGCTTTGTAGCACCACTGTCAAAATACCACACATGTGAATCTGCAGCAACTGACAAGCATGCATCATGGATAGCAGGATTGTAAGTGCACTCTGCGCTAAAAGTCCATTCTACATCAACATCAGCAACACAGTCTCCTTTCACAGAAGACTCAACAATGGCTGCATTTGTAGTGGAACCAGCATTTGCAGTGGAACCACTGTCTTTCCTCTTAGCCTCTTTGGCCTTCAACTTAGGACACGACTTGATCAAGTGATCATTAGCTTTACAATAATGGCAACGCGTATTCTTTTTGCCCTTATCACCAGAATTGCCAGACGAAGTGCTGCCAATAGAAGCATTAGGAATAGAATTTTTGCCACTTGCAGCAGAACTATAAGAAGTGGTTGCATTATTGTTACCACCCTTTCTTTGAGAAGCAATAAAATCCTGTTCAACTGCACGCTGCCTAGTCCTATTTTTTCTAGAAAGTGACTCTTGCAACAGCAATGTGCATAATGCATCAAACTTGACAACTTCAGGATTTCCTTGGGTCATCAGTCTCCAAGTACTAGCAAAAGTCTAGTAGGAATCTGGTAAGGCATCAAGAACAGTCTGCACAAGGGAACTGTCTGAAATGACTTCACCTGCAGAAATAAGCTGCTCATTGATATCCTTGACACTAGCAAGGAAAGTGTCCATATCATCTTCCTCATGCATCATCTTTGACTCCAGCTCTTTATGCAGCAAAGGAATTTTAGCCTCATTGCGGCTTGCATAAAGACCTGCTAAAATATCCCAAGCATGTTTTGCAAATTTTGCTGAACGGATGTGAGGAACAATGGTGCGCTTCACAGACAACGCAATCAATGCATGAGCCTGTGCATCCTTAACATCCCAACGAGATTGTTCTGCCGTAGGCAAAACAACTCTAACAGCTGCAATCCTTGCAGCAAGACCTGCAACATCCTCAACATCGCCTACATCCTCAGAACCAGGACGTACATCAATGCCCTGCACAATGTTCCAGACACCCTTTGACACAAGAACATGTTGCATCATATAAGCCCACATAGGGTAGTTGGTAGTTGTCCCCATCCAACCTGTCCTCTTCAACAAACATCTTGAACACATCTGTGTTGTTGTTGTAAGCCATGGTAAATGCTGCACCTGATGTGAAAACTGCCCGAAAATAGGAGAAACGGAGCGGGAACAACCTGTGCTATATAGCACAAACCGTAGAAGACTATAAGGCACCTGTTATGCAAAAAACGACACTGAAAAAAATTCGGCACAAAATGACGAAATAGCCTGTGTAGTACAGCCTATAGTGGAAACGGAGGCCGAAATGAGCCCAAATCAAAATTCTGAGCAGACCGAGCTCTTTGAGATCTCCCAAAATTTTTGTTGACCTGCGAACGCTCTCCAAAGCTCACTGAAATCGAAGAAAGTGAGCAAGCGTGTGCTGGAGCAGCTGGCGACTAAGCCCGGGAGGACGTGACCCGCTCTGATACCAATTGTTGGAATTAGGGTTGCAGAGAAACACACACAGCTTGGAGAAGACGAAGGAAGCTCAAGGCACACAATAGAGAGTGTATTACTTAGTGTGCAATGGAAAGATAGATAGCCCTAGAGTGATGGGCGTATATACAATGCACGGGGGAAAAAACCTCCTAAAGAGGGAAAAAATGTCCCGGCGGTCCTAGTGTGTTCACACACATCACTACCACATGTATATGGTAACAAACCTTGTACTTACACTCAGCATGAAACGGCCGAGGCATCAAAGCCTCAGGATGACAAAGAAGAAGACCGACCCTCTACCTCCACACAAGAGGAACTAGTAGCTACGACGTAACAGAAAGACACACATGAAGCTGCAGGCACATCTCAGCTGGCAAGACAAGAGTATTGGCAGTCAAACGACGAGGTTATATTACAAGTAAACAAATATGCAAGGCAGATGTAAGACGTGATGGAGAGACTCCGTTCAGCAGCAATAAGCCGCAGCACAAAGGCCAAAGAGCTTGAGATGGTAATTGACGCTCTCCAAGGAGAGTTAGAAGACATGATGACTATCATCACCGATCTTCAAAGGCAAGTGCAAGAGATGAAAGAAGAAGCTGAACAACACCAGCTAGCTAGAGATCCGCAACAAAAAGAAATGGAGGAGTTAGGTGATCTGCTAAACAAATTATCCGATGCCTGCAAAGCAAAAAACGAGCAGCTGACTGAAGTTATCAATGAGCTTCTTACGACATCTCTACCAGCTCAAAAAATTCAAGTGTAATTAGATGTTGCCAATGCTTCTCTGCAATACTCTGAATAGAGAATAAATGATCAGGCAATATTCTTACGACAAATCAGAGAAAATCCAGTCGTGGCCTCGATCAAAGGGACAGATGAAGTGTACAAGGCACTAGAAAAGAAGAACAAAGACCTTGAGTTAGAATTAAAGCTGGAGCAATCACAGTGCAGGGACCTGGCACTGATGCGGGTCCAGAGAGAAGAAGAGCTTCTGAAAGAAATAGCAGAGCTCAAAAGAGTTAACCAACTCCTCAGAGATGGAAAGCCAGAAACACAAGATGAGGCAGGCACCTCATAGCCGCCGCAAATAGACATACCCTCGGTCTTATTTACTGAGTTTGAGACACAATCCACAGCAGAGCCAAGTAGTGAAGAGGATTTCTAGATTCACATCACAGATGTAGACATAGTGCCAATGGTCGAGCTGTCAAAAGTTGAAGAAGATGCATTGAAAGAGAAGATCATCCTAGAGGTGGATGAGTAGTGGAAAGCCGCAATGATTGGGAGTTGAGAGCTCTACACTCTGTCAATGTCACTCAACTCACTCCCAATCAAATCAATGTGCAATGATATCAAAAATCCCTGCCATACCCTCTCATCAAAGTGGAATTACTATAGATAAAAGAGAGTCTGTACAAAGACATGCAAGAAGATGGCACAGATAAAGACCACCCAAAGTGGAGGTTAAGCTGGTTGAACAAGAATCCGAGATACCTGATTCTGTTCACAAGAGCACCTGCTGCCCTTTGAAGGGATCCAACTTTTTGTCCAGTACCCAGAGTAAGGACATGGCAAGCGCATGAAGCACTGACAAAGAAGAGGCCAACTTGGCTTAACTACCCCAGACTGCCAGCTCCAGAGAGAGGACAATCAACAAAGGAATACATGGTGAAAACCCTAACGGGCGCCATGTCTTTCTTCAAGATTCTACCAGATCTCTCCTGCGCCATGTTATATAAAATCTGCAGAATGTTTCTCACATGCATCCAAGTATTTAATGAGCCTAAGCAAGCAAGAGCCCCATGGATGTCATTTTTAGAAGGTAACAAGGGGTTATGCTATGATCTGAGTAGTCAACCTTCCGAAGAAGTACTTTATGGCTTCTATGCTAGATGTGTGTTCTTACCATCAAGCAATATGGTGGCGTTTGAGAAATCTTTCTACACTGATTCTTCACCTGGCAAACGAAGATATTTGCGCCGGTGATTAGCAACCTTACATCTAGATTTGTAGGCTACTCAGCGATGGAGTTGAAGAATAAAGTGACCATGCAATGTCTGCAAGTGCTAGACAAAGAAAGAAAAATCAGATACCAGAAGGCACTAGATGCGCTTAAAGACCACCTCGCTAGCTGTCAATCCAAAGACTATTTCAGCCCATAAAGCTGTGTCAAGGGACAACACAGGCGAGGAGGGGGGAATGTTAGCAGCAAGCTAACACGGACATCATTTTTTGGAGTTCTGTTTGTAAAACATTTATTATTTTGATAAATCGAGAATATTGTAACTCCTATTTTCTCAGATAAACTCTATAATTAATGAGTCAGGGCTACAAGCTTTCAAATTGTATCAGCTAGTTATTTCCCAGTTTTGGTAGAACTCCAGATTATTAGTTTTGACTACCCAAAAACCTTGGCTAGGTATAAAAGCCAATTTTCTAAGTCTTTTATAAGTTTTTGGATAAGAATACACAACGTGAGCTAACGACACTCACTCCTCTTCTTCTCGCGCTTCCTACTCTCTCCCCGGTTGTCACATTGCAGTCGTGTTTGTTGCGTTGCAACTGTAGGTAAGAGCTCTACGCATTGACGTAAACACATCATGGTATTTCGTAGCTTTTGGCGTCGCTCACGCGTGGCCAAATTCCATCATTACTAGGAATTTACACTTTCAAATAAAAAACTAAGCATAGGTGGGGTATTGGGACATCATTGCTAAGCATTTAGATGCATTCTAGGTCGAAAATGACTAGGTCAAAAATCCACTGCTATTAATAATCGTGATTTTGGAACTTAATCTAAAGTGGGGTTTGAGACCATATGCATGTGTGCTTAGGTCTTATCAACATGTCCTAGAAGTTTCATTACGTTTGGATGTCATTTGATGCTGTAACGGATGTGATTTGTTTGCCGATGAGCGATTGACTTTTGGTGATTTCAGTGACTTGAGTGTATCTTGAGTTAGATGCGAGTTGTTAGTTGTTTTCCAAGAGATTGACAACCTCTTGTAGCCTCTATGCACTAGTCGAGTCAGGTTCATCCCATGGATTGACAATTTAATCATGGTCCTCGCTAATACTGCAATAAGATAGGATGGTGAGGTTAGACATACGTCCCACACACGGTACTCAAAATGGAGGCATACATGTAATGTGCACAGTAATCCCTCAAACAAGGAGCTATTGGAAAGAGATGTTAAGCAAGAAGCATAATAAATAAGCTCTTCTTCAAAGCGCTCTAGAGAAGCGAGAGCACTCTCACATTGCGCACACCGCAAATGGTGGCTTCACTTAAAACCATAGATCTTCAAGTAGTTTACACTAGGGAATGACTACAGTTGAACAAGAGGCAAAGGGGTTTTATCCACTACATGCATTGTCATGTAGACATGGGTGTGTAGATTTATCGTATCCACAAATATAGGCATTGACCAATAAAGACGAGATTATAACCAGGTGGTTCTGATCTCTGTGCACCTCTAGACCAAGGTGTGAAGAGATCGGACATGGCTAGAGAATTTGAGGTAGTTTACAATGTGATCTGTAGTTTCTTGATTGTGAGAGAGAGAGAGAGAGAGAGAGAGAGAGAGAGAGAGAGAGAGAGAGAGAGAGAAGAGATAAGAGATGGAGGATGCCAATAGAAGATTAAATTTATGTTCAAGTTAATTTACATTTATTATGAGTAGTGACGATGATGTGGGGCCGTCCAACCAAAACAAATATCTCTCAATAAGGATCTTATTCCTGGTAATCAATGCAAACATGTTGTGCGATGGACAAGACGCTTTTTTTTGCAGTAGGTTTGCGAATTTGGCGAGTTTGACACATCTACTATAGTTCGAGTTGTTGCCCATTACAACTCGTTGGACTTTGACATTGTCCAACAGACAACAATCTTGCAACCCAATAGACGTGTTCACAGGCGCTTTAGTCAAGTAGCATACATGAGGACAGATGAAGCCTTTGATAGCTCGGAGGGTGATCATGCATAGCACATTTTCAACAAGGCTATGTTTGAGCCCGAGATCAATGAAATGATCGAGACGATCATGGGTTCAGAAAGGCTTATCTATGATGACATGAAAAGTGAAGCCAATACGCCATTGTATGGTGGAGTATGTGCGCCTAGATTGACGACGCTCCTGGTTCTTCTCAACATGTAGGAAAAGTTTGGATGGAGTAACACTAGCGTCATAGCACTTTTCAGGTGATCTATTACAATGTGTTTACTTCAATAAAAAACTCTAAATGCATAATGTACCAAATTACTTACACAAGTGTTTTACATTTTTTTGTTGTGTAGATTGCTCAAAGAGCACAACTGCCAGGTGTGATAATATGATGCCAGATTCCAAAGAGGAAGCAAGACAGATCTTGCCAAACTTGGGGATGGATTACAATTCTATTCATGCTTGTCCTAACGATTGTATTCTTTTCAAAGGGGAATACATAGACATGGAGAACTATCTGAAATGTGATTTTGAGATATATTGAGTAGACTCCATGGACAAAAAGTTCCGCAAAAGGTGTTGCCACCTTGCATCAAGCATTTCTTCGAATGTAAGTTCATGGACGCTCTAGCATCATGGCACGAGGAGAATAGATCTTCGGACGGTGTGCTGCACGGCATGGAAACATATAGACGACACATGGTCGGATTTTGCCAGGTAAGCTCATAATATTTACGTCTCGGCCTGGCTATGGATGGCGTAAATCCATTTGGTCAGAGATCAACATCTTACAATGTATGGACAATTGTCATTGTCAACTACAACATTCCCCCGTGGTTGACTATCAAGAAGAGGCACCTATTTCTAAGCTTGATTGTGTTGGGGTGGTATAAAGTGTTGGGGTGGTATAAAGTGAAGAATATGCATATGTAGCTTTTTTCACTATTGAAAGAGCTACAACAATTGTGGATTGGCATAAAAGTGGTGGATATGAGCCGACACATAGGTCGACGCAAAGCTTAATTGTGTTGGGGTGGTATAAAGTGAAGAATATGCATGTGTAGCTTTGTTCACTATTGAAAGAGCTACACAATTGTGGATTGGCATAAAAGTGGTGAATATGAGCCGACACACAGGTTGACACAATGCTTTGATCGAAGGCATTCTCATGTGGACCATGCATGACTATCCCGGACTAACAGAAGCTCAGGTGATACATACTCAAACTCAACCACTATAAAAAATTGTTTTTCTCAAGCTTATTGTGCACGTATGTCGCACGTGTCAATGCAAGGAACTTGCCGATACACTATGTGCGAGCCACAAATGGATCCAAGCACACAACAAGCCTAAACTAGTAAGCTCAAAGATGGCGTTGGTGTGTCACTTACCGCTCTACACTTCCTGTCGTGGAAGATTCCTTGCCGAGAATAAGAGGGAGACGCCACTATGCCGTGCTCAACCGTCTCGCCGCCGTCGTGCCGCCGCTATGCTCAATCGCACACACACTCTCTCTCTCTCTCTCTCTCACGCATACACACACGCACAAGGAGATGAAGAAGAAGAAGAAGAAGATGGAGATGGAGCAAGAGCACTCTTCAATTGCACAAATGAGAGAATGAGTGAATTTTAGGTTTAGTTGACTTTTATATGAGCTCACCCTATTCACACTTGGGCGCCCATGCTTAGCCAACTAATCCCTTGAATGTTCCAGTTAGAGTGCGTCTCTCATCAGCGATCACTCTTACCCTTTTCTTATTGGACCAACAAGCCCGGTAGCTGACTCTACAAGTAAATAATACAACATCCATCATAGGTGATAGGGTGTCCATGAGACATGAGGGTTAACATGCCCCCCTTCCCGATGTAGATTCCGTACTCAGAAGCTATTGAGTTGAAGCTTGTTCGTTGAGGTGGATAATCATTTGAGATGAATGTCCTTAGCCTTCTTCTCACTGCAAAATCAAACAACATTGGCACAGTAATTGCATTCTCATAAACAATTAAAAGGAATATGCAATTTCAGGTAGACAAATTGATTGGTAGCATAATTCTAAACCATTTGTCAGCAATAAACATTAAATTGCAATATAATCAAACACATAAACAGTATAAAGGTAAAAAATTAAACAAGTCTGAGGTCGCTAATTTAACGATCGAAAGGCACTAAAGATCGACTATTAATACCATGGGTAAGCTTCTCAATTTTCTCTGGTCAATTAAGTTGTTTAATAGCGAGAGCCAAGTATTTCATGTTCAAGGGCTGACTAGAGGCTATACCTAGAAGACCTTGTAGTTAAGCTACAATAAAAGGAATTTCTCATGAAATCATCGCCTAACTGATTACCTTTTCTTTGACCCCCCAAAAGTCTTTTCTCATTGATTTACTTTTGATGTGTGTGCTTATTTTGTATGCCTTGGGTTTTTTGCTTTTCAAGGAAAAGCGCCCACACTGGGAGCCTCTAGGGCTCTAGTACCATAGGTGATACATGTGAGTGAAGTACCAAAGCAAGCTGAGATTTATCTTCCAGCTTAAGATTTTACATTGTGGCCCTTTGATTTTTTTTGTTTTTTCGTTTTCAACATTTTAATTTTGTAACTTTGGGGGGTCATAACACTGTTACACCTCCCCAGGAGTAAACTCCCTTTATAATACTTAAGCTAAAGGTCAATAGGGTCAAGCCCACTAGAAAGCCCTAGTACATTTCACACAATGCTGCCTAAATCAGATTAAGAACCTAAGTAACCATTGATTATTAGGAAGGCATTCCCCATGGTATTAAGAGAACATCTGTAACACCTAACTTGGTCAAACTAGCTTAGTCGGACTACTTGATTTTTAAATCTAGACAAGTGATTATGACAAAAAATTACATTGAATTTAATGTTTGGTACTAAGAAAATGCGCTGAATATTATGCTACCAATCACAATCAAAGCAGACAAACATGGATGCAAAAAAGATAAGGGGCAATGCTAATAGACAAGAAACACATGTTTGTGTTGATGGTTGCACTTGATTTGAAGTTTGAATGAGAGAAAGATTCCACCAAATCTTAATAACAGCAACACGTTCTTGTACACACTAGGAAACACAAAGAATACCTCTAGGAGGCACATCAGTGGGAAAAAGGAACTCTGCTAATCACTCAACTCTAAAACAGAAACACTCCTATCGTACTAATTCTACCTACCCTCCATCACTCGAGTGATGAGGATCAAAGGTGTTTTATAGCATAGGTTTCTGTTTCAGTGTACCGGATGCAAATGTGTAGGTCTGAGTCAATGTTTTGAATTTTATTGTGCATACTCGTTTGCTAATTTCTCTTCCTCTTTATTTTTTTGTTTTTTGTGAGTATAAGGCTTTATATGTACATTCCCTAAGATTGGGAGATTGAGAGGTCAGGGAGGAAGGTTGAGAGGGGAGTGAGTGAATGATGAATGTCAGCAAACACTCCCCCCTTCCTTGGGTAGATCATATAGTTTGAAATGTGCTCGTCACCCTTTGAAACCAATTGTTCCAGTTGGTAATAGGTGAGGATTTTTGCCATTAGTTTTCTTTACCTTAGGTGCCTCGTTGAGTTGCAAGGGTGGTAAGGTACTCTCCCAGGATCGAGCTTGAAGTGGTTCATCAGGTGATTCTTGAATACTGGGAGGTGTGGATTCCTTTGTAGCTTCATGGAGGTCCATTATTGTAGGTGAAGGCTGTGGAGAAGCTTTTACCTCTATGGATACATTACATGAGGAGCTAGAAGCTTCATGGGACTCCCCCCTTCCTGAGCTAGGTGGAACAAATTGTTCTTTCTTCAGTACCCAAACTAGCTCTGCAGTGGGTGTGTAGCATTCTGTGATTTTTTTCTTTCCACGATTGTCAATTCGTTTTGGAGCTACAAGATTGGGCTCACATGGGTCAGCTGACAAGTAAGAACACATCTATGTTTTGGTACCCACATTTGATCATTTCCTTTATAGAAGCCTTGGGCTTCCAATAGTTTTTTAGGAATCCAATGCCACGTTTTCTTACTTTTCTTGGAGCAAGTGGGACGTTTCTTACGAGGCTTCTGTTTTTTAGCATTAGCCATGGTCACTAAAGAAGCTTTAGGGACCCACTTGTATGTTTTCTTTGTTATATGAGGATGAGTCTTGTCAAAAGCTATATGCAGTGCTTCTAGCATATTTAAGGGTACGAGTGGTGGCATTTCATCCCCCTTAGGTGTTACCCAGGTCGTCCCCCTATTTCCCCAAGTGTCTATGGTTGCTGCTAGGTGGACCCAATCCACATTGTTCGACTCAATCATCCCGGGTAGTACATCCATATAAGGAGAATCTTCCCCAACATCAGTGTCCGCTTTACACGTGTAACAATACTGCAACGGGGTTGAGTGAACTGTGGTGTCAGATCTATGATCAATTACAAACATGTTTCCTAGGGGATGTGCTCGACCAGTCACAAGATCCACTCGAATGACAGAATCTTGGAACTGCAAGTAGACATGGTTTTTAGACCAGTCATGCACCATTTTTTCTTCCCTCATGAAAGGACGTCCTAAGATCATCTCCGATGCCATAGCGTGTTTGGAGAAATCCATAACAATGAAGGTAATCCTTATTTTATGTCCAAAGACCTTGATCTGGAGGTCTTCTAGCATCCCAATAGGTTTAACGATAGACCCATTGGCCATCTTCACTACAATGGTTGTGGTCGCAAGGTGAGGTCTTCCCATAGTTTCCCATCAATTTTTTAGTCACAATGCTAACCCTAGCGCCACCATCAAGGATTCCCTTCACAGTTAATCCCTTAGTAGTGATTGGTATGGTCGCATTGGATTCATCACCCTCAAACTATTGTCCCAACTTGTTAACAGGTATTTCTATAACAAGGTTCTCATCTAGGTTGGGTTGTGGATCTAACTGTTCCTCCTCTATTGGCATCTCCCTAGCTCCATCCATCTGTGCAAATTGTGGTAGCCCAAACTTTAGTTCTCCATTGAAGAAGGCTCGAAGAGCTGAGACTAGCTCAGGGTCTTTATATAGTTTGGACATGATGGTGGTTCTAACTTCTGAAGACATGAAATCCATCAATTTGGAAATGTTTAACGACACCTTTTGGCCTTGAGTCCCTTGACGCGGGGAAGATGGGATCTCCATTTCTTCAATAGGATTATGTAGTCCCTCTGTAAACATTCTTTCCATCAAGAAGTGAGTACGCCCACTTTCCCATGACTTTAAGTCACTTTCTTCTTGGATGACACTAAGTATGGCTAATGGTGGACTTGGTGAGGTTGTTGTTGCGGAGGGAACACTGTGTCTGTAATCTGGATCTGTCTAGGTGCTGGTTCTAGATCCCTTTGGGTATCTTCTACCAAACTCCTTAATTGCTTGACTCGCTCAATCCCCTCCGTAGGGTTTGAATAAGTTCCTATCTTCTTCTTGGGTCCTAGCCATTGTGGCTCATGAAGATCTTCCTTGTTCGTTTCTATCTTAGTGGTCGTTTTGGTCTCCATGGTTTCATCTGAATCAGAATCCTCTTCAACGTCATTCATATATACGGGGTCGTCACTAGTCCCTATGTTGGTCTTTGAACTAGGGTCTGACTTCGCTGCTTTTTGCAATCTCTTTCTTTGTGTTTTCTTCTTTTTCGGAGATTGGGCAATTGATGCCGTGTCTCTTTTCTCAAGGATATAATTTTGTTTTTGGAGCATCGATCGTGTGAGTACGTTTACTGGTACCACAGGTGTACTTTGTGATGGCTCCTCGGTGACTTCAATCAAGTTTAATGGCATGATCTTTGGTGCATTTGGATTATTTGGACATTGGGCAATCAAATGATCTATGCCACATCGATTACACATGAGTATCGGCATTGTAGATGTGCTCGCTTGATTGGTTTGCATTAGTGTGGCGTTCTTTTGTTGCCTAATAGGACACTCGCCTACACGATGTGGACCTCCACACTCATAGCATTGAAGAGGTGGTCTCTTAGCAGTGTAATTGATATTTTGGCCTCTTGCCACAAGAGTAGCTACTTGATATACAGGTTTGACTTCTCCCCAATAGTCCTCCATGTAGTATTGTGGACTTTCTTCAAGCACATCCATCCCATAGGCAATATTAGGATCTATATCTTCCTCACAGCCTTCCAAACAAGCAATAGATGACTCACAACCTACTTGATTCACAGAAGTGATTCTCGGATGTGGTGGTTGCGGTCCTAGCACTGGAGATGGTAAGGGTGTTGTTTGAACAACATTTTGGGCCCTAGGGACCATGTGTTGTGATGTTTGTTCAAGAGGTGGGGCCGGCATCAATGCAGGTACTCGAGGTGTGTCTGTCCATGCTAAGGTTGGTCTATTGGCCATTGCGCGCTTAAATACTATGCAACCCTTATCTTGATGACCATACCTCCCACAGGCATTGCAATTCCCATTGAATTTTACTCTAAAAGTAGGGCATTCACTGGTACTATGCGGTCCATAGCATATTGAGCACCATTGTTGCTCCCTTCTTGGATACATATGATTGTTTTGCGGAGCACGATTGTCTCTAATACTCTCTTGAATAGCCTTGGTGAGATCTGCTAAAGTCATCTCAGATATCTTTGGCTCCTTAGCAATAGGCTTTAGGGTCATTGGCTAATGCCCTGATGCTTGCGAGCTAATAGATTTAGGCTCAACAGACACTCTTTCTCCTTGAATCATTAAGTTATCCTCCAATTGGATTGCATTCGTGATGAGTGCTTCCCAAGTGGCGATACCCCTAATAACTAGACCATTGTAGATATCCTCATGTCGTAATCCCCTAATGAATCTATCAAGCAGTTGATTATTGTTGAAGCGCTCATTTGGATTACAACGAGAATTCAAATGCTTCAAGCGACTAATAAAGTCTCTCACCGACTCTCCTTCCTCTCGTTGGGTTTTCTGGAGCTGAGAGGCTACACCCCAAAGCACTCTCTCTCGTATGTATTCTTTCAAAAAAAGTCTCCTAAGAGTAGGGTAAATCATTTTTTCTTCCACCCTTAGGGTTCTATACCAATTCCCTGCCTTCCCACTTAAGGTTAGGCGTAAAGCATTACTCTTATGTAGGTCATTGTGTTCTCCTAGAGAATTGCATATTTGTTCGAGCACTTCGATATGCTTTCTCACATCCCCGTCTCCACTAAATTTTTGTGTGCGCTTGGCTATTTGTGTTGCTTTACTTCTAGGCTCTCTATCAGGCGTGTTATGCATATTCTCAGCAATAGATCGACCAATAGCTTGAGCAAATGTTACCAAGTCACCTAAGTGAGCAGGCACCGTGGGTGAAGGCGCTCCAGAGATTACATGTGGAGTAGGTATTGGCATTGGGCTTGGTGCATAGGAAGCCCTTGGATTCCACATTGGGTACGATGTTGTGCCATGGGGTGGCCCAAAGTTCATATGTGTGGCCCTAGGCATAGCAGACGTCGGATGTCACATGCTAATGCTAGCCGGGATAGTCCCATGGAAATAAGAACTTGGGTGTTGTAGTTGTGGAGCATAGGTTGTTGAAACAATGGGAGGGGTAGGGACTACATGAGTGCGATGACCCATAGGTGCATACGATTGGTACACACTTGTAGGTACTGTTGCAGGAATTGAGCTACCATGTAGCGGTGCTTTACGAACAAATGAGGTCCATGGCGTGTTTCTTGGCATGCCCATCATTGGGGTAGGCATGGTAGCCGTGGTGTCATCAAGGGAAAGATGAGCTAGACTTGGAAAGGTGAAGCTATCACTTGTGGGCTCAGAGTGCACTGAGACCCCTGGAGAAACAACATATAGAGGATCCATTGGACTTACTGAGGGAGTCTCTATTTGCGATAAGTTCGGTTGTTTAGCCTTTCCTGTATCTAAGAATCTCATGAGACCCGTTGAAGGAATGTTGATCCCCTTGTTCTGTCTCTCTAACTCAATGACCCTATGGATGACTTCACAAACTCTTTGTTGTTGATCCTCCATACTAGTAGCACTCCTGTGGATTGTAGGACATCTAACCAACCCACGTGATAGGTGTGACCTGTGTATAGGTCGGTCAGAATTTCCATTTTTATTTCGTACTCCCAGTTCTCATTTAAGAACGCTCCATCTAGGATTGAGGTGCTAGGGGTGTCTTTTGAGCTAGATGCTATGTTGCTTTCTAGGGGTTGGCCCTTAGTGGTTGCTAAGTCAGGAGCACTCGATTGCTCTCCTAGCAAAGATATTGGCATAGGAGCTTTTGATTTTAACTCTCTTCATTGCTCCGCCTTGCGTAAGATCTCAATTTCCTTTTCCCTTGCTGCAAGGATATATCTCTCAACCTCTTGCACTTCGGCAAGGCTTCTACCATCGGGTAATATGACCTCGGAGGGAAATAACTCTGAAGAGTCAGGAGGTGCAGTGAATGAAGTATTCACGTGCACATTCTCTAAGGGCATAGGCTCTACGTTGGTCATGACTGGAGAATTTACTTCCCCATCCCCCTCATTTACATCATTAGCTCCATGTTCGGAGCGAGTGGCTCTACTAAAGGTTTCCTTCAAGCGGCTAAGCATGCTCGGCCCGGACCGTGGACCCATGGCATGCATGTCTTGGCTTGAGCTATCGGGATTAGGCATTGGAAAGCCCTCCATGACGTCGTAGTCAGAGGAAGAGTCACTACCCGCTATGTTCGGGTCTTGGTTTGTACTACCTTGGGTCCCCGCCGAGGGCCCGGAACCTAAGGTAGGTGGATATTGAGAACTCGCATCAGTTGAAATTCTCTCTAGTTGCTCCGTCTCTAGCACACGACCAGAGTGCAGATGCATGTGCCTTTTGCACCTACAAGCATCGTCGAATAACCTCGAAGGTTAACCGCTTACTTTTTTAGGCGTCTGTTTTCACTCAAATTTTTTTTAAATGTTTTTTAATGATCGGTTTTTTTATTAATGTGTGTGATAGCTTGAAACGAGTGTATCACTCAGAGGCTTGCGGTGTGCTTTACAACACAACGTTTGGACACCTGAAGCTCTATTGGTCCTCAAAAAATCAATTTTTAGCTACGTGTAAAACTAAAATTCGTAATTTAAAGGGCGATAGATGCCTAAGCCTGAGCGTGAGCTTGGGCTTGGGTCTGGGAGATATTCCCGATCCCGGTCCTACCTTTAATTTTTTTAAATTTATTATTATTATTATTTAAAGGATAAGGTCACCGCGGCCTGCGCGAGAGCACACACACACTCTACCTACCTACTTCCAACTAATACACCTACTATTATACACTAACACACTCTATTATCTCTCACAGATCTACTTCCTACTTACTGTACATTACATTACACAGAACTAACAACCTTAATACTAACACCTTACACACTGAAAAAACACAGTACCTTTGAAAACTCCATTAACAAAAAAAATACACAGTAGTAACACAAAATCCTTCTTATCAACACACACACCCTCCTTCCTTACCTTTCCTACAATTGAAATTGCACCACAAAAGAAGCATAGAGTGCCATTCAAGCTTAGTGTATGGCATTCTCCGGAACGGCGCCAAAAATGTGCGTGTATGTCACACGTGTCAATGCAAGGAACTTGCCGATACAATGTGTGCGAGCCACAAATGGATCCAAGCACACAAAAAGCCTAAACTAGTAAGCTCAAAGATGGCGTTGTTGTGTTACTCACCGCTCTACGCTTCCTGTCGTGGAAGATTCCTCACCGTGAATAAGAGGGAGACGTCGCTATGCCGCGCTCAACCGTCTCGTCGCCGTCGTGCTGCCGCGATGCTCGATCGCACACACACTCTCTCTCTCTCACGCATACACACACACACACGCACACACACACACACACACACACACACAAACACAAACACACACAAGGAGATGAAGAAGAAGAAGAAGATGGAGATGGAGCAAGAGCACTCTTCAATTGCACAAATGAGAGAATGAGTGAATTTTAGGTTTAGTTGAGTTTTATATGAGCTCACCCCATTCACACTTGGGCGCCCATGCTTAGCCAACTAATCCCTTGAATTTTCATAAAATCTAATATCTAATATCTAACCAACCCCAAATGATTTTCTCATATTAAATTGATCACTTAATGTGGGAGAATAAACGAGAACAAGTGTTAAGATATAGACACGTGCTTATAGATCTATCTCAACACGGGGCAAATGGTAAAGGGGCCCAAATGAGAGATGGTCTATCAAAGAGCAAGGCTAACAAATGGAGCATAAGACCTTAGGGTTAGCTTCATTGGAGAACTCCAATAATGTGTGTAAAAGGCCTTTGACCTTAGGTAAGCTAGGGCTGAGCTTGAGGCGCGGGAACCCGACCCAGCTCGAGGTGCTTGTCTTGCTTGTCATGCTTGATTACTAAGGTGCTTGAGGTGCTTGATGATTGAGGTGCTTGAGATGCTTGAGGTTATTAATTATTGAGATGCTTGAGGTGCTTGACATGCTTGAGATGCTAAGGTTGCACTTGAGGTGAGAACCCAGCCCAAGCTTAAAGTGTTTATGAGCCAAGCTTGTGGTGGGATATGGGCCTATGAATGAGGGGCTTGAGGTGTCAAAAATTCAAAGATTCAATCCCTACAAGGAGGGGGCGAGCCCTACATGAGGGGGGATGAGAGAGAACACCCACACACTCACACAAGGCATGCTTGGTACAAATAAAGCAAAAGGGACACTTGTCAAGTTCCTCCTCATGTTGCCCTCATGGTGTGCCTGAAGCCTATTGGTTGGCCACCCAAGGGGTCCAATAATAATTTAGGAGATTTAATTAAATGATTTAGCGTTTATCTAGCCCTCTCTCTCAAAGGGGAAAGGGGGACACTTGTCTCAAGGCTACCCTTGCTGCTTGTAATGCCTCCTGCTTGTGATTGGCTAGGTCTGGAGGGGTCTAATGAGCTTCAAGCATGAGCTACAAGGGGGGGTCGACCCAAGCAAGCTAGGGGGTTTCTTAGGGGGTATACCGACCCACACACACTCACAAACACTCTCATTGTGTGCTATGAAAAGTGCAAGAGCTCCCTCTCCTTCTCCAAGCAAGTAGAGGTTTAGAGCCTACACCAACACTCTTGGATATGGAGTGCAAATCCAACCAAGAGCCATGCTTCAATGCTTAAGCTTGCCATCTTCTTCTTCTTCATTACTATGCTATTATGTATGCTAGCAACAAGAGTTATGATAAGTGAGGAACTAATTCTTTCTCCTACGAAATGTTTCTTCTTCCTCTTCCCTACCCTCATTCCCTGCTAGCTCTCTCCACCTTCGAAGGTGTTTGAGGTCTTGGGACTGAGGCTTGGGATAGTTAAAGATTTCTTCAAGTTTATGTTATGTTTGTGATGCATGAAGCTTTTCATCTTCATTGCATCACCTAGGTCACAAGGAACACAAAGATTGTATTGTAACAAGTCTCTCTTAATGGGAGAAATCATAATACAAATGCCTATTGGAGGGGGGACCTGCTCCACATAAATCCGGTCCTCAACTGTTGTCATGTTCTCTAAATTCTCTCTCTTGCAAAAGTATTGTTCATGCCAAGTTAACTAATTTCTATGATTATGTTGCTATCTTCAATTATGTTCACCCGCTATGCTCACAAAGTCATTTCTCAAAAGTACTCTCATTAATTTCCGCTACTCTCTAATTAAATAGGCCAATACCATTACATGAATGTTCCAGTTAGAGTGCGCCTCTCATTGGCGATCACTCTTACCCTTTTCTTATTGGACTGACAAGCACGATATGTGACTCTACAAGTAAATAATACAACATCCGTCGTAGGTGATAGGGTGTCCGTGAGCCGTGAGGGTTAACACTTATGTATTGTCATGTGTATACATGCAGGTCTCCAAACAAGCGGATACAGAGCATGCAGAACATGTGGACCTAGACTTAATGCACGTCGAGCACTCGCACTCAAGAAGAAAATCTACAAAGGTCATCAAGCGTATCTTCCAGAGGATCATGAGTTACGTAACAGTTTATTGGAAAGAGAGCCTCCGAGGATGTCTGCTCGAGCATGATTAGAGAAGACAGAGATATGTGATGATGGTTTGTCCCCAGGGATGAAGATATTCTCTCTATGGTACAAGTTACCATATTGGCCCAGACTCATGATCAATCACTTGATCGATCCAATGCACATATTCAAGAATGTGGGTAATCTGCTGTGGAACCATCTCATTGGCAAGAAAGATACTTTGGGAGCTAGAATTGACCTTAGAGATACGGATTGTATGGAGAAATACTGGCTGCAGTTAGCACCCGATGGATTGATAATCTATTGTGGGACCATCTCATCGGCAAAAAAGATACTTTGGGAGTCAGAATTGACCTTAGAAATATGGATCATATGGAGAAATATTGGCCACAGACAACATCCGAAGGATTGATAAGACTCCCAAATCACCATGGATTTTGATAGGAGGCCAAGAATGCAAAGTAAAAGAGATCATTCAATCCGTGTGAACGTCCACTAGCATAATGCACTCGCTCCAAACATGTTTCACTAAAGAAGAAAATCTTATAGGTTTGAAGTCACACAACTGGCATAAAATGTGTCAGGTATGTTTGAAGTGAAATAGATCATAGTGGGAATTTCATAGCATATCCGTGTGTGGACTTTAATACCATTGCTAGACGTGTTTTGTAGTTTATTTTACGGTGGCCATTGAGGGTTGTTTGTCTCCTAGCATCCGTACCACAATCTAGAAACTCGCGAAGTTGGTGCAATGGATCTCCTAAAAGGAGATCCATGTTTCCATACCATCCGCCAAACTAAATGCTATGGAGGTTGTATGCATGTTCAACAAACACTTTCCTACTACCATGCTAACCATTCAAATGCATCTTCTTCTTCACATAGTTGATGAGGTGGAAATAGCAGGCACATTGCATTCCAGATGGATGTTCTTTTTAGAACGTTTCATGAAAACGCTCAAGGGATATGTGCGTCAGAAGGCACGTCTAGAGGGTAGCATGGTAGAGGGGTGACTGGTATCAGAGTCCGTAGTTTACATTGGAGAGTGGCTAGAAGGATTTGATTGTGCCTGAGATATGCTTTCGTGCACCATAGATGATGAGCGACTATTTGGGATTGTGATGTGCACTCTTAGTGTTGAAAAGAAAATGACAAAAGATCTAGAGGCTAAGATCAATCGATTTTTCATGCTTTACAATTTAGTGATGCAAAAGTGGATTTCATAGTATAAGGATGCAAAGCTAGAGCAACAAAGGACACGAATTGAGTGGAGACGGAGAAGACAACCACCGATGCATTTTTCCGTGGGTCTTGAGAGCCTACAGACATTCATGAGCTTAAGATGCTTGCACAACCAATGAAAAAGCGCACAACAATGTGGCAAACATGTGAGTGAGGTGGAGTGGGAGTACTCGCGGGGTTGCAGCCTCAAGATATGTTTGCAATGTACAACTCGTGGCTTTCTAGATGTTTGGATAGCCACTCATAATCTTTGTTGGTTGTAGTATAAGTCATACACGGCAGCATGGTGTAAAGGTCGACATTTTAGGGTAGAACGGATCAACAAAGAACATTTTACACAAGATTGTGGAATCATGGAAAAATTTGAACAATCTAGTTGATGACGGTCCTTTGATGTAGATCTTGTGGTGGTGGAGCTCACTTAATTTGGCACACTACAAGAAATTTTGAGGATAGATTATAGAGGATTTTTGGTGGATTTGCTCAACGTGCAATGGTTCAAGATAAATATGGAGGGTCTCAATGCTACTATGTGCAGAGGAGAGTCAGGTTTCCTTGAGGTGGACTCAACCAAAAAGTGGACCGACCTTCAAGACACTTTCGTACTACCCGAGCATTGTGAACAAGTGTATAAATATTTAACATTAAACTTTAGATAATTGGTGGTTTGGAAGCATTCATGTAAGTTATGTGACTCTTGCAGGTGGTATTCCATCCTATAAAGTCTGCACCAAACTGGTGGTATGTCATAGAGGGAGCATCTCATAGTGCACGGACGTATAAGGGCTACAATGTGCCAATCACCTTGGTGTTAGGGGAGGAGATTAAAGAGGATGTTGATTCGAAAGCCATTGAGGTGGTGCTAGATGAGCCTAACACTACCACTCTCTATGGGATGCATATGGAAGACCTACAAAATGAAATGGAGGATATCTGTCTAAATGGAGAGCTCTATATAGACATAGAGAGTTATGCGAGGATGAGAGAGAGACCTCTTAAAGCCATAGACATTGTATCTGAGCAATTTTGCTCCTTTTTATAATATATATTGTATTCGCATGGAGTTTTTCCCACTCTTGTCTCTATGCTAAACTTGTGAAATTTAAATTGGGAATCAGATTATAACTTATTCAGATTTTCCTCTCCATTCACCATTAAGATTTAATGTTCGTGTATTTAATGCAGGTATGGATGATGATCAATTTATTTCTTTCTTAGACCTCGAGCAAAGGAGGTGGTACAAGGACCACCATCCCTCTAGAGCACAGCCATATCGTTCCACTCCTATAGAGTCTCCATCTGCTCTGGAGCGATTAGCACGCTCCAAGAGTTCGGTGTCGACTAGACGATCTACACACTCCTCTAGGCACTGACGCTCTAGTGGTGGCGGAAATTTCTGTGGAGGAGCCGCCGCTAATGCTTCCGCACCACCTCGTAGAAGGATGAAAGCATGCAATGGTGGTACAAAAAAAGGACCTTTTTTGTTTGTACCTAGTTGGTACTTCTAAAAAAGCAAGAGGTTGTTTTGGAGGGAACCATTTTTGGCCTCTAAAATTAAATGTTGTAGAAGGGAAGCTAGTAAAAATCAAAAATCCAGTGACCACTATGTTTGAAGAGACATAGTGGGTGGGACCAATGATGGATTGGAGTTTTTGCACGTTTGAACTCGTGTGACGTAGCGTGTGTGTCCTGCGTAGTACCAGTGGCTTTTCGTAGTGGTTCTCAAATGTGCAACGCTTCACAAAGGTCTCGGACATCACCTTCAGGATTCCCCTGTGCAGCTCCCGTGCCACAATGAGGACGCCTGCGAGAAAGTCTGCTGCTGCCAAGGGTTCACCCAACAAAGGCAAGAAGCCCAGGAAAATGGATGCAACCTCCCCTCTCAAAGGCACAAAGTCTCCCCGAAGCATCAACACACCGAACACAAGGGCTGGCAAGGGGAGCATTTCTGTGGAGAAATCAGGAAAGTCTGCAGCACCTTTTGTCGAGGACAAGAATCGGTCTTCAACTAAAACAAGAGGTTGGTGTTCCTACACTGTCATGTCCTGTATTACAGGATTTGATTTTGTTTCATGAGAGGTAGCTATGTCAAAGGTTGTAAGGTCATTGCATGCAAGTTTATGTACTGTTTTTTGCTCAAGAGCCTTGCATTATGCATTCATGAAAGCATATGTGCCTTGAACCGAACACAATTTCATGAAAAAATTCAACAATTGCACGAGTGTATTGTTTCATCTATGCATTGCATGTAAGTCAATGATTTTGTTTCTCAGGAGCTTTGCATTTCTATCCTTTTTTTTCATTGCATGCATTCATGATTCAAGCATATGTGCCTTCAGCCGAACACAATCTCATGAGATTTTTCAACAATTGTGAATGTATTGTTTCATCTATGCATCTATGCAGAAGGGTCTTCTTGTATCCCTATTATCATACCCTGTAGGACAAGAGGGTTTACTAAGAAAATGAGGAAGTTTAGAGTACAAAATATGGTAATGTACACTACCAAATTTGGTACTTTATAGTAGGGTTTAGTTTGACATTGCTAAAATGTTGCCAATAGAGGTCATTTAGGAAGCATGCTTAGGTATTTTGGATTGGTAGACGGAGGGCATGTCTAACATTTGAGCTTTGTGTTTCCACATTGCAGGCAAAAACAAAATGGAAGATCTTGTGGAGAAATCACTGCGAAGTTTGTGTGCTGCTATGCTTTTGAGAGATGCCATGCGGCAACAAAGGACCGTGCGCGCCATAAAGTTGCATGGGTGAAGTTTGGAGAGGCAGTACTGAACATGTGTGCCAGCCACCCGAGAGGGTTGGAGTGGAAGGTTGAAACTTGGTGAAGAGCAAACAGTGCCTCCCACATCGGTTTAGGGTCATCTGTTAAGAAGCCCCGCCTTACGCAAAGTGGTAGTAACCTTTGTACAGAGTTAGACCCCCCACAAGTTCATGTAGAGTTGCCTGATTATGTTACAAAATTGGAAAGTATTGTTGAGAGAGTGCCTCACAAAAGTGAAGCTGCATCGGACAGGTTGAAAGAGCTGAAAGCATCTCTGCAGCAGCAGAACAAGGAAACATTGTTGAGAGCCGAGGGTTCCAATGATGTTGTGAAGTGGATAAAGGATGACATAGAGCACTATGAAGTGCAGCTTGCAAAACTAAATCAAGAAAACCCTTTCAATGATGAGGACCTCAAAGAGGTTGAGGCTGATCTGGGAGCCAGTCGATGCATGCTTCGTCAACTTGGAAACAATGAGGACATGTTGAAGCTAGAGAAGGAGGTTCATCTACAGCAAGTAATTCCTATCATGTCTTAAGAAAGTGGTTTTGGTAGTGCATGCAGCTTTTTAGTATCTATAAATGCTGCTTTGCTAGTTTGATAGTGTTTGGTGGCTTTGCTTTTGTATGGCAGTTGCATATTCTAGGTAGATTGCTAGGTCTCGGTGGATTTTTTGAATTTTCTCTATTTTATTTTGCTACTTTTTGTCCATACTGGTATCTTTTGGGTTTTTTTGGATATACTTTCTTGTTTTGGTATCTTCTATCATGTTGTTTTTAATAGTTTGGTAGTCTAATAAATCTGTTGTTTTGGTAGTTTTGGTAGTTGTGGTTGTGTTGCTAGTACCACGAAACCCTTACAGGTAGCTTTTGGTAATGCTTTGGTAGTTTTTGGAGTGGATCTAACAATGTTCTTTTGGTAGTTTTGGTTGCTTTTGGGTAGTTTATTGGTGGACTTGGGTGTATTCGTAATGCTTTTGGTACTAACTGATAGCATTTGGTACTATTCTGGCACTTCCTTTGTTAGTTCATATGGTTCTTTTGTAACGACACTACTTTGAATGTACTGGTACTTTTAGGGTTTTATGGTAGCTTCTTACAATGATTTTTTGGTGGCTGTTAGGATTTTTGGTACTAATTGGCAGCTCATGGTTATGATTTGGTACTAATTGGTAGCTCATGGTTATGATTTGGTACTAATTGGTAGCTCCTGGTTATGATTTTTGGTACTAGTTGGTAGCTCATGGTTATGATTTGACACTAATTGGTAGCTCTTGCTTATGATTTTTGGTACTAGTTGGTAGCTCATGGTTATGATTTGGTACTAATTGGTAGCTCATGGTTATGATTTGGTACTAATTAGTAGCTCGTGGTTATGATTTGGTAGTTTATGATTGTCTTCTTGCATTGATGACCTGCTAGTTTTTGGTACTAATTGGTAGTATGATGGTATTGTTTGCTAGGTTCTGGTACTGATTAGTAGTATGATGGCTTTGGTACTGTGTGCTAGTTCTTGGTACTAATTGGTAGTATGATGGCTTTGGTATTGTATACTAGTTTTTGGTACTAATTGGTGATGGCCTTGGTAATGTCTGCTAGTTTTTGGTAGTAACTGGTAAAATAATGTCCTTGGTATAGTCTGCTACTGTTTGGTACTAATTGGTAGTATGATGGCCTTAGTACTGTCTGCTACATTTTGGAACTAATTGGTAGCATGATGCCTTTGGTACTGTCTGCTAGCTTTTGGGTTCTAATTTGGGACTGTTTGTATTGCTGTTGGTTGACAACATGCTGAGTATGATGTGCTGGAGGCAACATGGAAAGAAGCACAAGGCTATGTCCTATTTGTGAAGCAAATGATTGATGATGTTCATCACGAGAAGAGATTTATGTTATATCCTAGGCCCCAGGTCATTGATTGGGGGAGATGATCCAAGTGTTTGGAATGTGTGTTGCATGTGGTGAGCTCTTGGAGCCAGCAGGAGTTGTAGGAACCTTTATGCTTGAGTGACGACATCAATATCACCCCCTTTGCTTTAGTGCTTTGCTACTAAGCAGGGATCATTGTGCCAAACATGGTTGTAACATGGTGATCCCCGAGGTGGCAAAGTCTTGGATCGGTGGGCATCGTGGTGTGAAGAGTAAGTATGTGTGTGTTCTGCAAATCATATGCTTACCTACACTGAATGTGAGGTTGCTTGTAAGTTTGTGTTGTCTTTCTCTATTTTTGCAGAGGAAGAGGATGCTGCAGTGGCTGGGCCCGATGGGAAAAATGGATAGGTAGTCAAGGATGGACCAGATGCCACAAAATCTGTTGCAAGTCATGCATGGGAGGAGGATGAGGATACTGCACAAATAAGGGATGTTCTCCGAGATTTAAAGCATGGTGGTGTGGAAGGGAAAGGGATTGAGAAGGGATAGCATTGTGATACCATGCGAGACAACGAAGAAAACAGTGACTGCGAGGACAAAGATGCTAAAAGGAATAAAGACAATGTTGGAGGTAAAGTGCGTCACATAATGGAACTGGATGGTGTAGGGGAAGAGGCCACTATGGGGGAGGACAAGGAGGGGGTTGAGGGGGAGGCCAAGAGGGGGGTGGAAGCCAGGGATGACAAATGTGCAGAGGATGCCAAGAAAGGGGATGATGGGGAGGCTAGGAAGGGGGAAGAGGCAGAAAAGGAAAAGACGGGCAATGAGATGAAGGGGGATGGGCCCGAGGATGCCAAGAAGGAAGCGACAATGGAGGATGAAAAAGTGGACAGTACTAACGGGAGTGCGGATCGTGAAGCTGAAGATGTTGTGCAAAAGATGTAAGGTGATTCACACTGATTCGGTGACCCTGTCGGAACTTTTTAGTCTGCAAGAAAGAAGCGCAACCGTGCCCGTGACCAGTTTTCTCGTTCATGCAAGTTGTAGCCCTTCTCATATGCTTATGTATTTTGCACAATGTGCTTTTCATTCTACCAATAAAATCAACTTTTGGCCTTTGTCTTTCATGAGTTGTGTTCCAATGTAGCTGTTCACTATGGTAGAATACAGTTTTCCAATGTTACTGCTCACTATGATACAATGCACTTTTCCAATGTAACACTGCTACAATGCAATTGAGTACCCAATTTGGTACTGTATAGTACAATGCAGTTTTCCAATGTTACACTTCTACTGTGCAATATTGTACCACAATATGATATTGTATACTACAAAGCAGTTTTCCAATGTTACACTTCTACTGTGCAATATTGTACCACAATATGATACTGTATAGTACCCAATTTGGTACTTTGGTACTGTATAGTATCAACTTTGGTACAATACAATATCAAATTTTGTACTTCTTGTGTCATAGTGGTGCTCTGTTTTCTATATAATGTTTGCATTGTATATTTGCCACCACTCATTTGGACTGTTGGTATTGTAATAAGATCTTGGTGGCAAGATGAGACACAACCAAACACAACACTCGTGGCTGATCTGGCTGCTAAACCTGGCCGACTGATTGTGCTTGACCTTAATGGGGTCTTATTGACAAGATACACACAGCTGCCAGAAGGCCTTTGGGTTTTGGTGGATGAGCACCAACCACGGATCGTCCATCCCAATAGCTCGCTGGTTTGTTGTGTAAGGCCAGATCCTGATGAGTTCATACGAACTCTTAAGAACAAAGCCAAGATAGTAGTGTGGTACTGCTGTAGAAGGCAAAAAATGATAATATGTTGAACGCTTGCTTCCCCCAGCATGTGAGGCAGAAGTATTTTGTAGGTAACAATGCCTTGAGTGCTTTAGATGTTAAGCTACTCAAACTTCTAACCACATTTATGGCATGTTAGATATACTATCACAAGAAGACTATGAGACCTAGTGGCAGAGTATGGCAGAGGTGCCGCACATGCCCGACGTTGTGGCCAACAAGCCTGTTTTTATGAAGAACCTACAGACAGTGTAGGCGAGACACTCCAATTTTGATGCTAGCAACACAATACTGGTGGATGACTGCAGATAAAAGTCGCTGAAGAACGACTATGAGAATTGTCTTGCCATTAGATCATATGAACCTCTGGTGGTTGAAAAAAGTTACCCTTTTTACCTGATGGACCGTATTTTGCCCTGGTTGCAAGGATGGATACACGATCGGTACCCAACAACATACACTCGCAAAAACCCAATTTTTGACACACAAGATGATGTCTCTCATACGTTGCTGATTACTCCATACAGATGGAGGGTTACTCTTACAGATTAGATCCCCTTGACCTAGGAGATTCCTAAAGTGTTGTACTTTGGTGAACTTGTGTATCATGTCACATAAAACTTATTGGAGATTCCTGAACTTTGGTACTTGAACCAAATTTGTATTGTGTCGCGCACATATATAATGGAAACCCACTTTTTTTGTACACTGTCTTGGAGCTTGAACTGTACTGTCTCTTTTTTGGTGTTGTCTAGTAGTTTCTAGTCTAAAAGCATCTTTTTTAAGATGCCTGACATTGGTGTTAATACAATGGTATCAGTAAGTACCAGTACTGTGTGTATCTGGGTGTTACAGAGTACCTGATTTGGTACTCACAATACTAACTTTTGGTACTTCCAAAGTACCAAATTGTATGTTTAGTACTTGAACTGTACTGTCTTTTTTTTTAGTGTTGTCTAGTAGTTTCTAGTCTAAAAGCAACTTTTTTAAGATCCTTGACATTGGTGTTAATACAATGGTATTAGTAGGTACTAGTACTATGTATCTGGGTGTTACACAATATACCTGCTTTGGTACTGGTACTCACAGTACCAACTATTTGCTCTATGTTATTGGTATTGTTAAGATTGTGTTACAGTACCCAGTTTGGTAGTCTGTAGTACCAACATTGTATGCCAAGGTTTCTTCATCATTAATAAAGATATTCCTTTTAGTAAATCATTTTCTCTCTCATACATTTCAATTATATACTTGTCATTCTCACATATGGCACAAAGATCCCTTCACTCCCCTATTTTTCACATGGTATCAGAGTGAAGGGAAAGTTTTTAGAGACAATGAGTAATTGGAGACCCTGTTGTGCATACTTGTATTTGGTAGCCTAGGGTTGCAGCTTGGATCCATGGTCTTGTGATTATGCAAAGTTGGATAAAGTACCAAATTTTGGTACTTCTTGTCATTATTTTGGTACTGGTTATCACCCTTTTGGTACTGGTTAGTATTATTTTAGTTCAGGTTAGGGGCAAGTCTTAAGAGACAATCAGTAATTGGAGACCTTGCTGTGCATACTTGTATTTTGGAAATGAAGGATAGAAAGAACAACAGTAAACCATGAGGACAAAAAGATATATTTTGAGCAAGAGGAAAAGCATGGACTTGCCCACTTAGGGGTTTTGGCATTGTGTAACTTCAAGTATCATGGATGCACAATCATCACTATCATCATCATCATATGGCATGCTACTGTATATGTTCTCATATACTTCAGCAGATAACTTGAACTGAGTAGGGACTCCAACAATAGGCTCCATCAGGAAACGTATGGCCCTTACAAGATGTGAGTAGATCATGACGTGTCTGATCCAGTAAGCTATATGTATCAACTTTTCCTTCGACTTGGCCATAGTAGAAACCTTCAACAACCTTCCCGCCTTGAACAATCTTGTTATGCCACATATCCTTTTGTGATCTCACCTTCTGGTACAACTCCTTTGTGCATTTGATAAGGTAGAAGTCCTCTTTAGTCTCGGCTGCTTTGAATGCAAAGTTATCCCCAATGGGCAACATTTCACATAAAATTTCAGGGCTTCCTTCACACAATGGCAGGTTAGAAACTTGGCTCATCGGCACAAAATCTGAATATCTATCATCATCCTCTTCATCGTACCTTCCTGTATTTACAGACTTCGGTAGTGGTTTGATGGAAACATATTTCCATTCTTCTATGTGTAGTCTATTTTTGCTTCTCCATAGCCCACTCATACATGGATCAAAGAAGCATGAAAGGGTTCAAAAGCACACAAAGCACGGGTTTTCCTTTGAATACCCATCAGCACAATGAAATGAGCGGGAGCCCACAATGCGCTCACCGTCCCATTGGAGATCGTGTTGTCGAGAAATTTGCGGTCTTGCCAGGAAAGCACCGGGCTTATGGCTGTGAGAGTTTGTGAGAGAACTCAAAAAAAACTATATGAGGAGTTAAACCATAGATGCCATGAAGACTAGGGTTTGGAAGGAAGTGCAATCGAAGAAGCCCCACTCTTTCTCTCTTTCACTCACACACACAAAGAAAGAACACAAAAGAGAATGTCAAAACAACACAAAGATGAAAGCATCAAGGTTATGGTCATATCGTATCATGGGTAATATGAAAGGGTTAATAGATGAGTTAATGGCATTCAATCTTGGCTGACCAAATAGGCTACGAATAGTTCTTTGGAATTGTAGTTTTGTGCTTACCATAATATATATATTTTGTCTAGTGATTGGGATTTATTGTGTGTACAAATCCTCTTGGTTCATAGCAAGATAACTACGCTTACGTCAAAAGAAAAGTTATAGTCTATAAGAGGTAGTATGATGGGATCCGGTGATAGAAGTATTTCATTGAGCCTTTCTGGGCCAAAGAAAAACATTATACGTTGTTGAAAGTGTATTTTACGGCTAATCCACACATTAATTCTAATAGATCGTACGGAGTGAAAGCGATAGAAATTATCATCATGTGGATTATTCATCTATGATAACTCTAGTATGTGAAAAATGTAGATATGAGAAGAGAAGGGGAGATAAGAGAAGAGAGTTTTCCTCCCAAGCCCTATTCTTGCCCGTAGGCAATAAGGATACTGTGGGGAGAGATGTACTTGTAGCAAGGAGAACCTAGAATTTGTAGAGAGAATGAATTACTAAGAGTGAGAGAGATAGGTTTGGTTAAGGAGATGAGATTATATATATATATATATATATGTTGGATTAGAGATAAAAAAGAAACAACAAGAAATCAAGAAAACATCAATGTAGAACACATCTTACTTGACAAACCCTTCGGCACCATTATTGATGGAGAGAGAAAAAGAGGGGAGAACTCAACTTTGATTGATACGCCAAAACTAAGACCTTATTTGATTAGAGTTGATCTTCCAAGGATAGTGTACAAGAATGGCTAGTCTTCCTCTAGGAGAAAGTGTAGGCTTAGGCTTATGTTAATGGCTAAGTACAATTAGACATTACTACTCACTCCCTCAAGAATTCCTCTCATCAATGGCTTGAATGCTTGAGTGGCTTTCAAGGAAGAAGAGGTCCCCTTTTATAGGTGAAGGGAATCCCCAAGGGTTTACACAAGAAGAGAAGAGCCAGTGTGAAGAGAAACTAGAAAAGCTTGAAATGAGCTCTACCTGCATGATGTGGACAGATTGGGGTCGAGTATTTTCATCATATCTCCTCAACCGTGGCTCCAAATAAAAAAGTAAAAATATGGGCAAAAAATTAAGCTCATTAGCTATGACTTCCATTTTAAAATTGTTTTCCAATTCGGATTGGAACCTTGTGTAAAAAAATCATCAAGATATGGTCCATTTCTGGCAGCAAAAGTCTTTCTGTGGTCCCGTTAGCCTAGACTTTCATCTGATTCCAAAGGACACTTCATGCCATATGAAAGCATGACATTGCTCCTTTTGACAAAGTTTTGTAATCATGCTTGCAATAATGCATTAAAATAAGTGTATCTTTGAAATCATGCCACCTAGTGTCCCACTAGGATTTGATTCCCTCCTAGTAGCTATTTAAAAAGAAATATAAGAAAAATATGAAAAATACATAGAATATATATATATATATATATATATATATATATATATATATATATATATATGGAGTTTACCCTAGATATTGGAGTTCACCCTAGCTAGATATAGGATCTAGCTAGGGTGTGAGATGATAATGAGATAGTAGAAATAAAGAATCAATGCTTTTTTGCCCCAAGTTAAAGAGACGGAGCTATTGACGCTTTCCCATAGTATTTTCTGATGGGTAAAGTAAGAATAGGTTACCCTTGAGATAAATAATAGGATGAGATAGAAAGCATATTATTATATTTAAATATGCATATGTACATTATAGAAAATATAATTATGTATCTAAAAAGTTACAAGATAACTCTTGTAGCATGGGTTCCCACTATGTGCATGTCACAGCACAACAACGTTGCACATCATCCACGCCAATAAGCCAGAAGACGCTCTGTGTAGTACACCTGTGAGACTGATCTATTGGCTAAAATGTTGCGTTCAAAAACTTCACCACATCAGCCGCACACTTCATAGGCCAGCCATCTGGTTTCAATTCCTCATGTGTCAAGGTTCTCTTGATGACTGCTCGTGCCCCATCATGCTCTCCTTTTCCATGCTCGGATGTTGAGAAGTTATGCATCATGTGCAAGCTTGTCTTCTGATAATACCTGGCCATAAAATAGTAAGATCTACGAGCTTTGAATTGTAAAGCTGCACCATCTGACCACACCCAATGGTGCTGCAAACAATGTCCTTGCTGCTTCAACCACCTGTCATGAAGCAAGAGACAATGTTGTACAAACAATGTATCATGCTGCTTGTCATCGGATATGTAAAAGTACAGCGTCTTTTGAACACCACCTGCTGCATTTCTTACATACGTGATGTGCACAAGTATTGTGACTTTGTTGGAATTAGGGTTGCAGAGAAACGCACACATCTTGGAGAAGACAAAGGAAGCTCAAGGCACACAATAGAGAGTGTGTTTCTTAGTGTGCAATGGGAAGATAGATATCCCTAGAGTGATGGGCGTATATACAATGCTAGGGGGAAAAAACCTCCTAAAGAGGGAGAAAATGCCCCGGCGGTCCTAGTGTGTTCACACACATGACTACCACATGTATATGGTAACAAATCCCCCCTGGAGTGATGCGGTGAACGAGAGCTGGCACATGAGTAAAGAGAAGTGCCATGCCCTGAGGACATGATCGGTCCACAAAGGGGAGTAAGCCCAAAGCTTTGCAGAAAGCTTCAAGCTTCTCACGAGACAATGCCTTTGTGAAACGATATGCAAGGTTGTCTTGTGTTGGCACATAAGCCAAGCTGATCTCTCCTGCTAAGAGCCTCTCCCTGACATAGTGGTAATGCACCTCAATGTGCTTTGTGCGACCATGAAAAACTGGGTTCCTCACAACTGCCAATGCACTCTCACTGTCAGTGTATATAGTGTTGGAAGTGTCCTATCCAACACCCAAATCATCCATAAGGTGTCTGAGCCATACAACACTCAACCGTAGCTGTGAGACTGACCTGTACTTAGTCTCACAACTCGAAGTGGCCACAATAGGTTTTCTTCTTGCTAAACCATGATATACATGAACTGCCAAGCATGAAACCAAAACCACTTGTGGACACTCGCGTGTCAAAACAAACAGCCCAATCTGAGTCCGAAAAAGCATGTAAGTCTAGTGGCGATGCTCCCCCCTTGGGGTAAAACAAGCCAAGATGTAAAGTGCCACTAAGGTAGCGAAAAATCCTCGTGATAACTTGCCGATGCTTAGACCCTGGGCTATGCATAAATCTGCTAACTTGTGAGACTGCAAACTGAATATCTGGCCTCGTGTTGCATACATAAATGAGACAGCCAACATTGGTAAAGAGTGGAATCAACAGGATCTCCAGCATCATGTAGACTCAACTTCAAACCTGTTTCCATGGGAGTGGCAATAGGTTTGCAATCCTCAAGTCCAAACTTACATAGCAATGTCTCTATGTAACTTTTTTGACACAAGGCAATACCACTATCACACTATTTAAACTGTATACCCAAGTAATGATGCAACAGTCCCAAATATTTTATCTTGGAAGTAGCATTCAAATCAGCCTTAAATTCAGCAATCTGTCTCTCATTTGGTCCAGTGATCAGCAAATCATCGACATAAAGAACCACAATGAGAAGTACATCACCCTCACACTTTACATACAATGTGCTTTCTGTTGGATTGTTACGAAAGCCTCGTTTAACCAAATGAGTGTCAGCTTTCTCATACCAAGCACGAGGAGATTTCTTCAACCCATACAAAGCCTTCTTACATCTGCACACTTTGTCCTCTTGTCCTTTTATGACAAAACCGCAAGGCTTCGTTACATAAACTTCCTCAAATATGTCACCATTCAAGAAAGTAGTAACAATGTCTGATTGATGTACATCCCAACCAAAATGAGCTGGCAATGCACATAGAAAACGCACAGTAGTCATACGATAAGTGGCAGCAAAAGTCTCTTAATAATCTATGCCTTTTTGCTTTATGGCGATCGATCTCACCATCCGGCTCGCGTTTCAACTTGTACCAATGGCCTTTTTGCCAGGAGGCGAATCACATAAAGTCCATGTGTCATTTTCTATAAGTGCATCATATTCTGATTGCATCGTAGCCATCCAATTGTTTGAATCCTGTGCTTCATCAAAAGACAGAGGCTCCTCAATATCATGTAAGCTGGACACAACCAAAGCATAAGAATCTGATGCATAAGATCATGGCGAGAGCCTGAACGAGTACGACTAGACAAAGGTGCATCCAATTTACTGTCACACAAAGTGTGCACCAGCCATTTTGGCATACCTCTAGCTTGCTCATTTTCACTCCTTTCCTCATCAAGTACATCATGTACATCTGCATCAGTAATAGGCTGATTTGTAACATTTTCAAAAACCCCCATAGGCTGTACATTTGCCTCATTGGAAATTACATTCATATTTCCACCACTGGAAAGAGGCAACAAAGTGTCATAAATGTCCGGTGAGCTTACATTACTGTCTCTAGTACATGACAACACAGGCTGAGCAACATCTTCCACAAACACTACATCCCGTGAAACCAGAATACGCTTTGTTTCCGGATGATATAACCTGTAACCTTTGCTTTCAGCACTATAGCCAACAAAAATACATTTGACAGCCTTATCATCCAATTTTTTGTGATGTGTTTGTGGCACCAAAGCATAAGCCAAACAGCCAAAAACACGCATGTGCTCAATAGAAGGCTTTCTATCATGCCATGCTTCATATGGAGTAATAGACTACAAAGCTTTCATAGGACACCTGTTAAGTACATAAGTGGCACATATGATGGCCTCAAGCCAAAAAGAATGCGACAAACCTTGACTTTTGACCATACATCGTGCCATTTTTGTCAGTGACATGTTTTTCCTCTCAGCAACACCATTTTACTGAGGTGTATAAGGCACTGTACATTGGTGTTTTATCCCATGACTAGCAAGAAATGCATTAAATTCATGAGACATATACTCCCCCCCTCGATCAAAACGGAGGGTGCCCATAGTACATTTCGAGACATTTTCAGCCATAGCCAAAAATTGTTTGAAGCACATAAAAACTTTGGACTTTGCTTTAAGCGGAAATACCCATGCATGCTTGGAGTAATCATCAATGAAAGTCACGAAGTACAGGTAATTGCCCAAGGACAGAGTTTGCATGGGCCCACAAACATCACTATGCACAAGTTGCAACCTGTATGTGGCCTGAACTGAACCATCCTTTGGAAACTTAGAGCGCTGCATCTTACCCAAAATACAGCCTTCACAAACATGTTTGACAGGAGCTTCAAGAGGCGGCAAAGAAGCAACCATGTCAGATTTCTGCAAATGCAGCAAACTGGCAAAATTCAGATGACCAAAATGTGCATGCCAAAGTTTTGCATCTGAAATAGCCCTTGAATCTCCAACAACATTCGCAAAATTTTGTCCACACTTGTCATACAAAGTGAGCTTATACAGCCCACGGCACAAAAGGCTGGATGCAACAATTTCATCACCAAAACTGAGGTCATGAACTGTACATCTGTCATCCGCAAATTTGACTACAAGTCCAAGTCTAGCAAGTGCGGATACAGACAAGAGATTCTTATTGATCCTAGGTACATAAAGTGCATCAACAAGTGTGAAGGAACTGCCATTTGCAACAGTAAGCACAATCTTTACAACTCCCTTAACCGGATAAGAGGCATTGTTGGCACAAGTGACTGAATTCCGATGAGGGACAGACTCAAGAGAGGTAAACAATTCACGATGTGAGATAATGTGCTTTGTAGCACCACTGTCAAAATAACACACATGTGAATCTGCAGCAACTGACAAGCATGCATCATGGATAGCAGGATTGTAAGTGCACTCTGCGCTAAAAGTCCATTCGACATCAACATCAACAACACAGTCTCCTTTCACAGAAGACTCAACAATGGCTGCATTTGTAGTGGAACCAGCATTTGTAGTGGAACCACCGTCTTTCTTCTTAGCCTCTTTGGCCTTCAACTTAGGACACGACTTGATCAAGTGATCATCAGCTTTACAATAATGGCAATGCATCTTCTTTTTGCCCTTATCACCAGAATTTCCAGACAAATTGCTGCCAGCAGAAGCATTAGGAACAGAAGTTTTGCCACTCGCAACAGAACCATAAGAAGTGGCCGCATTGCTGTTACCACCCTTTCTTTGAGAAGCAATAAAAGCCTGTTCAACTGCACGCTGCCTAGTTTTGTTTTTTCTGGAAAGTGACTCTTGCAACAACAATGTGCATAATGCATCAAACTTGACAACTTCAGGATTTCCTTGGGTCATCAGTCTCCAAGTACTAGCAAAAGTCTGGTAGGAATCTGGTAAGGTATCAAGCACAGTCTGCACAAGGGAATTGTCTGAAATGACTTCACCTGCAAAAATAAGTTTCTTATTGATATCCTTGACACCAACAAGGAAAGTGTCCATATCATCTTCCTCATGCATAATCTTCGACTCTAGCTCTTAACGCAGCAAAGCAATTTTAGCCTCATTGTAGCTTGTATAAATACCTGCTGGAATATCCCAAGCCTGTCTTGCAAATTTTGCTAAACGAATATGAGGAACAATGGTGTGCTTCATAGACAACGCAATCAATGCATGGGCCTGCGCATCCTTTACATCCCAGAGAGCTTGTTCTACCGTAGGCAAAACAACTCTAATAGCAGCAATCCTTGCAGCAAGACCTGCAACATCCTCAACATCGCCTACATCCTCAGAACCAAGACGTACATCAATGCTTTGCACAATTTTCTAGACGCCCTTTGACATAAGAACATGATGCATCATATAAGCCCACATAGGGTAGTTGTCCCCATCCAACCTGTCCTCAGCACGAAACATCTTGAACACATCTGTGTTGTTGTCAGCCATGGTAAATGCTGCACCTGATGTGAAAACTGCCCAAAAATAGGAGAAAGAGCGGGAACAACACGTGCTATATAGCACAAACCGTAGAAGACTATGAGGCACCTGTTATGCAAAAACCGGCATTGATAGAAATTCTTCACAAAATGACAAAATAGCATGTGCAGTACTGCCTGTAGTGGAAACGCAGGTCGAAATGAGCATGAATCAAAAGTATGAGCAGACTAAGCTCTAGGATCTTGCCCGAAATTTTTGTCGACCTACGAATGCTTGCCAAATCTCACTAAAATCGAAGAAAAGTGAGCAGGCATGTGCTGGAGCAGCTGGCGACTAAGCCCGAGAGGACGCAACCTGCTCTGATACCAATTGTTGGAATTAGGGTTGCAGAGAAACGCACACAGATTGGAAAAGAGGAAGGAAGCTCAAGGCACACAATAGAGAGTGTGTTTCTTAGTGTGCAATGTGAAGATAGATAGCCCTAGAGTGATGGGTGTATATACAATGCTCGGGGGGAAAAACCTCCTAAAGAGGGAAAAAATGCCCCGGCGGTCCTAGTGTGTTCACACACATCACTACCACATGTATATGGTAACAAACTTGGGTAGACCACCAATGCATTGACTGAATCTCATTCTAAACTTTAAAAGAATAATTCTCAGCAAAGTCAATAACTAATACAACGACATTGCTAGAAAACTTGAGCAAACAATCCTTGAATTGTTGAGCTTGCCAATGAAAGACAAAGTTGTGCTTGATGAAGCCTGTGAGGTGGGCTGAAAACAGTAGGCTAAGAAAAGTAGCATTTTTCATCCATGGCACAATCAAGTCCTTTGTCTTCTTCTCACTACCACCTACATCAAGTTGTCCTGTAGAGTATCTGCACATGGGATACACAGCAGCAGGTATACCACTCTTTCAACTTCCGAACAAAGTACGACTTTAATGCCTCAAAGAATCTAAGAGACACGACCACTGTAGGGTGATTCCTCTTGAATCTTTGGTATAGCTCTACCTGTGGAACCAATACAATTAGAGTAGAAAATTCCAACTTCATGAAAATGGTAAAATGCCACTAATGTGCACTAGTACCAAAATTGGCTATATACAGTACCAAAGAATGTATTGTAGAAACAAAATTGGTTTTAAACATTACCAAAGATAGTAATGTACCAAAATTGGATGTACACACTACCAAAGCTTGTACTGTAGTACCAAAATAGGTTGTAAACAGTACCAAAGATAGTACTGTAGCATCAAAATTGGATGTAAAGAGTACCAAAGATTGTACTGTAGAACCAAAATTAGTTGTAAGTAGTACCAAAGATAGTAATGTACCAAACTTGGATGTACACACTACCAAAGATTATACTGTAGAACCGAAATTGGATGTAAAAAGTACCAAAGATTGTACCGTAGAACCAAAATTGAATGTAAACAGTACCAAAGATAGTATTGTAGAACCAAAATTGGATGTAAACAGTATCAATTTTAGTAATGTAGAACCAAAATTGGATGTAAACAGTACCAAATATTGTACTGTAGAACCAAAATTGGTTGTAAACAGTACCAAAGATAGTACTGTAGAACCCAAATTGGTTGTAAGCAATACCAAAAATTGTACTATCTATCTGCTTTTGACTCATTTTAGAATTGTTTGCAGAAGAGTACCCATATGGAAACTTTGCAAATGCTTTTTATACAAGGAATAGTTTTGGTACTACACAAAGACTTTGGTACTACACAAGTAGGCTTTGGTAAAATAGAGTGAGGCTTTGGTACTAAAGATTGAGGCTTTGGTGCCTGTAGGGACGGAAAAGGTACTATACAGAGGCTTTGGTACTGTACATATAAGCTTTGGAATCACTAGTATTAAGCAGGCTACCAAATTTGGTACTGCACAGGGGCTTTGGTTCTTTACAGGATAACTTTGGAAATACATAGGAGAGCATTGGTAATGTATATAAACTTTTTAAGGTATTGTATACCACCACTACCATATAGCAGACTACCAAATTTGGTACTGCACAAGGGCTTTGGTTCTATAAAGGATAGCTCTAGAACCACTCAGGAATGCACTGGTTCTGTATACAACCTTTGTAAGGTACTGTATACCACCACTGCCATATAGCAGACCACCAAATTTGGTACTGTCTTGACCAAATCAACCTTAAGAATCACCAAATAAATTACAATTTCTAAGATTTGTTGGTACCTGAGAGTCATCGAGTAGATGCACAGGATGTTTAACAACACTTTTCCTTCCAACTCTCTTCTTACATATGTCCTTCTTGTTTGGTGAAACTCTAGTTTTTGATGTCCAAAACGCATACACCAAATCTCTTGTTTCATTAGTGATAATGGTTCCTTGTGGCAATTGTCTCTCACAAGCATTCAATGGCAACGATTCATCCTCATCTTTATTCTCAAGCCTTGACGTTGCAGCAGCTATATTCCTTCGATGGACACCCAGGACACTAGCAATTTTGGATTGGTTTACTGAGGCTACACTTGTACTATTATTCAAGATCATCATCAGAGAGGTTCTCTTAACAAAAATCTCACTTGTTGAGTGCAGGACCTTAATTTGAGCCAAAGTGTTGTGCACACCCGATAGAACGGTGTCTTCGACATTGTTGAAATTTTATTTTTGCAGCTCGAAATTTTTTTGGTGGTCCAATAGTTGTTGAAATATTTCCTTTTGCTCATTCCTTGACAGCCCGAGTGTTTGCTTGCGCCAACATCGTGCCACCGCTGCACAAATGTTCCTCCTTGACCTGGATTTCGGTAATCCAAGTGCAAAAGAAGGATGTCGTTCTTTCCTTCTCTGTTCACGTTTCTTTGCAGCCCAATAATCACGAAGAAAAGCTTGATTAGTGACACATGTCTCATTGGAACTCACAATGGGATGGTTTTGTATCCGTTCATCCATGCGTGATTCCTCCTCATACAGCTTGTCAAAAGAGAGTAGTTGTGAGTCACTCGAGCGGTAAACTCTTGTAGTATTTTCCATTGGGAAGGAGCACATGCGGGCGCGCGCGTGCGCGTACACACACACACACAGATGCAGCAGTGGTCACTCAACATCAATTAAAACCAGGGTTTCGTGTGCATCTTTCTGGTGCAGAGAGTGAGTGACAGAGAGAAACAGATGCAAGCTGGTCAACCAAGGCTCAGCTTGCTGGTGGAGAGAGAGAGAGAGAGAGAGAGAGAGAGAGAGAGAGAGAGAGAGAGAGAGAGAGATAACGAGAGAGCAGCCCAAGTTCACTAGCTATGGAGCACGAAAGGTGCACAGGAGCAACACAACCGTGTGGAGAGAGAGAGAGAGAGAGAGAGAGAGAGAGAGAGAGAGAGAGAGAGAGAGAGAGAGAGAGAGAGAGAGAGAGAGAGAGAGAGAGAGAGAGAGAGAGAGAGAGAGAGAGAGAGAGAGAGAGATAACGAGAGAGCAGCCCAAGTTCACTGGCTATGGAGCACGAAAGGTGCATAGGAGCAACACAACCGTGTGGAGAGAGAGAGAGAGAGAGAGAGAGAGAGAGAGAGAGAGAGAGAGAGAGAGAGAGAGAGAGAGAGAGAGAGAGAGAGAGAGAGAGAGAGAGAGAGGTGGTGTCGTGAAAGCCAATAACCATAATGTGGGTCCATCCCTCTCCCCCCACTTCCTCTCTTGGAGTGGCCCCTCCAAATAGTGAAATGTCTAAAAACAAAGAAATATATGGCCCCTCTCCATATCCAATTAAAAGGTCCAATTTATACACAAATGAACTACCAAGCCCATGTTGTGTCAAGGACAGTCCTTTTTGTACCACCATTGCATGCTTTCAGCTAGTTGTCACGGCTCCTTACCTTCCCCTTCTTTTCTTGTCCCCACACTAGCCACGTCATCAGACTCTACTCCAAGTTTTGCGTGAATATCAGTCATTCATGGATACACCCCACTCGCTACTTCTCCGGGAGTCACCCCACTTGACACTTCTCGCTTCGGGGCCCAGACTCTAGTGGAGATAACTGTCATCTGTTATCCCATTGAGACGCCAATGGAGACCATTGCTGAGACACCCAGGTTCACGCATCACAGGCGAGAGGGCTTGCCGTAATCGATCGACATCAGTGGCAGCGTCCTCTTGGATGACGACGGCCAGAAGGTGATCGCGGGCATGCACGGCCTTTGCTCTCAGGTATTTCGACACTACATACTAAACACCTGGAGTGAAGTGCCAAAAAAATAAAAAGACAAAGTCATTAGTATGCTGCATGACGAGTTTCCCATGTCAAATCAGGATGAGTGCTTCAATGAAGACCTGATGAAGGTGCGTATGTGTGAGTACTGCAAGCACAAGTGCTCTGAAGTGTAAAAAGAAATAAAGAATGGGTGGAACATGCCAGATTGGCTAGCCAAAGAAGATTGGAAGAATGCAAAGCGAGCAGCACATGAGAATCTTGAGAAGTGGAAGCAACAAAAGAAGGCACCCAGAGTGCGAGTAGAGGTAGGGAGCTCGCACCACTTGGGGAGCGACAGATGGGAATCATTTGAGGCTGACTTTGTAAGTGTTTTTGCATTGCCCTTTAGTTATGGGTATTTGTATTTTTAAATACTAACATAACGTATTCTTTGTATATTTTGAATAGTGATCAATGATAGGATGTGACCCCAGACCATATGAGCACGAGTATGCGGAGAGAAAGGGTTTAAACGCCCTTATGGACATTCTTAGTTCTCGCTCGAGCTTGGTTAGTATTTAACTTTACCTTTATATTTGTTTTATTTTAATAATAAGCTAAAAAATAGATTGTTCTATAATTATATGTTTATACTTACAAAAAGTTTTATTGTTTTTTTTGCAAAATCTGATAGATTCGCCACTTGGATGTGATGAGACGTCAGATTAGTCGACGTCAATCTAGTCTTAGCCAGATAGCACTTGGTGTCTTTTCTCATAGCATGTATAATGAGATGACGTGTGCACATCATTTTTGTAACTGTTGGACAATGATGTATTCTTTTAATAATGACAATTGTGTTGTGACTATTACATTTTGGTCAAAGCTTAACAATCAAGTGATTTTGCCTATGATGTGTATAATTTTGTCACTGTATCACTTTTGTCAATTCACTTTTGTCGAGATACTTTTGTCAGTTTTGCATCTTTATCTTTGGAAACTTTATGTTCAATATGGTTGATGGAGTGGCAGGGCATTCACCAAAAAACATTATGCTTGGGCGTCGCTATAGGCGTCTCTTTTTTTTTGTCCTGTTACGTCTCTATATGCGTCGCTAAATTGGAAATTGCAAAGTCGCTATAAGTGTCACTATGAGCGTCGCTGTACACTACAACAGGTACTTCACATTAGCGACGCTCGCACTGCGACGCTCAAAAGTGAAAACCCGCGGCGTCGCTATGGGTGTCGCTATGAGCATCGCTAGTTTACTTGTAACTTAGCGATGCTCATAGCGACGCCGACAGGGGTAAAAAAATAACCAAGAGCGTCCGAAAACTTAGATCTCAAGTCTGAGTTTTCGGCACTCAAGCAAGCAAAGGTAACCCGCGCTCTCCCTCTCTCTCTCTTTCTTCTCCCCACACACACACACACACACACACACACACACACACACAGGAGGAGAGGAAGGAGAGCCAGGTATGCTCCTTCCCTCTCCTCTCTCTCATGTTCCTTTCCCCTCTTTCTCTCTCTCTCCCTCTCTCTCTCTCACACACACACATTGTGTTTTTGCGAGAGAGAGAGAGAGAGAGAGAGAGAGAGAGAGAGAGAGAGAGAGAGAGAGAGAGAGAGAAAGATATTAAACAAAGAGATAGAGAGAGAGAGAGAAGAAGAAGAAGACGAAGAAGAAGAAGAGAGTTTTAATGTCGTAGGAAATTATCCCAAGGGACCTTAAAGATCTAGTCGACGAGGAGTTGAACTCAAGACCTGTTATTCAAGAGGGAAATGACATAACCAATCTACCACACTTGGGTGATAGAAAGGTTATACCATTTTCCTCTTTTTATTGGCTTGCGCGCGCGCACACACACACACACACACCCGAGAAGAAGAAAGTTTTAACATCGTAGGAAACTATCCCAAGAGACCTTAAAGATCTAGCCAACGAGGAGTTGAACTCAAGACTTGTTATTCAAGAGGGAAATGGCATAACCAATCTACCACTCTTGGGTGATAGAAAGGTTGTACCATTTTCCTCTTTTTATTGGCACACACACACACACCCACACACACACACACCCGAGAAGAAGAAAGTTTTAACGTTGTAGGAAACTATCCCAAGAGACGAGGAGTTGAACTCAAGACCTGTTATTGAAGAGGGAAATGGCATAACCAATCTACCAAACTTGGGTGATAGAAAGGTTATACCATTTTTCTCTTTTTATCGTTTAAGATTAGGTTATATTTAGATTTACGTTAGATTAGATTTAGGTTTATTTTGAGTTGGATTTATGTTAGATTAGTTTAGTTTTATTTACGCGCGTTAGATTAGATTAAATTTAGGTTTATTTTGAGTTTAAAATTAAATTAGATCTAGATTTATGTTCGATGGACCATGCGGACCAGCAATTCCACGACAGTCTAGCGGTGGTGGTTGTTGTGGTGAGGAGCATGTCGTTTCTGGAGCTCATGTGTTGCAGAGTCCCTAGGACACACCGAGGAGTGTCCCTGCTTGTGAGACTGCTCAGACTACATTGAAGGATTATATTGCCTACGCGTTTGAGAGTGGTGTCCCGGCCACTGTGTCGGAGATGCTGAGGAGTGACCCGAACACTGCATCGGGGTCGCCTAGAGGCCTGGACGATGAGCATTCACCGGACATGGTTGCTATAGTTCATGGGAGGGACATGCCAAAGGGATACACCTACCTCATCAATCGTATCTCCGATGAGATCATTATGACCCCTGAGGGGAAGCATGTGATGGGCCGCATATGACAGTTGTGTAGACAGGTTTTTTGACACACTGTAGTCCGTCATGGTCTCTTGGAGGGCTCAGGATAAAGCCTCCAAGGATTATCTTATTGCTACGTTGCATCGGGAGTTTCCAGTTCCCTCTCTGGAGAATACATTTGACGATGCTTGGATGAGGAGACGCATGCGCGACTACATGAAGCATCGGAGGTCAGATGCATAGATGTCAGACCTGACTGGCTTGAAAGAGAGGAGTGGAGGGGTATCAGGGAGGAGAGGACGACCAATCCAGACAGGTGGTGGCAGCAGAGGAACGCAGCAAGAGTTCGCATCAAGACGGGATTATCCCATCACCTGGGGAGTGGCGGCTTGGCCAGCTTCGAAGAGGATTTTGTCCCATCACCTGGGTCATGGATCCATGGGGTGGAGAGGTGAGATTATTAAACTCTTGCATTGAAGTATTTGTATATGTGAGGCCCATTCACATCTACATAGCTAGTAGCCCCATTGGTATGTCTTTTACCCTTCAATGGACCGAATCACCACATGTTCAAGTAGGTTAGATTTAAGATTAGATTTTGGATTGAGTTTTTATTTTAGAGTCTACCTTCGAGATTACGGTAAAAAAAATAGAGTGAGATGTACGGTGATCCCTCTCTTCCTCTCTACATATGCGACCTTAAGTTGGAAAGCTTTCAACGAATGATACTCAGGTTGGAGGCCAACATGTAATGTGTTAAGTAAACCCTCGAACAAATATCTACTGTGAAAAGATGTTAAGATGCTGTGAAATGCTACATCTAGAGAAGAGGCAAAGGGGTTTTTTCCGATACATGCACTAGCATGTGGACGTGGGTGTGTAGATTTTTTGTACCCACAAATATAGGCATTGACCAATAAAGACGAGATTATAAACCAGTGGTTCTGATCTTTGTGCACCTCTAGACCGAGGTGTGCGGGGATTGGACATGACTAGAGAATGTGAGGTAGTTTACAGTGTGAACAAAGAGAGAGAGAGAGAGAGAGAGAGAGAGAGAGAGAGAGAGAGAGAGAGAAGACAAATAATTCCAATAGAAGATTAAATTTGTTGTCCAGGTTATAAGGTTTTTACCCTCATTATGAGTGACGAGGATGTGGGGCCGTCCAACCAAAACACCTATCTCTCAATGAGGATCTTATGTCCTTGTAATCAATGCAAGCATGTTGTGCGACGGACAAGACGCGTTTCTTTGTAGCATGTTTGCCAACTTGGCGAGTTTGATCCATCTATTATAGATCAAATTGTTGCCATTTATAACTCGTCGGACTCTGACGCTGGCCAATAGGCAGCAATCTTGCAACCCAATAGACGTATTCGCAGGCGCTTTGGTCAAGCAGCATATGTGAGGCCACAAGATGTAGCCTCTGATTGCTCGGGGGATGCTCATGCATACCACATTCCCAACGAGGCAATGTTTGAGCCCGAGATAGATGAAATGATCGAGACCATCATGGATTCAGAAAGGCTTATCTATGATGATATGAAAAGTGAAACCGATACGCCATTGTATGATGGAGCACGTGTGTCTAGATTGAAGGCGCTCCTAGTTCTTCTCAACATGCAGACAAAGTTTGGATGGAGTGACACTAGCATCACAACGCTTTTCAGGTGATTTATTACAATGTGTTTACTTTAATAAAAAACTCTAGATGTATAATGATGTGATAGATTTTTACACAATTGTATCCTTTTTTTTGTGGATTGCTCAAAGAGCATATACTGTCTGCTGATAATGTGATGCCAGATTCGAGAGAGGAAGCAAGAAATATTTTGAAAAAATTGGGGATGGATTACAATTCGATCCACGTTTGTCCTAACGACTGCATTCTTTTCAGAAGGGAATACATAGACATGGAGAAGTGTTCGAAATGTGATTCTGAGAGATATCAAGTAGATCTCCACAGAACAAAAATTCCACAAAAGGTTTTGTGACATTTTTCTCTGCTTCCTCGCATTAAGAATTTCTTCGAATGTAAGTCCATGGTCACCCTAGCATCATGGCATGAGGAGAATAAATCTTCAGATGGTGTGCTACGGATTGCTGCAGATTGCGTAGCCTGGAAACATATAGGTGAAACATGGTCGGATTTTGCTAGGGAAGCTCGAAATTTGCGCCTAGGCCTAGCTATGGATGGCGTAAATCCATTTGGTCAAAGATCAACATCTTACATTGTATGGCCCGTTGTCATCGTCAACTACAACATTCCCCCGTGGTTGACTACGAAGAAGGAGCACCTATGGGTAAGCTTGATTGTGTCGGGGCGGTATAAAGTGAAGAATATGGATGTGTATCTTCGTCCACTATTGGAAGAGCTACAACAATTGTGGATTTGCATAGAAGTAGTGAATATGAGCCGACACACAGCTCGACGAAATGCTTTGATCAAAGGCATTCTAATGTGGACCATGCTACAAGAGACTTTGAGGATCGATTTTGAGGATTTTTTGTCGACTTGTTCGACGTGCAATGGTTCAAGATAATCATGGAGGGTCGCAACGCTACTGTGTGTAGAGGAGAGTCTGATTTTCTTGAGGTGGATTCAACTAAGAAATGGACTGACCTAAGAGACACTTTCGTACTACTCGAGCATTGTGAACAAGTAAGTATGGTTAACATCCAATTTTAAAATTTTTGTGCCTGGAAGCTCTCATGTAAGTTATGTGTGGCACTGGCAGGTGATATTTCATCCTACAAAGTCTGCATCAAATTGATGGTACGTCATAGAGGTAGTCCCTCGTAGTGCATGGACGTATGAAGGCTACCATGTGCCAATCATAGCGGCATCAATGGAGGAGATTGGAGAAGATGCTCACTCAGAAGCCGCTGAGGTGGTGTCAGACGAGCATCAAGATGCTACTCTCTATGGGGTGCATGCAGAGAATCTACAAAATGAAACAAAGGACATCTGTTTAAATGGAGAGCTCTATATAGATATAGAAAGTTATGCCGAGCTTTGCGAGGATGAGAGAGAGACCTCTTACAGTCATCCATATTGTATGTGAACAATCTAGCTCTGTTTTATAATATATTGTATTCACGTTGTCAGGAGTTTTTTGCAGCAAGGGATTGCGCATATGTACATACACATGCATGGTGCATCAAATAAAGAATTGCTCATTTTTCAGAGCTAGGTGGTTACGTGGGGCCCACATGTGTATAGGTAGGACAGGGTGTACATTGTGCATCGATTTTCACTATTACCAGTACCACTGTGTTTTTTCTACAATAAGGAGGAGTTGGTAGTGCGTAAAACTTCTCGAGGAAGCTATCTGCGGGCCAACGACATGAGGTAAGCAGGTGCGTCAGATGGCATCTAGTGGCGTCAGGAGGGCGAACGAGGTCAATATTTGCACGTGGATGAGGACGGACACAACATGGGTGTTTTCTTGTGAGAGTTATGCAGAAAGGTCATCATTAGGACCACTTTTGGGGCCACTTCATGTGTTTGCGAGACGCATTATTGAAAAGAAATGAGTGCCAGGTGTGCGCATGGATGCAGCAGGGTGACAACTATGCACTGCGAGGTCAGTTTTTGGCCTGTTCGAGGTCCGTTTGAGGTCATCTATAAGGCCAAGGGTGCCCAACTAATAAAGCTAAGTGTGGGAGCTGAAAAAACTGAGAGAAGACCAGAAAAAACGTGGAGAAGAGAGGAGGAACAGCCGCAGGTGTGTTTTTGCTCATTTTGGAGCCTGTTTTGGTCGTAAACTGCTCATCCGAGGTCGGATTTGAGCACTTGGACATTGTAGACTGGGGTTTTGGGCCATTCCGGACACGATGGCGCTGTCCATTTTTCCAAATTCCTCACTCTTTTCCTGCTTTTTTTCTGTGTAAGTTTCTCCTATGAGCGAAGTTTCTGCTCTAGTTTGTGATTGTATCTGGCTTATTTTACCCATATTGTGTGAGCTATTTGCCCCATTGGTGTTGGCTCAAGCTCAATTGTATCTAAACATCAGAAATTCTCCTCTTTTGAGCTGATTTTTTTGGGTGTGTGTGTGTGTGTGTGTGTTTGTGTGGAGTGGGCAAGTGGATAGTCTCTCTCCTCTCACTCCAGAGGTGTGTTCCGTGTCTCCGCCAGGTGTGTTGTCTCTCACTCTAGAAGTGTGTTCCCTGTCTCGGTCAGGTGTGTTGTCTAAGCCGAGTGGTGCCCCATAGTGTGTGTGTGTGTGTGTATCTTCCCAAGAGTGTGTGTCGGGTCGTTATAGAGGCGCTGTGTGTGTTTTCATCCCGCCCACATTCTTTTGGCGCCCCCACTGAGGATCTTCTTCGAGTACCTTCTGATTCGAGCTTCAAGCTTCGAGATTCAGGATTACAGGTTGCAGGTTGCAGGTTGCAGGTTACAGATTACAGGTTACAGGTACAAGTAGAGGTGATTCACACAGGTACAGGTAGCTGGAGTACAGTGATATACTGACAGTGGAGTCACTTGCAATTGTTGTGGGTATGCATCACTTGGCGCCTGTTTGAGCGCATTGTCTGCTGGATTGTACGTTACTTGTGGAAACTGCCATTGTACGCATTTGTGGAGCCATACTTGGTTGTATTTGGCAGTCCCAGCCATTTCTGAGACTTGGTCTGGAAGATAGTCATTTCTGAGACTTGACTATACGCGATTTGCATTAGCCTTCGTGTGAGGGTTGATAGCGTGAGGTTTTTATTGAGTTGGGGGATTCTCAAATGTGGAGATCCTTTCGGTGATACAGGTAGCTGGAGCACCCTTTTTGTAACCTCGCCATAGGCTATGTACTAGTGAGTCCTACTTGATGCTCGGGTTCTATTGTTGACAGTTTATGCATACATATACAGTCTATATTTTGGGTTCCTACTGCTCTATTTCTGGGGAAACTTTGCCAAAAATTTTCCAAGTTATGATGGCTGGTTTTTTGGTCTTTTGAGCCATTTATGCTGTTATGCTGCTGAAATTTTGGCAAAATCAGAGGTTAAGTCAGGTGTGCCTTCTTGGGAGCTTCATGGTTGGCTTTAATGGATGATCAAAATGGCCCTCAATTCACTCCATTTCATTTAACTCAAAGAATCCAGATAAATGTTCATGTGTCTAGGAAGATTTTTTTCCAGCAGCGCATAGTCTTTATGTTCGGGCCAAGAAGATTACGAGAGATCTTGGAATGTCCTTTGCCTGTTGTAATTCCGATGATCAACTATGAAAACTCATTTGATGTGCATGTGTTTGTCCTTATCTAAAGTTGAGCTCCATTGAAGTTTCTGGGGATTGGGTAGTCAAAAGTTTTGGGTTCTTGCACGTGTGTTCAAAGGGGTTCTCAAAGCATTGAAACTTGGGTAGCCATGGATTTCTCTTATCCGGAGTTTCATGGAAGAAGTGATGAAGATGTGGAAGAATTTTTGGAAAAGATGGATGTTGCCTGCATTAGCAACCAAATTCATGACCCTGCGTAGATGTTACGCCTTCTCCAAATTTGTTTGAAGAGTGATGCACGAGTTTGGTCTAAAGCATTTGAAGAGGAGTTGTGTGTGGCTGATCCACCTATAAGGTTGAGTTGGGACAATCTACGACATGGGTTGGAAGTGGAGTTTGTGAAGATAGAAGATCCTGACAAAGTGTGGCAAGAAGTACAGGCTTTGGTGCAAAAGGAAGGTGAGCCACTAGATGCGTACATACATAAGTTTTCATTGGCATGGGAGCGAATGTGCAAGGCCTTAGCACCACAGGTACCCCCGCCTGACATGATGAAGAAGGACAGGTTCTTAGCTGGTCTTTGGGAGAATATACGTTGGAGAGTGGAGCTAAAGAAGCCTAGGACATATGAAGATGCACTAGAGGTATCAAGGAACAAAGAGTGGAAGTTGAGGAAAATGAGCCAGTTAGGGGTGGAGTCTTTGCCCATGAGGTCTGAATTTCAGCCTATAGAGTCTTTACAAGGTTGCATGTCAGGGGTTCATCACGAACCAGTGGTTCCTGTTACTACTCAGGTTATGCCAGCAGTGGTCACTACAGCAGTGCAAGATGATGGGCTAAGGCAAGACATGAGGCAAATGGTAGATTTGATGAAGAATCTCAGCCTAAACATGATAGGTCAAGTGGGAAATAATCGAGGTCGAGGGAGGTTTGCAAATCAGCCAGGAGGTGAATAAAGGCCTAGGAATGGTGTTGGACAAAGCAATGGTAGGTTTTGGAGGCAGACACCCACATGTTATAATTGTGGAGAGTTGGGTCACATCAGCCCGCAATGTGATAAGCCACCAAGGATGGGGGGAGACATGTATCCATTGCCAAGACAGGTGTTAACTAGGTCAAATGATTATGGCATCGAAATTAAGGGAGATGAAGGAACCAGTGGATTAACCCAAGAGGAAAAGGGAAAGACAAAAGTGCTAAGTGTAGTCACCTTGGAGAAGGCATCAAAGATAGAGGATACATTAGTGATGCCTCTTGGGAAGAGGACCACAGAGGATAAGGAAGGAAGAAGTGCCCCAGGTCCTAGTAAGAAAAAAGGAAAGAGCCATGAAGGCGAGGATGTCAAGGCCAAGAGGAAAAGGAGAGCTCGTTGAAAGTTTCATGTTTCAGATTTTCCACTAGGGGATGGGCAATTAAGCTATGACTTGAAGGAGGATCTGACAAGCAGGAAGGCAAATGTTACTTTTGGGCAGCTTATAGAGATGGTGCCTAAGCTAAAGCGACAGTGGAAGAGGATGGTTAACCCAATGGAGAAAGAGCCAGAGAGAGGTTCAGTAAAGGTGTTGGCAATGGATGAGCTACCAGACATTTGTCCAATAGTAGATGTGTGGCATAAAAGGAAAAATTTGGGACAAGGTTATGTGGATGGCAGAGCCCAAATATGCGTCATAACACACTCATGCGTTGAGAAGATGGGTCTCACAGTGGCTGGGGTGTCAGGTTTTCGGATCAGATTGACAAACCATCAAAACGTAAAATGCTTGGGTGTTGTAAAGAGCTTAGAAGTGGAGGCATATGATGCAAAGGCAGTGGTTGATTTTCATGTGATGCCAGCAGGGTTGGGAGCATATCCTATTATACTGGGCAGACCATGGTTACGTGCAGTGGGAGCTGTTCAAGATTGGAGACATGGTACGATTAGCCTCTATGGAAAGACAGGTACCAAGAAGCTTTATAATATGGACACAAGGAAACGATTAGAGGAGCTTTATGAAGATGAGGATGAGTCTAGTGATGAAGACTCTTCCACGGTGACAGATGAGGACAGTGATAGCACTACCAGCAGTGATGAGGATGCTGATGTTGCATTTCTTTTGATGGACAAAGAAATACAGGAGTTTGGTTTAGTTGCATTTGCGAATGAGGTTGAAGATGAAAGTGAAGGGCCTTATGAAGTGATTGAAGGGCTGATGCAAACCAAGGTTGAGTTGTCAAAGAAGCACGAATTGATGACACAAATGATCAGTGGAGACCTCTCAGCTATGGAGAAGGATATATATTTGCATATGCTGGCTAGTTTTCCTGATTTTTTCATTACTTCATATGAAGAGATCAGAGGGTTCAAGGGTGAAGAGATGCATATAGAGCTGAAAGAAGGTGCTAAGCCAGTGGGGCAAAGGCTAAGAAGGATGGGTCAAGAGAAAATGGAAGCCTTGCGAGAAGAGGTGGACAAGTTGTTGAAGGCAGGGTTCATAGTCCCTGTGGAGACCACAGAATGGGTGAGTCCAGTAGTAGTCAGTCCAAAGAAGGATGGGAAGTGGAGGATTTGTGTAGATTTTAAGCCCTTAAATGCAGCCACTAAGAAGAACCCATATCCTCTTCCATTCATCGATCAGATCTTGGATTCAGTGGTAGGTTATGAGAGGTACAGTGTGTGTGATGGTTTTTCAGGCTATTTTCAATTGAAGATTGCTCTTAAAGACCGCACAAAGACCACTTTTATTACGCCATGGGGCTGCTATTGCTACACAGTATTGCCATTTGGGTTGTCAAATGGACCTTCCTTCTATCAAGAGAGAGCAAATTGGGTGTTGGAACCATTCATTGGTAGTTGTGTTAAAGCTTTTATGGATGACTTCTGTGTTTATAGCAGTAGGGCTGAACACCATGAGAAGCTGCAGATGGTATTGGCTCGATATGATGAATGTGGAGGACAACTAAATCCAAAGAAATGTCATCTAGCATAGCCAAGGGTGAAGTTATTGGGCCATATGGTGTCAGAAAATGGCATTGAGGCTGATCCAGACAAGGTTAAGTCTATTATTCTTCTTCCATCACCTACGAGTACGAAGCAATTGGCAACCTTTATACACAAAGTGAAGTACATGGCAAGGTTTATTCCATTGTCTTCTCAGATTCTTTATCCATTACAACAAGTGGCAAAGCATGATCCATTGCAATGGGATGACAAGTGTGAAGAAGTGTTTCAAGAGGTGAAAGAGGTGTTAGGGGGTTTGTCAGCCATGCAAGCTCCTGATTGGGAGAAAGGCTTTTATGTAAATCCCTCAGTAGGGGATGATGCCATTGGAGCCATGCTATTGCAAAAGGGAAAGGGCAGCCATTATATGAGGCCAGTGTATTGTGCAAGCCGAGTGAAGTTGGTAGCGGAGAGAAAGTTCTCGGAAGTAGAGCTAGTGATGGCCAGTGTAATATTTTCTTGTCGACGATTTCGTCATTACTTGCTACCACGGCCTTTTGTTTTCTTAACGCGTTATGCCTTTTTGCCACAGTTAATTAATGGTACAAACATGTCAAATGTGGTAAAGAAATGGGTAATTGAGCTGCAAGAGTTTGAGTTCTCTTTTCTAGTGGAAGATAGTACAAGGGCTACCCTAGCTGATTTGTTGACCTACAAGGAGAATCCCCTTATTGTTAAGGAAGAGGTGGTGAGAAAGGTAGTTGAAGAAGTGCCACAGATCAGCAATGCACATGTGTTGTTCTTTGATGGTTCGTACAGAAAGAGCCATGATACAGCTTCAGGGGGTATAGCACTTTATGATCCAGAGGGGAAGCTAGTATGCAAGAGAGGGTTCAAATTGGATGCTCATAGTAACAATGAGGCTCAATATGCTACTCTGGAAGCAGGATTACACATTTGTTTGAAGCATGGGGTTCGAAGGTTGAGCATAAAAGGTGATGCCTTGTTAGTGGTGAAGCAAGTGCTGGGTGTGTGGAAGAGCAAGAACACCTCATTGAAGGAAATGTACTTCATAATTAAAGGCCTGTTAAAAAATTTCAAAGCATGGAGCATCAGACACATTAAACGTGCTCTAAATGGAGAGGCACATGAAGCAGCTCAAGGCATGATTGGGGAGCTATTTGTGTTGAGGACCACTTTACCTCTTTATCATGGCCGGGAAATTTTGGCTCAAGAAGAGGAGTTTTTGCTAACAGGAATCATTCCAAAGGAGATTCAAAAGTCTAAGAAGTATGGCTTTGTGTGTAGAGCATACAGGTACAAATTGATTGGTGATATCTTATACATGAAAGGGGCTGATCTCGTGTTGAGACGTGTACCTTGGCGGGAGGAGCTTTACAGAGTGTTGGAAGAGAATCATGAAGGCGCATGTGGTGGCCATTTTGCTCTAAAGATCACCTTGCATAAGATTTTGCAAGAGGGGTATGTATGGCCTAGTTTGCACAAGGATGTTCACCATTGGTGTAGGTCTTGCAATAGGTGTCAAGCATTTGGGAAGAGAGTGTTGAAGCCAGAGCTACGAAAAACCATTATGGTGTTTGATGTGTTTGAAAAGTGGGGGATTGATGCAATAGGCCCGTTACCTATCACAAGCAGGGGCAAAAGCTATATCTTGACGGTAGTGGACTATCTCTCTAGATGGGCAGAGGCTATAGCAGTAAAACAGATCACTGCAAAGGATGTGGCAAAATTTGTGTATGATGAAATATGTTGCAAGTTTGGGGTGCCATTAGAGCTACTTTCAGATAAGGGGCCAGGATTTAGAGCTAAACTGCTAGACTTCTTATGCACAAAGATGAAGATTAGGCACCAGCATACCACTCCTTATTATCCGCAGTGTAATGGCTTAAATGAAAGATTCAATGGTGAGTTGGTACAAATTCTTTCTAAAGTGACAGAGCACCAAGGAAAGAATTGGGATTTGGAATTGCCTAGTGCATTATGGGCTTACCGTACTTCGGTGAAGACAGGTACTGGGTTTACTCCATTTCATTTGGTGTATGGAAAGGAAGCACTATTGCGTGTGGAGGTAGAGTTGCCTGCGGTCAAGATGTTAGAGAAGTTGCTTGGGCCGCCTAGTGATGCATTCAAAGAGAGGCGCTTGCAGTTACAAGAGGTCAAGTTGGATAGGATGAGCGCATTGGAGCATTATGGGCAGATGTAGGATAAGGCTTTGGCAAAGATAAATGAAAAGGTCAAAAGTAAGGGTATCAAGAAACATGACTTGGTTTTGCACTACAACAGTAAGCTGCACAACACCTTCCAAAAGAAGTTTCAAATTAAGTGGGAAGGCCCTTTCAAGGTAGTGGAGTGTTTTCCAAATGGCACATATCAGTTGGCTAACCTGGATGGCGTTCTACATAAGTCAAGGGTAAATGGATTGCGTCTTAAATTGTATCATGCTAGATTGATGATGGTGGAGCAAGATGAGCTGTCTGTGGATAAAGCAGCGTTGGTGAGGGATGAGGAGACCTGTGATGCGGCGAGTCTCATATCTCTCTTTGCTGCTGCTGATCATGAATGATCTAGCAGGCTAGGGGATGGGCAAATTATGTCAGGAGTTTTTTGGATCAAGGGATTGCGCATATGTACATACACATGCATGGTGCATCAAATAAAGAATTGCCCATTTTTCAGAGCCAGGTGGTTACGTGGGGCCCACATGTGTATAGGTAGGACAGGGTGTACATAGTGCATCGATTTTCACTATTACCAGTACCACTGTGTTTTTTCTACAATAAGGAGGAGTTGGTAGCGCGTAAAACTTCTCGAGGAAGCTATCCGCGGGCCGACGACATGAGGTAAGCAGGTGCGTCAGATGGCATCTAGTGGCGTCAGGAGGGCGAACGAGGTCAATATTTGCACGTGGATGAGGACGGACACAACATGGGTGTTTTCTTGTGAGAGTTATGCAGAAAGGTCATCATTAGGACCACTTTTGGGGCCACTTCATGTGTTTGCGAGACGCATTATTGAAAAGAAATGAGTGCCAGGTGTGCGCATGGATGCAGCAGGGTGACAACTATGCACTGCGAGGTCAGTTTTTGGCCTGTTCGAGGTCCGTTTGAGGTCATCTAAAAGGCCAAGGGTGCCCAACTAATAAAGCTAAGTGTGGGAACTGAAAAAAATGAGAGAAGACCAGAAAAAACGTGGAGAAGAGAGGAGGAACAGCCGCAGGTGTGTTTTTGCTCATTTCGGAGCCTGTTTTGGCCGTAAACTGCTCATCCGAGGTCGGATTTGAGCACTTGGACATTGTAGACTGGGGTTTTGGGCCGTTCCGGACACGATGGCGCTGTCCATTTTACCAAATTCCTCACTCTTTTCCTGCTTTTTTTCTGTGTAAGTTTCTCCTATGAGCGATGTTTCTGCTCTAGTTTGTGATTGTATTTGGCTTATTTTACCCATATTGTGTGAGCTATTTGCCCCATTGGTGTTGGCCCAAGCTCAATTGTATCTAAACATCAGAAATTCTCCTCTTTTGAGCTGAGTTTTTTGGGTGTGTGTGTGTGTGTGTGTGTGTGTGTGTGTTTGTGTGTTTGTGTGGAGTGGGCAAGTGGATAGTCTCTCTCCTCTCACTCCAGAGGTGTGTTCCCTGTCTCGGCCAGGTGTGTTGTCTAAGCCGAGTGGTGCCCCATAGTGTGTGTGTGTATCTTCCCAAGAGTGTGTGTCGGGTCGTTATAGAGGCGCTGTGTGTGTTTTCATCCCACCCACAACGTGGCTTTTTGTCCATTTCTATCTATATGCATCATTGCATCATTGTATTTAATGGTCTTGCGTCCACTCCAGGTACATATGCTCTAGGTATGTTCTCACAAGCAGGGACAACGAGCACTGCTCTCCGAGTGGGATGGAGACTGAAGCTATAATCGTGAAGCTCGTCTGCTCAATATAGATGATGCTCGTCCCATCGCTAGATCTAGTTGATCTGGTGAAAGAGACACTAAGAAGCACTACTACTACTTCTCAGCGTCTCTTTCACCCGATCAATTAGATTTAGTGGTGGGACAAGCAACTTCTATGAGCAGACCTTCGCGATGCAGCTTTAGTCTCCATCAAACCCGGAGCACAGTGATTTTATAAATTCATAGAAATTCAACAAAATCTCTCTACACAGGAATCCCTTTATGAGTCCCCTCTCTCTCTCTCTCTCTCTCTCTATCTCTACTTGTCCATGTTTTCTTCTCCATTCATTCAATATTAAGTTTAAATGTTCGTGTGTTTAATGCAGGTATGGATGTTGAGGAGTTTCTTTCTTCTTTGTCACCCTAGTAGAGACAGTGGTATGTGGAGCGTCATCGCTCTGGTGCACCATCGCTCTGGTGCACCATACGTGGACCGTGTCTCCCTCTGTTTTGGAGCATTCAATGCGCTCTAAAGCTTTGGTGTCGACGAGACGATCTTCACACTCGTCTAGGCATCGGCGCTCTAGTGGTGGCGACGGTGGTTGTTGTGGGGATGCCGCCACCGATGCCTCGACACCGTCTCGTGTTCGACGAGGCTCTTTACCCTCCCTTTCTTTGCCCACCCCAACACCAGCCATGGCATCGCCATCTACACCAGGTTTTGTGCGACTGACGGCCGTTCCTAGCGGCTACACACCACTAGCTACTCCTCCAAGAGTCACTCTAGTCGACACTCCTTGCTTCGAGTCCCAGACTCCAGTGGAGACACCTAACGTCCGTACCCCTATCGACACGCCGCTAGAGACCCCTTTTGGGACACCCAGGTTCACGTGTCACCGCCGAGAGGGCTTGCCTTATTCCATCGACTTCAGTGACGGCATCATCTTGGATGATGAAGGCAAGAAGGGGATCTCGCGCATGCGCGGTCTTTGCTCTTAGGTGTTTAGACATTAAATACTAAACACCTGGAGTGAAGTACCAATTAGTGATTTAAAAGACAGAGTCATGAGCATGCTTCATGACGAGTTTCCTGTTCCAACATGGGATGACCGCTTCAATGAAGACGTGATGAAGGTTCAAATGCGCAAATACTGCAAGCACAAGTGTTCCGAAGTGCAAAAAGCAATTAAGCATGGGTGGAACAGGCCAGATTGGCTGGCCAAAGAAGATTAGAAGAATGCGAAGAAAGCAGCGCGCGAGAATCTTGACAAGTGGAAGCAACAAAGGGAGGCAGTAAGAGCGTGAGTAGAGGCAGGGAGCTCGCACCACTTGGGGAGTGGCGGGTGGGCATCATTTGAGGCCAATTTTGTAAGTGTTTTCGCATTTCTCTTTAGGTTTGATAGTTTAGGGTTTAGGGGTTTTTAAATTCTAACATAATGGATTCTTTGTATGTTTTGACAGTGGTCGATGACAAGACGTGACTCCACACCGTACGAGCGCGAGTACGCAGGCAGGAAGGGCTTAAACGCACTGATGGACATTCTGAGTTCTCGCGGTGGCATGGTTAGTATTAGGGTTTACTCTTTTCTATTTGTTGTATTGTTTTATAAATTATATGTTTATACTTATAGAAAGCTGTCTTATTGTTTTTATATGCAGAATCCGACAGATACGTCGCTTGGACGCGATGAGACGTCTGATTAGACGATGTCACTCTAGCCGTAGCTAGATAGCATTAGTTTTCTTTTGTCATAGAATATGTATCATGAGATGACATTTATATGTCTTTTTGAAAACCATGTATATTTTTTCAATAATGACAATGGTGTTGTAACTATTACATTTGCAAAATGGGATGAGAGGGCTCTCTCCAAGGAATCTTAACAAAGCTGAGAGAGCCCCTCAAATCAAACTCTACATTCAATGAGTTTACTGCTGCAGCCACAAGGACAAAGGGGACTAGAAGACTCGTTAGTTTTTTTACATAGGGAGCTCGAGGCGCACAAGTTGCAATGAGCTTTGCAAGAAGAAAATTCTTTGCTTTATGCTATCAAGCAAGACAAGTCCCTTAAACAAGACGTGATGGATGTGAGAGTGCACGTGTGTAGAAGAGAGAGAGAGAGAGAGAGATCAAATGATTTTGCCTATGATGTGTACAATTGTCATTGATTTACTTTCATCAATTTACTTTTGTCAATTTTGTATCTTTATTCTGCAAACAATACTATGGATGATGGAGTTAATGGTTATATTGTCTTGTGGGTGATTACTTTGGGTCTATATCTAAGCTTGCACTTTCTTTCAAAGGTGAATCAATTATTGAAACATTCAATATGGTTGATGGGTGGCAGGGCATTCAATGCCCTGCCACCTTGAATGCCCTACCACCAAAGAAAATTTCTCTTGGGCGTCGCTATGACCGTCGCTATATAAGGCTCTGCAACGTCGCTATAGGTGGCGTGTAAAACGTCGCTATAGGTGGCGTGTAAAACGTTGCTATGATCGTCGCTATATAGCGACACTTATAGAGATCGTTATAGCGATGCTCATAGCGACATTCCCGTATCGACGCTCTTAGCAACGGTCTTAGCGACACTGGGGAGTATAAAAACCCAATGTATTTCCATCGCTAATAGCGTCATGAGTGCACACAACCTCTTGTAGTGATATGCGTCGCTATATAGCACTACAATAAAAAAAGGTACCTTCGACGCAGGTTTTGACGCAACCCGTCGAAAAACGAGTCGAAATATCCGTCCCTATGAAAAGGTCAAAATAGGCATCTATATACATGTCAAAAGGCACAATTTTCGACGTGTATTTCGACGTGCCTATCGACGCATATTTCGACAACCATATCAGAAAAAAAAATTCTTGGGCAGAGTACAGGCAGCTTGGCCTGTGCCCAGTAAAAAAATGGACACAGCCACAGTCAGACTACCCGTCCTCTGCCCAAGAAAGCGAGCAACACCAAAATCAACCTTGCTCCAGCAGAAATTTCGGTAGACTTCCCTTTGTTTTAACATAAACTTTTCAAAGAAAACCATATGTATATGCCTTCTACATGATATCCATGTAGGATCTCACATGAGATTTAAGGCAAATGAAAGAAATAAAATGAACTTTGTGCAAAACCATAACCAAATTAAAACCATAACCATAACGAACTTCATATATAACGAACTTTGTGCAAAACCATAAGCAAATTAAAACCATAACCGGCCATAACCATATTGATCAAAACCATAATGATAACCATAACCATAAACAAAACAATAACCATAACCATGTCTATACAAGAACAATAACCATAACCATGTCTATACAAAAACATTAACCATAACCATGTATGAACAATAACCATAACCATAACCATGTCTATACAAAAAAGAGACACAGAACCGTGTCTGTGTCTCACAAAACATATATATGAAATCCGCTGATGACTACGCGTCACAACCTCCACATAGGACAAGTCACATAATTAGTATTGATATTACTTCACATATACTTATTTAATTAAATCAACTCACACATATTAACGTCTCACCTCAATCGATCAGCGAGACTCTAAGGCCTCCCAGTCTACAGGCTCTCCTGTGAGACAGCAAGCAAGATCATTCAATACTTTATAAATACCTCTGCGATATCCATCTGTCTCCTCCTGGCGTGTCGGGGCTCGATGCATTGCAAGATTCTGCGTTTATACAAAAATCAAAGTAATTAAAAATACATAATTCATCGTGTTTTAAAAAAACGCCATAGCTAGGATTGGATTGGAAACTCACAAACTCATAGCGAAAGGTGTCGAAGCCTCCGCTGCCAAGATGAGATGTCCCCCTATTCATCTGCCGTACCTCCGCGGCCTGACATTGCTGACTGAACCACGTGTCTGCTATCCGCTCATCTTTCCTGATCTGCTGCCTCATCTCGTGTAGGATGCCCGAAGGCTTCGGCGAGCCGGTCTTGAAAGCCCGACGAGCTGCATCTCAACGATGTTTCACGGTGTCCCATGCAACACCCTTGATCCACCTCCTCGGAAGATCCTCTAAACCCGGAGCAGGCTGATACTCTCTCATGATGGTCTCCACTATATAATTAATTTTGTTGCGATCCTGCTCAGGCCAAGGCGTCAGAATGCTGGTCAAAAACTGCAGCTCCGCAAGCTGGTGAACCTGCTGTCTCATCTCAGACCCAACTCTATCCATGTCAACAGAACCATCTACCTATACAATATAGAGCTTGGAGGCACTAGGATCGTGTGCCTCCCAAGGTGTCCGAGGTGTGCTAAGTGGTGTGTCAAGAGGTGTGCCTGGGTAGGACGGGGGTCGTGAGCGAGGAGGGGTCGAAGCACTGTGGACCCTCCTCCATAGCAACCACCACCTCCACCTGACGATCACCGAGATCCGCGAGTATACCTATGCTGCGTAAATGAGGATGTACCCGCCTCTGCCGTATCCCTAGGTATCGAAGCGGCCGTGATGGGAGACCTCGAAGGCGTCGTACCCATAGGCATTCCCCCCCCCCCCCCCCCATAGGTGTCGGACCCTCGGGTGTGAATCCCGGAGGCATAGTACCCGTGCCTCTGGCTACCCAGTACTGAGACGTAGAAGCCATCTGACTGGGTGTCATCCGTGTGACGAAGCTCATAAATGCGTCTGCACTCATAGAAACGGGATCTGGATACTGGTCTGCCATACTAAAGTCCTGCACAAAGAAATTAAAAGAAAGCATCAGAACACCTTTGTTTAAATTAACTTTAAGCTTAATTTTAAAACAACGTCTTCACACAAATACTTACAGGCCTCGACTAGTGAGGCATCATCGATAAAATCTTGCACCGTATTATCGTCTATCTCTAATTGTAGACATAACTCTGTCCCAACTCGTTCTGGCAGATTGTCTTCATCCATTGCATCTTCATCTACAAGTGTCATATGTGCCTCGTCTGCATCATCCTTCGTATATCTGTCCGCTTCCTCTTTCATTCCCATGATTGTCTTCCAGAGGAGCTCTCCCACATTCTTGAATATATGCATTGGATCCAGCAAATGGTTAATTAGTAGATCACCCCGGTACGGCAACGTATGGAGAAAGGACAAACGTTTCATTCCTAGAGCAGGTTGCCCCTCATGTTGCTCCCATCGTCGATGCCACTCTTGTGCATGCATAGGAAGACATTCGACGCGACCAAGATGACCTTCGCACAAGTGAGAGTCCATCTGGAAGATAACGGTGGTGGCCTTGATAAATTGTCTTTTGAAGCGAGGCAGAATAGAGTACATCCAAAGACAGCCCGCAAACTGGACATGCATTGTATCCCGAAGTTGTAAGCCCTGCATATATTAAAGCATGATTCAGGCCAAGGCAAAGTGCTTGCGAATAGCGAGAATTTTATAAATCAAGAATCATTACCAGAAGCTTCATTGTATCCTGGCCAATCATGCATAGTCCACATAAGAAGTCCATGGATCCTTGCATGCTGTTGTTCTGCTGGTTCAACCGCCACTGATAGCCGTTTTTCGACTCTCTCTAATTTCCATAGCGAGTTACCTCACCCTATCAAATCACTCAAACACTGTGGTTACCCTCACCCTTTCACTGTATATAGGCGTGTGTGAGTTAAGGGACTTTCTCCATATTTTCTTTAAAAACCCTCAATTAGCTAGTCACTGGGCTAGTTAAGCCAAAACAAATTCAATTTTTAAAAAAAAGGGTATATTATGGTCCATTTGTGTGTAAATATTTCATTGTATATAGGGCCTAAATAAAAGGAATTTTCATAATTATTTTGGTATTTATTTAAATATTTCTACCTATGGTGTGTTATTTATGCTATGTACATTGACTCACCATTACCATATTTTTTCTTACCATTTTGCATACTCTTTATTCCATATAAAAGTAATTTCATGCAAGCTTCTCTTATTTTTGGTGTAACTCCATCCCAACAAAAATCCAAAAAAACTAGTTCTATTTATGTGTATATTTTTTCACTATTGTGATTTTTTCCTTCCTACATCTATTCTCTATTACTCTCATAAATTAGACCACCAAAAATATTCATCTTTTTATGGTAGACTTATAATGACAGAGATTTATTTTGACCCCTTTATATTTTTTCCACCTATATTATTTATATTTGACATGTACATATTTTTTTTAGACCCCTCAATATTTGATTTTCTTAGTTGTACTATTCACTTATATCATGATCTCAATAATATCTTCAATTATAGACCTACCAAATAAGGTCAAGGGTATGTGGAATGCATGCATGCACCATGGGGGGCTCACTCTTAGAGGTATTCAAAAGAATCATCCAAAGAACGACCTCACAAGGACTTTGTGCAATGGAAAAAAACAGTCGGTTTTGCTGAATTTTTAAAGATCACACGCTCTCCGAATTTGAAAAGGTGATACAAACAAAAGTTGTAGCTCGTGGGCTGAACTTTCACCGCAAATTTTTTCATATTTTTTTGAGCTACGAGCTGTGAGCTATGATTTTATTGGTGGACCCCAGTTTGCCAATGCTATGCAGCCACACTCCCTCTTCCACTTTATCATTTTCCTCTTTCACACACACATCTCCACTCATCATCCCCACCTCTCTCACCACTCCTCTCTGCACCCTACTCACCTTCTTCTCAACCTTGAAGAATAAGAGAAACCATGGTGAACTTATGTCTCCTACACACACTTCCATTCCAAAATTGACCACCTAGTCTCATTTTTTCTCTTCCATATTACCCATATCTATCAAAAAAACCACAAAATTCAGCCTCTTCTCTTGAAAGACAGCATCATGGTGATTGATTACTCATGTTCACTTACCTTGGCTCCCAAGGAAGGTCAAGAGTGGAGAAAAAACGAACCATCAAAGCTAGTGGACCGTCAACAAGCGTCAAAATTGACCCTACTCAAGACACTTGGAGCATCAACATTGTAAGAAATCTATGTTTTCTTACCTATTAAGAGTTTCTTCTTCCTTATTTGTATCCTACATGGATACTCCCATTGTAAATATCCAATTCCATCTGTAAATTAATAAGAATACTAACTCTACTAATTTACTAATACTAACCTACTATGAAAAGTCCTATCACCTCCACTTCTCTCTTCTCTCTCTTCTTCATCTATCCCCACCAACTTCTTGATAATTCCAAGCAAAAGAAATTAGATAATTGTTGAAAATCTAACCCAACCATGGTTAGAGGAGTAACTCTATGCCATTGTAAGAGAGAGAGAGTGATCATTCAATTGAGAGTAGGAAATCTATCATTTCTCCTACTAGTGTAGGCCCAACATTTGTTGAATCAAGGAGGGTGGATTTGGACTAATCTTGGATACTTTGTCTCTCTTTCAACGTGAAGTAATAGACAAAAATGATGTGTAAGTGTCTTGGTGCTTTTTTAAGTTCTTGATAGCTTGTCTCTGGGTGTTGTCATCAATTTAGCCATAAATCCCACATACTGTAAGAGGGCGACAGGGTGGAGAGAACTCCCCGGGCGTTAAGACAATGATTGGGGTGGCTTTTCTTGTGATGTGTTGTGGTGTAATTTACTCAAGCTATGTTAAACAAGTACTAATCTCACATTGATTGGTCATGACAGATCTGTAAGAAGGTATTAATGCAACAAGCACCCCCTCCCTTCTCTCTCTTTCTCACATATATAATTGTGTTTGCTTGATCACTGCCGATACATTTCAAAGCAGCCCGAGCACTCTCTCTCTCTCTCTCTCTCTCTCTCTCTCTCTCTCTCTCTCTCTCTCTCTCTCTCTCTTTACGCGTCCTAGTTCGCATCCAAAACTAGGTGGTGCCCCAAATTTGTGTAGGGTTCGGTTGCGGGTTTGTGTGTGTGTTTGTTGTTTTTTCCAACACCAACCCAATTGAGCAACAAGAGATCCTAGAAGGGTTCTTAGAGGCCACTCTTCTTGTTTCCCGCCCCGGACCACCTCAAATTGGTGCCCCCACTGAGGAAGGCTTGTGTATTTTTGTGTAGGATCAACCTTTAGCATAGTCAAGTAGTTTACATGAATCACGAAAATTTGTATGATCCTTTCATTCCAATTGCAAGGCAAAAGGTACACATAATTGTTAGTACTAAGTTGCAATTTCAGTGAGTAATTCATAGAATTTTGGGCCCTTTTAGGTTGGCTGAGATAAACGCTTCAGTAAATCCTTTTATTTTACCTCTCATTAGATACGACCTTAGTTTGGATGTCTATATTTTGTTTTGTTTAAAGCATTAGGTCATGCATAGACAATGGATAATGGCCCAGGAATAGAGGTTTTCCCCTTCCATTTCACTCCACACATTAGAGTAAACATTGCAATTATTAGAAAAATCCATTTTCAACAACGTATGGTGTTCATGTTTGGTGCCCAAAGAGTAGGAGAAATTCTCGCCCTGTCATCCTACCTCTAATTGATTATCATAGGTCATTTGATGTGAATATTTTTATTTTGTTGTAGAATAGATTGTAATTTAGAAAATATTATTGAAAAAAACAAAAACGTGCGTCATTTTGGAATCAATTAAATGGAGAGCCAACGCCAAATGTCTAGATATCCTCTTTTCTTTGGAGAACCTGGAGAGGATGCAGAATTATTTTTGGCGAATTTCAAGATGTCTTGCCGTATCAAGAGGATAGTAACTGATCAAGAACGTGTAGAAATGTTTGAGGTGGTCCTTAGAAAAGATGCTAGCACTTGGTTTGACTCTTTTCCTGAGGAAGTTAAGGGAAATTACACAGAAGTTTTGAATCGTTTCAAGAAATACTTCTTTCATCCCCAAAACACTCAAAAACTATGGCAAGACATTGTTTCTCATAAGCAAAAAGACTTACATGACTACTACTCGTACAAGCAAGAGTTTCTACGTCTTTGGGCTATATGGGTGAGAAATGTTGCTAACCGTGGTGATGGTGCAGAGTTCCTAAAGAAGGAGAGGTTCATAGACGGACTCTTTCCTGACCTTAAGGTAAAAGTTGAGGCGGGTGCACCTGCTACCTTTGATGTAGCTGAAACTAGGGCTGCTGAGAAGTATAGGAAACTCAAGTGCTTAAGGGGGAGGTTCCAATAGAAGGTCTTAGACCCAAAGGTAAGTCACAAGCATCAACATCTAGGGAGCTTCCTGAGATAACATCTGAAGTAATCGAGAAGTTAAATGAATCTTTAAGTAGCCTGTCAATTCACCTTGCACAAGCTGTAGGTCCAAAAGGACAAGCAAAGAAGTCTGAAGACCGAGATTCACGACCTAGGAGAGTCTTGCAATGTTGGAATTGCGGTGAGTCTGGACATCGGATGTATAATTGTCCTTGGCCCCGTGGGGAGCCAGGGAGACCTAACTTGAATTACCCAGTGATGAATGCAGGTGAAGGAACTGGTCAGCAACCACGGATTCTACAAAAGCCAAATGGAGCAAGACCACCTCCACAAGGAGTGGAAGGAGTTCCACCTTTGCCAGACCCAAATGTGCATGTGGTAGAGGTGACAAATTCAAGAGAGTTTGACATGTAAGCAAATGGCATTAAGCGTGGCCGTGGAAAACGGAAGGAGAAAGAAGGAGTCACGTCACAAAGTGATCATGGACAAGAAAAGAAGGCAAAGGAGACCAAGGAAACCAAGAGGAATCGACGTCGTATCAACCTCCAAGACTTCCCTCTTGGACATGGTATGGCTCCATACAACCTGTTGGAAGACATGAGAGGAAAGGGTCGTGATATCTCATGGCCTCAATTTCTTGCATTATGTCCACACGTTAGAACGGATTTAACAAAGGCAGTTAGCACTAGGAGAAAGGTAAAAGACAGTGTGCCTGTTGTAAAAATTGCACATGCTAAAATGAATGAGGATATTACACCTGTGCTAAATTGTTACATCAAAGGAAGATTGGTTAGGAAAGGTCTAGTGGATGGGGGTGCACAAGTTTGCATCATGACAGAGGGACTCATGCAAAAAGTAGGCATGCACATCCATGAGACACCGGAAATTAAAGTCAAGATGGCAAACAATAGCAAAGCTAGGTGTGTAGGCATTTGTAAAAATGTTTTTGTAGAGGCCTTTGGCATTAAGAAGGCGGTGGATTTTAATGTTATGTCGACCAAGGGAAGTGGTTATCCATTTATCCTAGGAAGACCATGGCTAATGAAAATGCGAGCTTTGCAGGATTGGGAGAGTGGAAAATTAATTTGCAGGAATGACAATCATAAGAAGGTTGTCTTTGACAATGAAGTAGCAACACCAAGAGGAGCTCCATGAAGAATCATCTCAAAGTGAGACGGAGGAAGGCTGGACCGATAGCACTTCAGAAGGAGAAAGTAGCGGCAGCATTACTGAAGAGGAGTCTTCCATCGAAGTCATGGGGATAAGGTTTAAGCCAAACAATCAAGAGACCTCTTGCCCAGGTTTGGAAGAGGTAGGTTCCCCAGAGAACCAAAAAGTGGAAGATGAAAGAATGCTTAAAGGTATGTTATCTACAACACTTACAAAGGATGAAAGAGAGGAGCTCAAAGGCGTGTTAAGGAAATTTCCTAGGCTTTTTGCTAAAGATTACAACGATGTGAGTGGAGTAGATGTTGTTCAACACAAAATTGAGTTGAAGCCAGGGGCCACACCTAAGGCTCAAAATCTACGAAGGCTAGGAGTCATCAAGGAGCAGGCTTTACTCAAGGAGGTAAGAAAGCTTCTAGCAGCAGGTTTCATTTATCTAGTGGAGAATTCAGAGTGGGTCTCTCCCGTTGTTGTCACTCCTAAGAAAAATGGCAAGTGGAGGGTGTGTGTGGATTACCGTCCACTCAATGAGGCAACAAAAAGAGATCACTTTCCCCTCCCATTTCAAGATGAGATACTAAATGAGGTACTTGGTCATGAGAAGTACATTGTGTGCGATAGTTACTCGGGTTACATTCAAATAGGTATCGCATTGGAAGATCAGTTCAAAACAACCTTCATCACTCCTTGGGGTTGTTATGCTTTTAGAGTCATGCCATTTGGACTGACAAATGCTCCTGCAACTTTTCAACGCTTCATGAACATGGTGTTTCAAGCATTCTTTGGAAAGTCCATTAGGATTTTTATTGATGATTTTTGCATTTATAGCTCAAAATCATTGCATCTACAAAGGGTAGAAGAAGGTTTAAAGAAGCTCTACGACATGGGAGGTCAATTCAACCCTGACAAGTGTCACATAGGTGAGGATGAAGTGATCTTGCTTGGTCACAAGGTTTCCTATAAAGGCATTGAGGTGGATCCTTCAAAGGCAAAGGCTCTTATTGAGCTCCCATCACCCAAGAATCTCAAAGAGTTCATCTCATTCATTCAAAAGGTGAAGTATATATCACGTTTTATTCACTTAGCTTCGGAGTTGCTTCATCCTTTGCAAAAGTTGACACAACAAGTAGAATTTGCATGGTCTTATGAGCTTGAAGACTACTTTGTAACATTAAAGTCAAGCTATCAGAGCTACCAACACTCATGCCTCCTTGTTGGGAGTACACATTCTTTGTTAGCTCTAGTGTTGGGAAGGAAACAATTGGTGAAGTTTTATTACAACAAGATCCCCACCGTACCAGGATGCGACACATCTACTTTGCTAGTAGGGTCATGAATGCTTTGGAGAGAGGCTACAGAGAGGCAGAACTCATGATGCTTTCTCTCATGTTTGCGGTGAGAAAGTTTAGATCCTACTTGCTACCAAAACCTTTTGTAATTCTCACTGTAGAAAATTTGTTTCCTTGGGTGTCATCTCAAATGAACCTTAGCACTAGGATCTCACAGTGGATTATGGAATTGCAAGAGTTCCAATACTCTTTCAAGGTAGAAGATAGTGTGCGTGTACAATTGGCAGGGATCCTTACTTATAGGGTACATGAGAAGGAGATTAAGGTGCCTGAAATAAAGACCCTACCATTGCCACCACCTAAAAGTATTCCTAATGCTTTTACCTTTTTCTTTGATGGAGCTTTTCGGCGAGCCACAGGAAAAGCAGGGGGAGGGCTAGTGTTGCTCAACCCAAGTGGGGAGGTGGTTATGAAAGAGAAGGTCAATCTACCAGGTTCAACTAGCAACAATGAAGCACAATACGACACACTACTTCATGGTTTAAAGATATGCATTGGCCGAGGTATAAAACGTCTCATGGTAAAAGGGGATGCACTTCTCATTGTGAAGCAAATTTTAGGCATTTGGGCATGCAAGAATGAAAGCCTAAGGACAAACGTTCATGCCATTCGTAGGATGTTTAATCAGTTTGAAGAAGTGCAACTATATCATATTCCAAGGAAACAAAATGAAGATGCCGATTTACTTGCACAACAAGTAGTTACATGTGTTGAGAAAGAAGTGCATGTCATCATGGTGGCAGCAACTGTCAAGCAACCGAGATACCAAGGATTGGAGTCATTGACTCCCATTATTAGCTACATTTTGGAGGGTGAGTTTCCACAAGACTTCACGAAGGCTTAGAAGAGGAGACTCATGAAGAAGGCAAGCGCGTATCTCTTCCTAGAAGGATCCCTCTATCAAAGAGGGAAGGATCAAGTGTGCAGAAGAGTACCAACTATCAACGAGATTCCAACCATTCTAAAAGGTTTGCATGAAGAGGCATGTGGTGGTCATTTTGCCCAAGGGTTAACTGTGAAGAAAATTTTGCTTGTGAGGTATGTTTGGCCAAGTCTGCATGTGGATGTCCAACATTGGTGTAAAAGTTCTCACAATTGTCAGGTAAATGGGAATAGAAGATTGGTTTATGGTCCAAGGCAAATCGAACTTGCAAATGGACCCTTTGAAAAGTGGGGCATTGATGTTATGGGTCCTCTGCCTAGGACAAAAAATGGTAAACTCTACATTCTAGTGGCTGTAGACTATATGACTAGGTGGGTGGAAGCACAAAGTGTGGCAAAGGTAAATGAGAGGACAGTGAGAAAATTTTTCTACACTCACATTTGTTGTAGATTTGGCACACCTTTGGAGATTGTTTCTGATAATGGTCCAGGGTTTAGAAAGAGCTTGCTCACAGAAGTCTATGAAGAACTTCACATTCTACATCATCACAGTACACCCTACTATCCCCAATCAAATGGTTGGGTAGAAAAAGCTAATGGTGTCATTGCAGGCATCATTAGAAAGATGGTGAGAAACAAAACAAAGTTGTGGGATGACTTCTTGGATGGTGCCTTGTGGGCGTATCGAACCACATATAGGGAAGCCATGGAGTTCACACCATTTCACTTTGTCTATGGTCAAGAGGCTTTACAACCAATTGAGCTCAACATTCCAACAATGCAACTTCATGGCAAAGCAGCACAAAATGATCAAGAAGCATGGATGGATCGACTTCTTACCTTAGCTGAGTTTGAGTGGAAAAGAGAAGCAGCATACGAGTGCTACAAGAGGAAAGCCACACATACGAAGGAAAATCTTGACAAGAAACTGAAGGACAAAGGCATCAATGAAGGAGATCTTGTGCTAAGGTATGACAATCGACTCGATAATCGTTTTGATGCCAAGTTTGAAACTAGAAGGCAGGGGCCATACATAGTCAAGAAGGCTTTCAATTCAAGTTACTATCAACTTATGGACTTGAATGGGAAAGAGCACTCCAGGAAGGTAAACGGGTATCGCTTGAAGCCTTATTTGAGTCGCCTTCTACCAAAGGATCTACCAACGATGTGTCAAAAGGCAGCTATCTCATGTAAGTATTGTTCCGTGAAGCATGAGTGTAACTCAAGCCAAAATTATGAGGGGCCAAACATAGAAGATCTCGTCTAGGACTCTGAAGCACTCTCTTTGGAAAAGATGCTCTATGATGGTACATGAATATATCATCATCCTGGGGGAGGGCTAATGATAGCCGTTTTTCGGCTCTCTGTAATTTCCATAGCGAGTTACCTCACCCTATCAAATCACTCAAACACTGTGGTTACCATCACCCTTTCACTGTATATAGGCGTGTGTGAGTTAGGGGACTTTCTCCATATTTTCTTTAAAAACCCTCAAGTAGCTAGTCATTGGGCTAGTTGAGCCAAAAAAAATTAAATTTTTTTAAAAAAAGGGTATATTATGGCCCATTTGTGTGTAAATATTTCATTGTATATAGGGCCTAAATAAAATGATTTTTCATAATTATTTTGATATTTATTTAAATATTTCTACCTATGTTGTGTTATTTATGCTATGTACATTGATTCACCATTACCATATTTATGCTATGTACATTCACTCACCATTACCATATTTTTTCTTACCATTTTGCATACTCTTTATTCCATATAAAAATAATTTCATGCAAGATTCTCTTATTTTTGGTGTAACTCCATCCCAACAAAAATCCAAAAAACTAGTTCTATTTAGGTGTATATTTTTTCACTATTGTGATTTTTTCCTTCCTACATCTATTCTCTATTACTCTCATAAATTAGACCACCAAAAATATTCATCTTTTTATGGTAGACTTATAATGAGAGAGATTTATTTTGACCCCTTTATATTTTTTCCACCTATATTATTTATATTTGACATGTATACATGTTTTTTAGACCCCTCAATATTTGATTTTCTTAGTTGTACTATTCACTTATATCATGATCTCAACAATATCTTCAATTATAGAACTACCAAATAAGTTCAAGGTTATGTGGAATGCATGCATGCACCATGGGGGGCTCACTCTTGGAGGTATTCAAAAGAATCATCCAAAGAAGGACCTCACAAGGACTTTGTGCAGTGGAAAAAAACAGTTGGTATTGCTGAATTTTTAAAGATCACATGCTCTCCGAATTTGAAAAGGTGATACAAACAAAAGTTGTAGCTCATGGGCTGAACGTTTACCGAATATTTTTTCATTTGTTTTTGAGCTATGAGCTGTGAGCTATGATTTTATTGGTGGACCCCAGTTTGCCAATTCTATGCAGCCACACTCCCTCTTCCACTTTATCATTTTCCTCTTTCACACACACTTCTCCACTCATCATCCCCACGTCTCTCACCACTCCTCTCTTCACCCTACTCAGCTTCTTCTCAACCTTGAAGAATAAGAGAAACCATGGTGAACTCATGTCTCCTACACACACTTCCATTCCAAAATTGACCACCTAGTCTCATTTTTTCTCTTCCATATTACCCATATCTATCAAAAAAACCACAAAATTCAGCCTCTTCTCTTGAAAGACAGCATCATGGTGATTGATTACTCATGTTCACTTACCTTGGCTCCCAAGGAAGGTCAAGAGTGGAGAAAAAACGAACCATCAAAGCTAGTGGACCGTCAACAAGCGTCAAAATTGACCCTACTCAAGATACTTGGAGCATCAACATTGTAAGAAATCCATGTTTTCTTACCTATTAAGAGTTTTTTCTTCCTTATTTGTATCCTACATGGATACTCCCATTGTAAATATCCAATTCCATTTGTAAATTAATAAAAATACTAACTCTACTAATTTACTAACACTAACCTACTATGAAAAGTCCTATCATCTCCACTTCTGTCTTCTCTCTCTTCTTCATCTATCCCCACCAACTTCTTGATAATTCCAAGCAAAAGAAATTAGATAATTGTTTAAAATCTAACCCAACCATGGTTAGAGGAGTAACCCTAGCCCTCAAAATTGCTATAAAAGGAGGGTGTAGCCAGCACAAAAGGGGGGGAGCCATAAGCAAGAGCACTATGCCATAGCTTGAGAAGCCAAGTTCAACCTCTCTAGAAGGAGTTCGTGAGTGGAAGCTCATTGTCTTATGCATGTGCATGTGTTGTAATAGGGTGATTAGCAAGGAAACTCTATGCCATTGTAAGAGAGAGAGTGATCATTCAATTGAGAGTAGGAAATCTATCATTCTCCTACTAGTGTAAGCCCAACATTTGCTGAATCAAGGAGGGTGGATTTGGACTAAGCTTGGATACTTTGTCTCTCTTTCAACGTGACGTATGGACAACAATGATGTGTAAGTGTCTTGTTGCTTTTTTAAGTTCTTGATAGCTTGTCTCTAGGTGTTGTCATCAATTTACTCGAGCTATGTTGAACAAGTACTAATCTCACTTTGATTGGTCATGACAGATTTGTAAGAAGGTATTAATGCAACAAGCACCCCCTCCCTTCTCGCTCTTTCTCACTTATATAATTGTGTTTGCTTGATCACTGCCGATATATTTCAAAGCAGCCCGAGCACTATCTCTCTCTCTCTCTCTCTCTCTCTCTCTCTCTCTCTCTCTCTCTCTCTCTCTCTCTCTCTCTCTCTCTCTCTCTCTCTCTCTCTCTCTCTCTCTCTCTCTCTCTTTCTTTACGCGTCCTAGTTCGCATCCAAAACTAGGTGGTGCCCCAAATTTGTGTAGGGTTAGATTGCGGGTTTGTGTGTATGTTTATTGTTTTTTCCAACCCCAACCCAATTGAGCAGCACGGGAGCCTAGAACGGTGCTTAGAGGCCACTCTTCTTGTTGCCCGCCCCGGACCGCCTCACCGCATCTACTATGTCGATCCCATGTCATAACTCCTGGAGCTCGTCAACTAGTGGAGCTAGATAAACATCCATGTTTTTTGCCTTGAACTTACCCAGGTATAATCAAGCCTAATATCAAATAACCCTTCTTGATGGAAAGCCACGGAGGGAGGTTGTAATTGATAAGGCACACAGGCCAAGTGCTCCATGACGAGCTTCTCAAGCCAAATGGATTGACTCCATCCATTGCCATGCCCAAACGCAAATTGCGTGGTTCACTCTTAAAATGTGGCCAGGTATCTTCAATGTGCCTCCAAGCCTTTGAATCAGCGGGCACCCTAAATGTTGCATCAATGGATCTATTCGTAGAATGCCACCGCATCAACTTTGCAATGGAACCACAACAAAACATGCTTTTTATCCTAGAAATAATAGGGAACTTCCGCAACACTTTAGCTGGCACTGTCTCGCCAACCGCATCTTGATTGTAGCGCATTGCTCCGCACTTAGGACACGACAGACAATCTGCGAATTCATTGCAAAAAAGAATGCAATCATTTGGACATGCATGAATCTTGTTGTTGTCCAAGCCAACTGAGGTTAATAGTCGCTTTGCGTTTGGCGTGGAGGGGGGCATTTCATTGCCAGCCAAGAGAAGTTGCTCCCGCAACAACCTGTTTAAGCCACATTAGATTAAAAAGCTCCCCAAGCACATCACCATTGCAATCGGAAAATCTCTTTTGTAAGTTACGTACCTAAACAAAGCAGTGACGCTTGCATCTGACCACCCGTACACTGACTACAGATTCAAAAACGTCAGACAAGTACGAAGCACAAATATTTTGGCGCCTTCATAGATTGGTTGGCATGCCAACTTCCTCAACATGTCTTCAGGAGATAGGCGCACGGCTTCTGGTGCTGCTTCGTTAGCGTTCTCCTCGCTTGTTTGGAAGAAGACATCCAGCATCTCCTCCATGCCATCATCTTCTGTTTGTAAGCCCTTTTCTGCTTCCATCCTTGGCTCTATATTCGTCGGAACTTCACGCATAATCTTTTTTCTCTCTCTCTCTTAGATATAGGTGTTATGTCGCGAAAATCAATGCCCGTTCCGTAGGAGTCGTATCGTAGATTCTGTACGATTTCTCTAGCAAACTCTCCGTACTTGTGCACATGCTCATTATATATCCTACGCTTGCGCAAGATTTGATACTTGCAGATCGTGCACGAGCATGCAATCTTTTCCTCCATGTTAGTTGATGATGTTGCCATCTACAATGATTATGAATGTTGTTTTAATATATATACTCCTCACAATGTAAACTACCTCGCATTCTCTAGCCTTGCCCGATCTCCGTACACCTCGGTCCAGAGGTGTACGGAGATCAAGACCACTGGGTCAAAATCTCGTCTTTATACTTGGAAAGAGTTTGAGAATGTCCAAAAGCGTTTTCTCACCAACTTTCTCCAAGTTAAGACACAAACACCCTACATGCTCTTACTTCTTGAGTCCGGATTGCTTCCCATTGAGGTCTTGGGCATGCAAAGGGTTGTGGAGTACATGCGTAAGACACAACGTAGCCCTTTGCATCGACTTCCTAGAATCGCATATGAAGCAAGTCAAATAGTTCAAAAGACATGCAAGAGCAAAATACTAAGTTCGGGGTGGATGCTTGATATCAAGAAATGGTTTGGAAGATGGGATGCATGTCACTTGGTCAAGGATGCGTCGATCGACTCCCAAGTTAATGAGGCCTTCTTACAACGCCAATGTATCACGGCTTGGGAGAAATCCGAAGGTTCTCGCTTCAGCCATTACACCACACACGTTGCCCCAAACTACAAATCTCTCTTCTTCTCGGAACGAGGTAACCGAACCCATTCCTACATCCTTGAGCCCATCCCGTTGAGTGCGATCCGCACCGGCATTGCCTCCATTCGTCTTAGCTCCCATTCTCTACGCTGTGAGACAGGACGTTGGGGCACTGGCGAGGAGTGTCATCGACTTTGCACCTTATGCCCTCGTCAAGTGCGAGAGAGTGAGTACCACACACTACTTGAGTGCTTAGCTTTTGACCACATTAGGTCCTCTTTTCCCCATATATTCAGCCATGATCTCTCCCTACATACCTTCCTCTCCCAACCACAATGTGGACTCTCTATTGCGACGCTCATTTCAGCCATAATTGAGCATCGAGAGTCACTTATGAACTCCACTCACACCACGTGACATGTTCATTTGGTCCCATAGGTCATATTTGACCTCCCAGAACGATAATAGAACTATCTATCTATCTCTCTCTCTCTCTCTCTCTCTCTCTCTCTCTCTCTCTCTCTCTCTCTCTCTCTCTAATTTTAATTTCCTATGCATACATTTGTCTCGCTCTCTCTTTGATTTTCTACACACACACACACACACATTTCTCTCGCTCTCTCTCTCTCTCTCTCTCTCTCTCTCTCTCTCTCTCTCTCTTTCTTTAGTTTCTTACATCACACACACACATTTCTCTCTCTCTTTGATTTCCTACACACATACACACACATTTCTCTCTCTCTCTCTCTCTCTCTCTCTCTCTCTCTCTCTCTCTCTCTCTCTCTTTCCTCCACACACACACACACACTTCTCTCTCTCTCTTTCTCTCTCTCTCTCTCTCTCTCTCTCTCTCTCTCTCTCTCTCTCTCTCTCTCTCTCTCTCTCTCTCTCTCTCTTTCCTACACACACACACACACACTTCTCTCTCTCTCTCTCTCTCTCTCTCTCTCTCTCTCTCTCTCTCTCTCTCTCTCTCTCTCTACATCGTGTGTGTGTGTAGGAGAGCTCTCTCTCCCTCTCTCTCTCTCTCTCTTTCCTACACACACACACACACACTTCTCTCTCTCTCTCTCTCTCTCTCTCTCTCTCTCTCTCTCTCTCTCTCTCTCTCTCTCTCTCTCTACATCGTGTGTGTGTGTGTAGGAGAGAGAGAGAGAGAGAGAGAGAGAGGGCGATTGGGGGGGGGGAGCTCATAATACCTGCGCAGCAAGTTTCGGCCAAGAGCAAATCTAAGCACGTCGCAGGAGAAAATGACCGCATGCGCGCGGATTTTCTTTTTCCTCCAATTTTTTTCGTCGAAATATGTGTCGAAAGACACGTGGGAATACCTGTGGAAATACACATGGTAATATTTACCTTTCCACGCGTATTTTCACCTGCATTTTGACGCTCCTTTCGACGTGTATATCGACGGGCTACAAGTCCGTCGAAAAACGCCTGGAAAGATACGGCCGTCAAAATCTGCTGATTCGAAATCTTGGTGTTATGTTGTAGTGTAGAAACGCTCACTGGCGATAGTTATAGCGACGTCTTCTTTGCGACGTTTTTAGCGACGATTATAGTGACGTCGGGAGGGGGGGGGGGGGGATATCCCGTGTATTTTCGTCGCTACAGCCGTCACAAGTGTGAAGAACCTCTTGTAGTGATTTCTAAAAATCAGCTAGTTTGACTCTACGATGATATTTTACACCTGCTCTCCTAGCGGGTGTTTCTCCCACCAAGCCTTCAAACCACTTGAGTGGTAGGTGTGACTCATGTGGACCTTCTTCTTTTCCTAGTGTCTCCCATTCCTCTCCAATTAATAGTTTGCATCTCTATCCCAATTTCCATCATTGAAACTTACAAGTCCAAATTTTACAAACTTGAATTAGAGCCTCCTTACACTATGCTGATACTAGTGGAGTTGAAAAAAGGTCAAAAACTTTCTTTTTTAGCCTCCTATTTATTAAGCGCACTTATTATCTAAGTAGTGATTTTTTGCACTTTTTTCCAATCTTTCACCTCCCACACTTGTTTAAATACCTATCAAGAGGTTTTGTCAAGTTCTCTTCAATCTCAAGTGTTTTCACCTTCAGTTGTCTTGACCTAATTTGGTACCCAAATGGAGTTATAATCACTTGTACCTTCCAAAACAAAAAACCCTTTTTTCTCTCCTCCTCCTCCTCTCTCCTCTCTCCCTCTCCTCTCCCTCCCTGCCCCCTTCTCTCCTCCTCCTCCCCTCTCTCTTTGTTCTCTCCTTCTCCTCCCTCCTCTCTCCCTCTCACCCCCTGTCTCCTTCTCTCCTCCCATGTTCCTCCTTCTCCCTCCCCCCTCTCTCTTTTCATCCTTTTCTTCCTCACGCAACACCTACCATGGTGCTCACGGACATCACAAGTCATATGTCTCCACCACCATGTACTCTGCACAACAAAAGCGTACATATTTGCTTGTTGGCGACGTTTGCACCGAAGTTCGTACATGAGGGTGAGCAGAGGTCATCCTAGAAACTTCGTACCATTGGTGAGATGAATGTTGATGGTTCTTTAATATCTTGGGGGGGGAGAAGTAGTCTTGTTAGACTATTACAATATGGGTGCAGGTGCATCTTTGCATCATGGATGCACAAATGTCAAGATCTTTATCTCAAAACAGTGACATTACAAGAAAGTATTGCCTCTTGAAAGAGGGAGTTTGAAACTCTCCAACAACAAATGCAAGAAAAGGATGTGTACATTATGAATCTTGCCTACCATCACATATTTGAAAGAAACACCCCTTGGTGCAAAGTAACAATATACTTCTTACTTTTGGTTGTGTTCTTCTTATCATAGACTTTGAAGTCTAAGGTGTTGCCTCTACTTGTTTTGTAGTGCTTGGCACAAAGGTTGCTTTTGTTCACAAATAGTGAAAGGCTGCAGGTTAGAGAGGTCAAGTGTCACCACTTTTTCTCTAAAACAACCTTCTTTGTTACTCTTGCAGGTAGGTGCTTCAAATCCGTGCTTATAGAGGTGGGTAATATCATCCTACTGTATATTTTAGGAATATTGGATGGAAATACTTGCACATTTGTACATCATATACTTAGCAAGTGTCTTTATTATACAACTTGCAAATGTTGAATTCATATATGTTTTTGTTTGAAGAACATGTCTCTAAAGCGGCATGATACAAGGTGACCTCTTACTATGCTAGTTGAGTGGTGTTATTTGCAAGAATGGCTCAAGGAACTAGCATAACATGAAGCTTTTACGATGGCACAAAGCTCTCCTCAAGCAATGTGGCTCCCACTACGCCAAAAATCATTATGTTAACATGGAAAGATCCCTAATAGGACAATACAACAGTTGAAGGTGCTAGGGTGAGATTTTGGAAAAGTTTTGTATGTAGGAAATAATGTCCTTAACAATAAAAAACATTGGTTCTTTGAGTATTTTTAGACTCCATGGTTTTAATGCTTGTTGGAGCCTGTAGATTAAGGAAAAAGTAAAAAATGTCTGTTTTACATCATTTTTTTAGAAATTGCTAACTTGCACGTTGATTTTTGGAAAATCCGAGCGAGATATGATTTTTTTGCATCATGGCCTAAAAGTTCAACACTTCAAAAAAATAAAAATAAAAAGTGTCCACAAGGGCGCGCGAAATGCCCATCCAGGACTTTTGGATGGGCATTTTGCATGCCCTCGTGGCCACTCTTGGTGAGGGCCTTGGGGGCCTTTACATGGCAAAAATTTGCAAAATTATTGTGTATGAGCATGAGATAAGGATGTAAGTTAGATGTACAGAGAGCAAGAGCTCCCCGTTTAGGGCCTTATAATGATAAATAGGGGCTTTTTTTAATGCATGGCCATGAGATAGAGGTGTAGTGTTTGATGTAACCCCCCCCCCCCCCCCCCCCCCGCGGCCCTTTTTCTCTGTGTTCAATGGTCTAGAACATTCACTATGTAAAATTTTCCTTTATCATGTGCATTCATCGGAATGGATTAAAAGTACCCCTTATACGCCTTATCTACACATGTTTCTGTAACTTTACAAGAATATAAAATCCTTTCTGTTGAACACATGTGCTATGTTACATATACTTTAGTGAACTCCTCAGGTCAAAGGCCTCAGAAATCCTATGCACTAAACATTCAACACTAGAAATCGATCAAACAAGGAGCCAATTTTTACTTGCTTGTATCCACCTCGTGTTCTTGGGAATGTTTTGGTTAAGCCATTTCTTTGGTATTTGAAACCACATGTAACCCCTATTGTTATAGTATCTAACCAAAGGTTTCTTGATTAACAATTTACATAGGCTCGAGTGGTACATATCTTCTATGTTAACAATGCATGTATCTATAATTTATGTTTACACTTTCTCTATCCAAATGAGCTACATAGTAAAAATCAAATCCGTAATTTCTCCAGTTAAGTTCACAAGGTAATAGCTATTGGTATCATCTTTAGCAATACCAAAGAACTAGCTACCAATAGCTCATGAATAGGGATATTTAAGAAGATTTGATACCAAAAACTTGTCAACACTACTCAAAAAGGTGAAAAATCAAAGGCTTTACAGTATATAAGTCAATAATAAGTCAATAATAAGTCACCCCTATACATCGACACCTCCATCTCAAGTTGTCATTTCTCTAAAAGTCGAGCTTGGCATAGGCATAGTATGGAAACAATAACATGTTGGAACGCAAGAATTTAGCTTTCTCAACTTGTGAAACGTTGGTAATGATATATAATCAGCATCCCCAAATGAGGACATCTTGACAAAGGTTATGATACACTTTAATAAGAATAACCATTAATGGTTAATTTGAAATCAAAATATTCATGTTGGAGATTAAGACTTGAGACTTGAAACATTTTACAGAAAAATCAAAATATCCATAAAGGTTAACAATATTTTTCAAATTTGTATGAAACTCCAGTAATCTAAATTAAATACTCTCACTCAATGCGACACCATTTAACAAAAAAACATATTTATATTGCATTTATAGAGGAATCCAACCTCATGAAAATAATTACAAACGGAGACAATGTTGTTGTTGTTAGGCTTTTCTTACAAGTATTTGTCTTCCTCATATAAAGATTCATATACACTTGAGTATTTGTGTGTCTATGACACTAGGGAAGATAGTAGTACTATATGGATGTCTTTTCTAAGAGCTCCTAGCGAGTACCTATTGGTTCAAGATTCTACAAAAATTCTACTATTCTTATCAAAATCCTTTAACATCGTAGTGAAAGGTTCCTCATGGAACAAAAATAGTGTGATTTCCATCTTTGCACATGGTTGCTTGCTCATGTCCTCTAAAAAGAAGTTGACTGTAAGTAAACAACATATTATGTGAGTACAAGGTTATAAAGTACAAAATGATATAATTCTAATAATCTAATGAAAACTATACAAATAATAAATTGTAAGAAAAGTCTTTGATGACTCTCCGTAGATAACACAACTTACTTGCATTGTGAGAATCAATTACATGCTACACAACTATAGATGGCGCACCAAAGCTATCAACAAAATAGCACCACCCAGTGTTATGAGGTGTGAAGCCTAAACATTGAAAGCTATAAGGAGGTTTATTCTCTCCAGCAAGATAAACTTAAAGATGGAGATAATGTTAAGCTCTGAATGTAAGCTACAAGGGTAGTTTTCTTAACATTCTATCTTTATGTTGGAGATGAACCCTTGCAATGTCCACACACTATTCACACCTCCTATTATTGTGGTATGTAAATCATGTAAGCTCATATTTTTGTCATCTTTGGGAGTAAAGTTTTCCATGTAGTGTGAGTGAATGAAAGTAGAAGGAGTAGAATCTTGTTTCATGGTGTAATGGAGGTGAGAGAAGGAAGAGGAGCTAGCTTGGTGTGAAACTATGTGGTGGGCAAGGGGAAGAGATAGTGGAGGAGCTTGCTTGGTGCTACAATGGAAGTGGGAGAAAGCTAGCAGAGAGATAATGCTGGACTATAGGGGATGCATGTGGTTGTTGCAGCAATGGAGAGCTTAGAAAAGAGTTTTTAGAGAGAGAAAATTATTGTTTAGCTATAGAATAGGTTTGAAAAGACTTTGGAGGGTGGAAAATGATGTTTTAAACTTTTTTGGAAAAAATCAAGTTTTTGAATTTTTTAGTGCATGTTTTTTATTTTTGGAGGTCAAAAATACTTTTTTGACCATGAAATAAGTTTGGAGACCTTTTAAGGAGGGAAAACTTGAATTTTGAATTTTTTTGAAAATTTTGAATTTTTTAGTGTATTTTTAAATCCGGACCAAAAAGTGGGAGAAAAGAGGTCAAAGTGATCCCCCCTCCAATCCCCTTCCCCTAGCCACCTCCCTTACCTTTTCACTAAGTAAAAGGCCATTAAAAGGTGTAAGGCTACCTTGTCCTCCCACTTTTTTGAGGGTATAGAGTGTGTCCACCACCCTCTTCCTATTGGCTAGCCTCTAATTAACCTTAATCCCAAAGGTCCTTAAAGGGTTCATATTTTTTGCCTGCCCAAAGGACAAAGGCTATAGAGATGCTCTCTCCTTTTGCTGACTAAAATAAGAAAAAAATTGAGTTGTATTTTTAAGCATTTTTTGATAGGTCTAAAATGGTGATTGGTTGAAGTAAGATAGTGGGCACTCATTTAGATGACTGCTGTGTATGATTACAAAGTCATTGTGAGAACCATGATGTTATAATTACATTGAAGTTATACTGGAAAATGGGGCGGATCTTACTAGGATACTCATTTTCCAAAAGCAAGCAGACATAAACAACCAAATACAACCAAATACGTATTGCTTCAGTAAGAAATATAGAGGGAATCCTTTGTAGATTCCTATTGAAAACGCATTTTCCAAAAGCAAGCAGACATGCTCTCGTGATCTTTGGGATGAGAGGAGAGAGAGAGAGAGAAAAAAAAACTTTGTCGCAGTTGGGAAATTGCGGTCCTGGGGATGACAAGGTGGCCCACAAGGTCAGCAGCTTGATGATTGGGCAGTGCCGCCTCAATTGGAGAACCGGAAGCACTGGGGGCAAGTGCAATGTTAAAGGTAAGAGCCAACAAGCTATGGGAAATATCTAAGATGATGGATAGAGGGTGAAGAAGGGCAAGTGGATGCAGTGGGTCGGGTGACCTGTTGGGGCTGTAGTAGGCAGGGCTCACTATTGTAGGTAGGGCCCATGAAGCTACTTCGAAGGATGCCCAAGGAGATAGTGGTTGAGCCTAGGGGTGCAATTAGGCGAGTGGCCAAGGAAGCTGCACAATCTACTGAAGAGTGTATGGGTAGAGTTAGGGAAGCACAGGATGCCATGTTGGGATTGGTTCCTTGCCAATTTGGGCTTAATTAGGATTTCTCCATTCCAGCTCATCGACTTGTAATGTCAGCCAGGATTGTCATGCACTTTTGTGATTGCAACTTCACTCATTATGAAGGCAGGACTGAGGGCAATGCATGTGATGATGAGGAGCTAGAACAAGAGAAGGCCGAAAATGGCAAGGCTCCCGTTACTTCTTTTGGAATTGCGCCTTCTTTTCTCCCACACACTATCGTTTTTTCATCTTACTGTGGATACTACTACTTTTTTGTGCTTACAATGTTTTCTGTGAGCCATGGAGCTTTAGTATAACACCCACAAGGGCAGGAGCAAGCACAACCTTACTTTTGATGAGCTAGTGAGTCAGCTACTTTGATGCCCCACCTTGCAAAGTAGGTCTACCACAATGTTGGGGATGGCCTTTGACTGCAGTAATGACTTCCTTCAAGCTATGGTCGGTGGAAGTGATGCTTCTCCCCTTGGCAAGCATGTTGAAACCCCATCAATTCTCATCATGCCAAAGCCTTGATTGCTTGATTGCTTTGAGCTGGCCTCCACACCTTTCTTCATGTGCTCGGTCCACACTACGATTGCTCATTGTTGCTTTCTCTACATCCTCCATCTGTATTCTTGTGCCACGTTGCTACACGCTGCCATAAATTGTTGCACCATATCAACACCCAATTCTCCAGATCGCTGCCACCCATAACCACCCTCCTCAGCACAATACCCTGATTTGTTGTTGCTCCCCCCTCCATGCGGCACCGGCATTTGATGTCCCCATTGTCACTTATGTCAAAGAAATCCTACTGTCTGTGTGGGCTTGCAACCATAAAGCCCTCTTCAAGGAGACGACCTCATTAGTCAAAGAAATAAGGTATGAGCGCCCTTGAAGTAGTGAGCCTACGTGAATGTTGACAAATGTGGTGGGGAAGCAAAGCCCCACATCATTCAAGCCAATATTTGATTCAAGAGCATATTTATCAACTTTGTTCTTCTCATCAACTTTGTTCTTCTCATGGTCACTGCTAGCACATACTTCGTCTATTTTAAAGGAAATGTGTTAATCAGGATTCAAGATGATTCAATACCCTTTGAACTTGAAGCAAAACGAGTTGGTTTGTTTGTTGTCCATAGCCATCCGTGCATCTGCAATGTGCCCCTGCATTTTAACTCTCTTGACTCCTGAGTCCTGAGTCCTGTGTCTTGCACCTCCCAGGCTTAGTGGAGTTCCACCGGCGGGGTTGCCAATGGCCATCCTGCATCTCCTTCATCTATGCACGACCACTTGAATGAGACTAGAGCTTAGCAACAGTCAGAGATTTTGCCCTCCCATTTACCGTCCCCGGCATTAGACTTTGGGTCATTAGACTATGATGTCTCTCTCTCTCTCTCTGCCTCCTCCTTCACCTTTCGTCCTCACACAAATGACCTCTCTCTCAAGCGCCTTCGAACTCACACAAAGGAGCTCTGTCTCCCTCTCTCTCCATTTTGTCCCCGCGCCATGTTCTCTTCCCTTCAACCCTTCCTCCTATCTCTCATTCTCTCAAGCACACCAATCAAGAGATTCTCTGTCTCCCTCATCGCCCTAATAGCAAGCGTGCTCTCTCTCTCTCTCTCTCTCTCTCTCTGCTCTCCGCCCATGCACCATTGAAAGCACCGCCAGCCGTCGCTCACAAATATCTTCACGAATAGACAGGCACACGTAGAAAGAGTGTTCTTCCCTCCCCGTCCCCCCCCCCTTAACCGCTCTAGATTCCCCTTAATGCAACTCAAAAATAACGTTTTGCTCACCTACTCCCCTCCAACATACTCTCATTGAGAGAGAGCCAAGCCCTCCACTACGCGTCCAACAACCCTGCGCCCTCACCTGCGCTCCTTACATCCAAGCACACGCAGTGCATCCAAAGGAAAGGGGTCGGTTAGAACAATCCAGAAGCATGTGTCGATGGCCGGTTTCGAGTCCTCTCGACTAGAAACGACGAACACTAAATTCCACCCGTCCACTTGCCCCAAATTCCTGCGACTTCTGCCTTAGCAGCTTCGCTCAGAAGGCATCACTTGAAGATTCCCAATTCTTGCACTACAAGAGGCTCTTCATATTAGCGACGCTCACACAGCGACGCTCAAAAAAAAAATTCCCGGCGTCGCTATGAGCGTCGCAAATTTACAAAGAAATTTGCGACGCTCATAGCGACGCCAGCTGGGGTAAAAAAAATAGCCGAGCGCGCCCAAAAACTCAGATCTCAGATCTGAGTTTTTCGGCGCCCTCAAGCAAAGAGCAGGTAACGCTCTCCCTCACTCTCTCTCTCTCTCTCTCTCTCTCTCTCTTTTTCTTCTACACACACACACACACACGAGGAGAGGAAGGAGAGCCAGGAATGCTCCTTCCCTCTCCTCATTCTCATGTTCCCTTCCCCTCTTTCTCTCTCCCTCTCTCTCTCTCACACACACACACATACACACACACATAGTGTTTTTGAGAGAGAGAGAGAGAGAGAGAGAGAGAGAGAGAGAGAGAGAGAGTACAAACAAAAACAAAAACGCACACACATACATAAACAAAGAATGCACACACACATTGAGAGAGAAAAAGAGAGAGAGAGCATGCATAAACAAAAAACGCACGCATTGAGAGAGGAAAAGAGAGAGAGAACATGCATAAACAAAAAACGCACACATTGAGAGAGGAAAAGAGAAAGAAAACATGCATACGATCGAAAAAAACGCACACACATTGAGAGAGAAAGAAAGAGAAACTAAGGGAGCGTCGTAGGAAACTAATTAAAATTAAAAGACCTAAAGATCTAGCCGACGAGGAGTTGAACTGAAGACCTATTATTCAAGAGGGAAATGGCATAATCAATCTATCATACTTGGCATGGGTGATAGAAAGGTTATACCATTTATCTCTTTTTATTGGCACACACATCCACACACGCGCACACACACAGGAAGAAGAGAGTTATAACGTCGTAGGAAACTATCTTAAAAGACGTTAAAGATTAGGTTATATGTAGACTTACATTAAATTAGATTTAGGTTTATTTTTAACTAGATTTACGTTTATTTAAGCTAGATTTAGATTTACGTTATATTAGATTAGATGCGGGTCTCCATAGACTGCGATGCCTGCATGAAGCGGGTGAAGAAAGCCCTCAATGGAATATAGGGTATTGCTGCCTTCACTCATGGTGGGCTCCGTCGATCCAAAAGTACTGGTGAAATGTCTTCAGAAGATAGGGAAGAAGGTGGATCTTCAGGGCGGCAAGAGTCACTACATCCCCAACACAATGACCATCTAGACAACCTCTAGTCATTAGACTTACGTTAAATTAGATTTAGCTTTATTTTTAGTTAGATTTACGTTTATTTAGATTTACGCTTATTTACGTTAGATCGAGTCCACGCAAGAATTACTTACGGTTTAGGGTTTAGAGTTAGACGAACAGTGAAAAGATCTACTGTGAAAAGATGTTAAGATGAAGTGAAGTGCTATAGCTAGAGAAGAGGCAAAGGGATTTTGTCCACTACATGCAGTATCATGTAGACGTGGGTGTGTAGATTTCTTGCACCCACAAATATAGGTATTGACCAATAAAGACGAGATTATAACCCGGTGGTTCTGATCTCCGTGCACCTCTAGACCGAGGTGTGCGGGGATTGGACATGACTAGAGAATGTGAGGTAAAGAGAGAGAGAGAGAGAGAGAGAGAGAGATAAGACGAAGAATGCCAATAGAATATTAAATTTGTTGTCCAGGTTATAAGTTTTTTATCCTCATTATGAGTAGCGACGAGGATGTGGGACCGTCCAACCGAAACACCTATCTCTCAACGAGGGTCTTATGTCCTTGTAATCAATGCAAGCATGCTGTGCGACGGACAAGACGTGTTTCTTTGCAGCACGTTCGCGAATTTGGCGAGTTCGATCCATCTATTATAGATCGAGTTGTTGCCAATTATAACTCGTCGGACTCTGACGCTGGCCAACAAGCAGCAATCTTGCAACCCAATAGACGTATTCGCAGGCGCTTTGGTCAAGCAGCATATGTGAGGCCACAAGATGTAGCCTCTGACAGCTCGGGGGATGATCATGCAGAGCACATTCCCAACGAGGCAATGTTTGAGCCCGAGATTGATGAAATGATCGAGACGATCATGGATTCAGAAAGGCTTATCTATGATGATATGAAAAGTGAAGCCGATACGTCATTGTATAATGGAGCACGTATGTCTAGATTGAAAGCACTCCTGGTTCTTCTCAACATGCAGGCAAAGTTTGGATGGAGTGACACTAGCGTCACAGCGCTTTTCAGGTGATCTATTACAATTAGTTTACTTTAATAGAACTCTAAATGTATAATGATCTGATAGATTTTTACACGACTGTATCATATTTTTATGTTGTGTAGATTGCTGAAAGAGCACATTCTACCAGCTGACAATGTGATGCCAGATTCCCGAGATGAAGCAAGAAAGATTTTGCGAAACTTGGGGATGGATTACAATTCTATCCACGCTTGTTCTAATGACTGCATTCTTTTCAGAGGGGAATACACAGACATGGAGAAGTGTCCGAAATGTGATTCCGAAAGATATCGAGTAGATCTCCACGGGACAAAAATTCCACAAAAGGTTTTGCGACATTTTCCTTTGCTTCCTCGCATCAAGCATTTCTTCGAATGTAAGTCCATGGCCGCCCTAGCATCATGGCATGAGGAGAATAAATCTTCGGATGGTGTGCTACGAATTCCTGCAGATTGCGCAGCCTGGAAACATATAGATGGAACATGGTCGGATTTTGCCAGGGAAGCTCGAAATTTGCGCTTAGGCCTGGCTATGGATGGCGTAAATCCATTTGGTCAAAGATCAACATCTTATAGTGTATGGCCCGTTGTCATCGTCAACTACAACATTCCCCCGTGGTTGACTACGAAGAAGGGGCACCTATGGCTAAGCTTGATTGTGCCAGGGCGATATAAAGTGGGGAATATGGATGTGTATCTTCGTCCACTATTGGAAGAGCTACAACAATTGTGGATTGGCATAGAGGTGGTGGATATGAGCCGACACACAGGACGACGGAATGCTTTGATCAGAGGTATTCTAATGTGGACCATGCATGACTATCCCGGGCTAACAGAATGCTCAGGTGATCTATTGACACTCCTCACTCAGACACTGTAAATCTTGTTTTTCCCCATAGTTGATCTATTATCATGTGTATACATGCAGGGCTTCAAACAAGCGGATACAGAGCATGTGTCACATGTGGACCTAGACTGAATGCACGTAGGGCACCCTCACTGAAGAAGCAAATCCACGAAGAAATCAAGCGTATCTTCCGGAGAATCATGTGTTACGCGACGGCTTTTTGGGAAGAGAGCCACCAAGGATGTCTGCACAAGCATGGTTAGAGCAGAAGGAGATGTGCGATGACGGATTGCCTCCAGGGATGAAGAGACTATCTCTATGGTACGAGTTACCATACTGGCCCCGACTCGTGATCAATCACTTGCTCGATCCAATGCACATATTCAAGAATGTGGGTAATCTACTATGGGACCATTTGACCGGCAAGAAAGATACTTTGGGAGCCAGAGTTGACCTTAGAAATGTGGATCGTATGGAGCAATATTGGCCGCAAACAGCGTCTGATGGATCGATAAAACTTCCTAAAGCACCATGGATTTTCACAGGAGCCCAAGAACGCAAAGTAAAAGAGGCCATTCGATCTTTGCGGACCCCCACTGGCGTAATGCACTCGCTCCGAACGTGTTTTACTAAAGAAGGAAAGCTTACCGGTTTGAAGTCACACGATTGGCATAAAATGTGTCAGGTACGTTCATAGTGGACTTTAATATCATTGCATAAAATGTGGACTTTAATATCATTGCTGCACATACTTTACAGTTTATTTTACCGGTTGCCATCTAGTCGACGACGTTCCTCTGATGCAGATCCCGTGGTGGCGGAACTCACTTACTTCGGCACGCTGCAAGAGATTTTGAGGATCGATTACAGAGGATTTTTTGTCGACTTTTTCGACGTGCAATGGTTCAAGATAATCATGGAGGGTCGAAACGCTACTGTGCGTAGAGGAGAGTCTGGTTTTCTTGAGGTGGATTCTACTAAGAAATGGACTGACCTAAGAGACACTTTCGTACTACCCGAGCATTGTGAACAAGTAAGTATATAAATAGTTAACATCCCCCTTTTACAAGTTATGTGCTTGAAAGCTCTCATGTAAGTTATGTGGCTCTGGCAGGTAGTATTTTATCCTACAAAGTCTACATCAAACTGGTGGTACGTCATAGAGGTAGCCCCTCGTAGTGCAAGGACGTATGAAGGCTAACATGTGCCAATCACAACGACATCAATGGAGGAGATCAGAGAAGATGCTCAATCAGAAGCCGCTGCGGTGGTGCCAGACGAGCATCAAGATGCTACTACTCTATATGGGATGCATGCAGAGGAGCTACAAAATGAAACAGAGGATATGTGTTTAAACGGAGAGCTCTATATAGATATAGGAAGTTATGCTGAGTTATGCGAGGATGAGAGAGAGATCTCTTAAAGCAATTTTGCTCCGTGCTGTAAAAGCTCTGGCTCTCTAAGTAGCTTCCATGGTGTGTAACGCTCTTTTCTACTCACGCTCACATCTTTTGATTGAAAATTCTGAGTTTTCGACTTGCCTCTTCTATCACTCGATTCATTGCGTCATTGTATTTATATGCGTCATTACGTCATTGTATTTAATGGTCTTTGCGTCATTGTCTACTCTATTCATTCAATATTAAGTTTAAATATTCGTGTGTTTAATGCAGGTATGGATGATGAGGAGTTTCTTTCTTCTTTGTCATCGCAGCAGAGACAGTGGTACGTGGAGCGTCATCGCTCTGGCGCATCATCGCGCGTTCCTACACCATCCGCATCTCCCTCTCTTTCGGAGCATTCGGCGCGCTCTGAAGCTTCGGCGTCGACGAGACGAGCGTCACACTCGTCTAGACACCGGCGCTCTAGTGGTGGCGGTGGCGGTTGTTGTGGGGATTCCGCCACCGATGCCTCCACACCGCCTCGTGTTCGACGAGGCTCTTTACCCTCCCCTTCTTTGCCCGCCCCCACACCAGCCACAGCATTGCCATCTACGCCAGGTTTTGCACGGCTGACTGTTCCTAGAAGCTACACACCTCTACCTACTCCGCCAGGAGCCACCCCACTCGACACTCCTCGCTTCGGCGCCCAGACGTCGGTGGAGACACCTGACGTCCGTACCCCCATCGACACGCCGCTAGAGACCCCTGTCGGGACACCCAGGTTCACGCGTCACCGGCCAGAGGGCTTGCCTTACTCCGTCGACATCAGCGGCGGCATCATCATGGATGATGACGGCAAGAAGGTGATCTCGCGCATGCGTGGTCTTTGCTCTCAGCTGTTTAGACACTATATACTAAACAAATGGATTGAAGTACCAAGTGATTTAAAAAACAGAGTCATCAGCATACTTCATGATGAGTTTCCCGTTCCAACACGGGATCAGCGCTTCAATGAAGACCTGATGAAGATTCGAATGCGCGAATACTGCAAACATAAGCGTTCCGAAGTGCAAAAAGCAATCAAGAATGGGTGGAATAGGCCAGATTGGCTGGCCAAAGAAGATTGGAAGAATGCGAAGAAAGCAGCGCGCGAGAATCCCGACAAGTGGAAGCAACAAAAGGATGCAGCCAGAGCGCGAGTAGAGGCAGGGAGCTCGCACCACTTGGGGAGCGGTGGATGGGCATCATTTGAGGCCGATTTTGTAAGTCTTTTCACATTGCTCTTTATGCATGTTCGATAGTTTAGGGTTTATGAGTTTTTTAGTTCTAACATAATGAAATCTTTGTATGTTTTGACAGTGGTCGATGACAGGACGTGATCCCACACCGTACGAGCGCGAGTACGCAGGCAGGAAGGGCTTAAACGCCCTGATGGACATTCTCAGTTCTCGCGGCGGCATGGTTAGTATTAGGGTTTACTCTTTTTTATTTTTTGTATTGTTTTGTAAATGTCGTTATATGTTTATATTTACTGAAAACTGTCTTATTGTCTTTTTTTGCAGAATCCGACAGATACGCCGCTTGGACGCGATGAGACGTCTGATTAAACGACGTCAGTTTAGCCGTAGCTAGATAGCATTAGTTTAGGGTTTCTCATAGCTTATGTATCATGAGACGGATTTTATACGTCTTTTTGAACCATGTATATTATTACATTTGTCACCGCAATTCCTTTTGCCAATCAATTCTTTATGCCTATGATGTTGTACAATTGTCATTATTACATTTGCCAATCAATTCAGTTTGCCTATGATGTGTACAATTGTCAATTTTGCAAACAATGCGTCTTGTGGGTGACTATTTTGGGTCTATTATCTACCTTTGCACTTTTTTTAAAAAGTGAATCAAGTACAATATGGTTGATGGGTGGCAGGGCATTCAATGCCCTGCCACCAAAAAAATATTCTCTCAGGCGTCGCTATAAGCGTCGCTATTTATGGCTCTGTAGCGTCGCTATATGCGTCGCTATACTCTTCTGTGAGAGCGTCGCTATAGGCGTCGTTATAGGCGTCGCTATGAGCGTCGCTATATAGCGACGCCTATAGCGACGCTCTCGTAGCGACGCTGTTAGCGATGCTGTTAGCGACGGTTTTAGCGACGCCGGGGGTTATAAAAACCCAGTGTATTTCCGTCGCTAACAGCGTCACAAGAGCACACAACCTCTTGTAGTGTTGACGGTTTTTCTAAAATCGTGCATGCATACTGCTAGCATTTACAATATGCTCATTGATTTGAGCGCAAAATATCATTCTTTGGGGACCCACACATACGCAAGTAGGCCATTCGACTGCTGATAGCATGGTTGAATACTTCACATGGTGGGAATATAGCAATGGATGTTCTTTTGTCATCTCTTCTATCCAATTGGGATCTTCTTCAAGGAAGATGGTAAGGCCATCACGGTTGAGAGCAGGGCTATCATGTCCTAGGTCATACACCAAGAAATTGCAAGGGCCATGGAATTTTAGAATGTTGGGTCACCATGATTTTTGCGCGCTCATGTGTATTATGAAAGTGGTTGCCTAGCACAAGGTCACATTCTAGTCCTCGTGGGGCTAAGTCTTGCCTTGTGAAACAATCTAAAAGTCTCCTTTATCTTTTCATTATCCTTGTACTTTTAGTTTTTCCCCCCTTGGTTTTGAGTAGTTACATTGCAAATTCCTAAAGTGTGCAAATAAATATTTGTATGGACCCAAAATATTCATCATGGACTACATCTTCTTAAATCATCATGGACTGCCTCTTCTTAAATCAGCGTAAGACATTAAATTTTAAGTGGCTCAAGTAGCCTGACTCTTCTCTTCCTCTTAAAGGAGAAGCTGAATTACGTATATTTAGTGGTTGAGAGAAGAATGCATGTACAAGCTCTAAGTGAATTATGCGCGCTATGATCTTTTACTTCTATAGTTGCTAAATAAAATTGTAGGCATCAATTTATGTCCAGTCCACAAGGAACTTTTGACCTTTCTCTACATAGAGAATCAAGCTCTACCTAGAAAATCAACTCTTTCTTACTGGGTGGCAGTGATCTCATTCTCCACATATAAGTGGTGAATTCAACCAGCTAGGAAAAATTACGGGAAAAAGGTCCCTACATAGCACAAGATCAAATTAGATATAGAAAATTTTTATTATAAAGTAGAGAAAATGGGATGCCATCTATTCAAGAAGACCTTCCTCTAGTTAGATGATAGTTTTGAACACACTCTGCTCAGTCTAAACTACATGCTAATACCATTGAATTACATCGTTTATAGTGTACTAGAGTTTTCTTAATTATCACCCCCCAAGGCAACCTCTCTCTCTCTCTCTCTCTCTCTCTCTCTCTCAATAACATTCTTCAACCTGTCAACATCGAGCCTGAAACCATTTCCTGGATCAATGACACACACAAGCATGTACCACCCGAACATTGTATTCTCACCTTCAAGGACAAAGAAGAACGAAAAAAGCTACTACGCCAATCCCGTCTCCTCAAGGGAACAACGTTTTGGATCACCGAAGAATTAACCACAAACCAACTCAAAACCAAACCAAATGAGCTCAAGAAGGTACATGAAGCCCGCAAACAAGGTAAATGGGCAGTTTATCGAGGTGGTAAAGCCATCATCCAAGAATTCCGAAACCCTAAATTAGTTCACTCCACAGCTGACCCTCCCTAGTTTTTTGTTTTCCCCATTTCCATTTCTTTTTACCCTCCCAATGGACCCTCAGTCCTTAACTGATATGTATCGTCATCATCATCTTTCTGCTTAGTCGGAACCATTTGTAATGCTTGTTTTTGGTCCCATGGGTCATATCTGACCTCAGTGGACGATAATACAATCTATCTATCTATCTATCTCTCAAATAATTGTGTATAGCATGATAAATTAGATATTTGTTTACCCAAATATGTTGGTTTCCAACTTACACTCTGAGAAAATTTCTAAGCTTAACCAAGTGATGAAATCACAAGGCCTGCCATATGGGAATTTTGTTGCCTTCAAGAGAATATTAAGAACCTTTACTTCTATTTTCGTTTCTAAAGAGAAATTACTATCGACCATGGACAAAGTGGTTCAAAGGATTTTCAGAAAAGAAATGCAGTATTCAACACCCCTGGAATAAAGAGTACGGATAAAATGGAAACTCAAAGGACAAGGAGTCATGTCCACGAGGGACTTGGAATTTTGAAACAAAGTAAAGCTAAAATTTGACAAGTGCCTAGCAAGAAAAAAATCTGAAGCAAAAGTAGCTTTCTCCATAGACTCCCATCTTTCAAAAGATATTGATCATTGATTTTATCTGCATGCACAACACAAAAATGGCCGGTTTAGGAAGCTAAGTTTTTCATTCTTGTAATATTAACTACACTCTCAATAGTCCAAAACCTGTAATATTCACGTGGCTCACATATAATAGCTCTAAATCCCGCCAAAAACCAAGTCTAAAATTATTTTTTGCATTTTTTGGGAACAAACTAACATCTACAGTATCTTCAATGCAGACTTTGCACACAAGCAAAGCCACCACACAATTGGATTTCACATTGGAAACTTGCCAAAGTTCTTTCACTATACTTTGGTGCTGCATGTTGAGGCACCATGCCATCAAAGCTCCTCGTTGCCCCTAGATATTGATCTACCCATGAACTACAATATTTTGGAGAAACACATGACATTAGACTAGTTAATCTAATGGAGAAGTTTTGAAGTGATCTTGTCGTTCATCTACCTTCCATCAACCCTCTTCAACACATTGAATTCATCGACCCTGTAGAATGATTGGAACACCCAAACGGATGAACCATTCAAGGAGAGAGAGAGAGAGAGAGAGAGAGAGAGAGAGAGAGAGAGAGAGAGAGAGAGAGAGAGAGAGAGAGAGATTTGTGTATCCCTTGCTTACACAGATTGACATACAAACAATCTACAATGTTATAGTGTTGAAAGAGCCTCCTAAAGAAAGCAATACTATTGAGCAAGGCCATGAAATAAAAGTCTTCTTCCTTGTTAGCATATTCAAAAAGCTCATTGGAGGGAGAATATTGAAGACTTAATACTCAAGTGCTTGAATTATATCGTCAAAAAGTCCATCTCCATCTAGTCGTGCAGCGCACTTACTTGTATTATACAACATATGTGAAGGCCCAATATGACAATGCAAATCACGAAGCACACCATAAGTACCCTTGAGTGGCGGCTCGTGGTATAATATGGTGGTCTTGTGTAGGCCACATCCAATCTACTAATAGACTAGATGCATGGCGTGAGTGAAGGAAAATTATTGGCAATCTGCACTGTAGTTGAACAAAGTGTTGTAGGAAATTAGGAGCGGTTTATTGACGGAGGTGTTGATGGGACTGGTGGCATGATTGATGAACTTGATAGAGAAAATTCTTTCTACAATGGGCTAGAAAGTACACAGGGCTTGAAGGAGCCACAACGGAGATCAACATAGCAAGTTAGGTGGGTGCATGGGCTTCCACTTAGTTCATACAAATCCGCTCCTTGCATCCATTGCAATAGCTGAGATCCACCTTTGAAAGAATACACTACTTAAAGCATAAAAAAGAAAAGACCTCTGATGTCCGTCAGGCCTCCATAGTTGTAAATACATACATTGGATAGTACAAGACAGAGCATGAAAATGTCGTATTGTGCATTATCTCGTACCATCTTCTCCGTGAATCTACAAGGAACCCCCATGACTTTTTCTCCTTTTAACAAAAGCACCTATCAAGTGCCCAAAAAAAAGTGTATCAAGGCTAGATCACCACCAGTATAGTTCTATGAGTGTTCTACTAGCCAGAGTGTGTTTTGTTCTATGATTTGCCGCGATCCAATGAGTTCAAAGCCTGCTAATGTGCTTTGTGTTGTTGTTCTAATGATGTGTGATGTTTTCTTTCTATTAGAGTTAAATTTCTTGTATCTTGCACTGAGGTGCACCCACTGTAGAGAGCATGATATACTTTTTGTGTTACAGGTGTTGGTGGACCTCAATTGAAGTCTCACTCCTCTCCATCAAGCCTACACTTCGAGCAGCTATCTAGTTCATCTCCTGGCAGGTCCCATTTTTTTGTGTGTTCTAGCTTGGTCTAGAACAACTTCACCCTAATCCATCTTCACCTCATCCAGCTTGGCCTAGCTGGGCTAGTCTCTCTCACCCCTAGATAGCATTTAACTCACCAAGAAGACTAGTAAGGGGTACCCAATTGGACAAAATCGAAAAAACAACAGAATCTGTCAAGATCTGTTTCGAAACTGAATCAAAAGTGTTGTCGTCATGCCTTGAAGTTTGCAGAGAAAACATTTGAGAAAGGGGGAAGTTGCGAGGCGATTTGGCTGTCGTGCAGGGAATTGGCGGTTATGGGGTCGTGGCACAGAGGAGGTTAAGGATTTTTTTATATGTAGGGGATGCCTTCAGCTGCAACGCAGGCTGCTCGCTGGGTTCGAGCTCTGATTGAAGTCGCTTCATACGTACGTTGCGCGTTCAAATTCCAAATCCGCCTTTTATAATGACACAAAATCCGCAGGAGTATCGAATGAATATTATATGAGTAGAGCCAGTAGGAAGTACTAGTCGGATTAGAGATATCTTTGGAGACAAAGCTTGTAAATTTTGAGTTAGTAAATTAGATGTAGAAGTTTTTCCATGAGGTTAGATTTGGTAAGATTTGGTGGGATATTATTGACGGTGACGAGTTGTATGGAGCACATAGCTCCTAGTTTTGGTGCCCAATATCTGTAGATTGCCGCTTATAATAGCTCCTACTCCAGCTGCAGTCCGCTTGCGCGCTCAATCTATAGCATAGAAAGCGCACAACAGCGCCCATTCCCGCTCAATCTGTAGCACAGCCAGTGCACAACAGTGCGCATCACCTGCAACTCGCTCCACCTGTAGCACAGCCAGCGCACAACAGCGTGCATCCCCGCTAGCGCTCAGGCCGTTATCTCCAGTTGCTGCAGCAGCTGCAGTACCCAGCTATAGGATCATAGATTAAGGCGGATCCGGAGTTGACAGGGTCCAGCTGCAGAGACTGAGCACTGTAGAACCGTGCTCGCGAAGACATAACAACTGGAGGTCGAGGCGCTTAGCATCGAAGTAGTCCAGCCAAAATTCAAGCAGACTCATCAAATAATTAAAATAAGGTGAGTTGCCTTATACTATAATCGAGACCTTTTCAAATTTTTGTATATTAGAGCATTGAAAATATGAAAGGGAAGTCTCAGAGCCGAGTCCCACTTTGCATTAGTGTGATTAGTGGGGCTTAGTTAATTTTACTATGTAATAGTCATACCAATCGTCTCAATATTTGTAACATTAAGGGAACAAGGTCCTCAAATGTAGGAGTACTCTTAATACACAAATTTGTACGTGTATTACCTTCTCTTTAGAGAAACTAACCAATGACAATTCGCCTTTCACTTGGAAATTCTCTTAAAAAGGGCCATAATTTTAGACATGGAACGTGCAACCAATCCCAATTTTCACTCAAATGATAGTGGGACATCAACATTACACTTTTAAACTTAAAACCTAATAATCAAATAAATCAAAGCGGGACTCTGCTCTTGCAAACTAAATGAAAGACCCATTTTGAGAAACTAAAAATATGAGATCAGACCTGATTATTTGCATTACTTGCTTGATGCTTATTTGCTTTCTAAAACAATCGAAGTATTGAACGATTGAAGGCTTGCTTAATGTCTATTGGCTTTGTTGGTTTTTTCACGTGAAGTATTGACCGATTGAAGGCTTGCCAAAGACATTTTAGAACCAAAGAAAATAAAGCAACTCATTTTTTATTTTTTGTGGAGAAGCCACTCTTAAAATATAGAAACACATCATGTTTTTTCAATGTGTGTGTGTGTGAGTGTGTGTGAGAGTGAGAGAGAGAGAGAGAGAGAGAGAGAGAGAGAGATAGGGAGTTAATCATGTATTCATTGCTTGTGCAAAGTTTAGGGTTGACAAGAGCATAGCGGGATTGTGGAGCTACATTGTCATCCCTCGATCAAAAAGCGTAACTCATCTCTTGTGGTAGACGGGTAGTTATTTTTGCTTTGTGCACGCATGCACACATACACACTCAAACTAATATTTGTTTTTCCAAAAGCTTTTTTTTGAATTCATAGGACACACTTTATGCTTAAGTTTTTGATAGGCTACATATCTACAGTGTCAGATTATCTCATGATGTGTCTTGCAATGTTCTATTGGAAAACACTTTATGCTAGCTAAGGATGGTTTATATAAAATAGTTTATACTCTAGTGGGTAGACTCCACATCCATGTTTTTCATATCATTAAATTGTTTTATCCTAAGGTTCGCAATGTTTTAATAAACAACAATTTAATTGAGTTTACCTGTTGTGACTCAAAATTGTATAGTTTAAATTCGAATAGACATGTTGTTATTTTTACACTTCGTCACACAAATACATACATTTGAAGATTTGTCTAGGCTTGTTGGCTTACACTACAAGCTTTACACTTTATGCTTGAGTTCTTTGTGATAAAATCACTTAATTGGAGAGACATACTGCAGGCCCCACATTTGCACATTCACACTATGTCATGATGTTATATCCCATGAGTCTCTTCTATCTTATATATGATTCACTTCATGCCACTTCCAAAAAAAAGTTCATAGGCATGACTAAATTTTACATCTATAGACACATACGCATTTACAATGAAAGTGTTAAATATTTGATGCTTACTCTCAAACATGCATGTATAGGTTATGGCTGGACAAGAAATCGTAGTTGAGCTTGTTGCTGAGTTAGCTAGGCGACACGAAGGAATGATTGTTTGGGCCGAGAAACGTTCTATGTGTTTGGAAAAGAGAAACCTCCGATATGCATTTCGAGAATAGTTGTAGATGACAGTCGATGGTGGTCAGAGAATATGGCTATAGTTCTTTCAAAGAAAGTATTATATCCCGCTGACTTCTACAATTTAGTTTATCGTGATGTAAATCTTATGTCTTCTAGGATTTTACGTAAAAGGCTTGATGTGATTAAAAGCCTTATTCCTGGCAAGAAATTATGTCTTGAATGAATGTACTCATCATTCATGCTAATAATGAGGAGAACTTTTTGTTACACTTTTTGGAATAATATGTAACTCTTTTTAAACTCTTTAATTGTGTCACAAGTCAACATGGGCTCTTCATCTAAGACATTTAGGTGCACTTGTAATTACAAGTGTCGACATACGGCAGAAGGTTTCGTAGACTTAGGAAAGAGTACCTATCATGCTCACCTTCAACAAGATGCTCGAGGAAACATACATCCCTCGATGCGAAGGTCAGTTTCAGGCAATATACATCCCTCAGTGCCAAGAGCACAATTAGTTTCCAGCATTTCTTCTAACCGATCAGTATCCTCTGACTTGTCTGCTCATGAGAGGGATTTGGAGTCAATCACATCGAGACAATTGTGGTGTAATTGTAGGGCTTATTGTAATGGGGGCAGGATGGTGAGTCGTGCAACTTATACTAGACATTGCAAGGCTAGTCAAAGATATGACGCTTATTGGAGTAGCATGCATGGTCAAATGTGGAACATCAATTTTGACAAACCATCAAATCCTTCTCATGTGGACCAAGAGTTGTCACCATTACCTAACCCCTTTGAAAGTAATGTTGCATCCCTTGAAGAAACAAAAAATGATTTAGACAGAAACGCGTGCCATTTTCCTAATGGCAATAATATAATAGGAGTTGAGGAAACACAAGAGGAGGTGTCTTTGTACGACCAGATACTAGACAAGACAGTTGAGCTACAAACCCTTTGGGATGAGCATAAGGCTTCTATAGCTTTCCAAGATAGCATGCTCATAATTATTTTTGGGGACATGGGAGGCTCTCGAGTTGGTAGTCATGACTCACGTGAAGTAGAGGTTAGCCTAAGCAAACTTTTAATCCAAGTACCATCTACTTGGGATGGATCCCTTGGTGACATTTATGTGCCAGCTTGTTGGGATCATCTCACCACAATGTTCTCAGGTCTTGGGATGGTAGAGGCAAATAGATATAGAGTATGTCAAGGATGTCTTAACAATATGCATATTCCTATGTTGTACTATCCCAGTTTGGAGGACAACTATAATGGAAATGTTGTTCAATGCACATGCAATGGATCTCATCATGGCAAAAAAAAACTAAAAAGAGATTGCATAGATTGCTCTGAGAAATGCACAGTGTGCAATATTCCTCAAAAAGAAATGTTGTGTTTTGATTACATTTCAATCAGTGAACAATTGAGATGCCTCTCCAAAAGCCAAACCATCTGTCATGACTTTCTTGAGATGTGGAGGAACCAGAACAGGTGGTTAGCAGATGGCAATGTAACCATAGTGACTAATATAGATGAGTTTTGGGATGGTGCAAAATGTAAAGAAGTGAATACATTTTGGAATCCGAATGCTCACTTTGAGTTGCCTATTATTTGTCCCAATGCTGATTGCAAACATGCCATTCGAGCTTGGCCAAGCCCAGAGAATGAGATTGAAAAGACATGGATAAATGGGGAGGAGATGTACAAGATATTGTGCAAATCTTGTCGGAAATCATTTTGTAGCTGCAAACACGTATGCGAGGTATTCTTCAATCCGTTCTTCTTTGTGCATAGGTGTTATTTGATAAGACTTATACGTTTATTTCTTAAAACTTGTAGGGTGATCCACAAAACTTTGCATTGCTTTTGCATTGGGATGGTTTTCAAACATCTCGAACTACTCAAAAGAATTGTGGAGTAGTGGAGATAAAGATTCTTAATGGTGGGAAAAAATCAGAGGTAGGAGATTTGCTAGTGGTTTTTATACCCTTCAGCTGCAAGAAGATAATTGGGAGTTTGTCAAAGTTGTTTCTTGTTTTTTTGAGGCATTTAATGGAGGACTTGGAGAGGTTGTTTGTCGATGGAATAGAGATAGAGTTCAATTACCCTCTTGATTTGATCCCAATGTTGTCCCCTATGTCCTCTTTGCAAAGGTTCACAGCTCGAGCTATGTTGATGATGGTGACCGGAGATCACCCCGCCCAATGCAAGATCGGCTACTTTAAAGAAGGAGGGCAATCCTTTTGTCGTAGATGAAAGGCAAGTGCTCATTTGGATAGTGAAGGATGTGGAAGATACGTTTATGACAAAAACAGGTATCAATTCAGATATCCTCCTGCAAAGTGTCAGAGTCCGCTACTGCTATCTTAGCCTCCAAAAGGGCCTTCTCAGAGGGCCAATGTGAAGCCCTACTCAAGGAATGTGGTCTTTCTGGAGTGTCTCCACTGTGGAGATTTTATGACTTACATGGGTTTAATCCATATCTTGACCTAGTTTTTGATTGTATGCATATATTGTCATTAAACATGTTCTCGAAATATATTGGTGCTCTCATGAAATCCCTAAGTAATGATGTGAAAAATATGGTTGATGATGCCACTGAAAGAGTGAGTAGAGTTGTCCCTAGTCACATTCGCTATGGTCGTTGGCCTAGATTTCCCAGCAAGTATCATGAGAGCTACAAGGCAGAGGAGAATCAGAAGTTCATACAATGGTGCTTACCATAGGTGCTATGTGAAGTGAGGGGAGTACCCAAAGACCTCTTTGATTTAGGTCTTCTTGTCATAGAAATTTCCCATGCATTTTTCAACTTCACTAGAGATAATGGATGGTCTCTGGAAGATATAAGTTTGATACGCAAACTCCTTGCATCATGGAGGGTTAGAGCAGAAGATATTTTTGGTTCAAACTCAGCTCCACTGGAGCATGTTGCAGGTTAGGCATATTCTCTTATAAATAAATTGAATTTATTTTAGAAATCAAAGGTTATTTTGATTTTCTATCTGTTTGGTCAGGGTTTGGTGAAATTATTGATGACATTTTGCGCCACGGCAGTCATGATGTAATATGGTGCTATTTATATGAGCGCATGGTGTCTATTTATGTTCGTGTGAAGACAAATCACAAGGAGGATGAGCTGTCTTTGGTGAACTACCATCAAAGGTTACTCTTCACTAGAGTTTTCTCAAATGTTAAAATAGATAGAGATAGACTTCTGCCAACACAAAGGATCTTTAAAGCTTTTCATAATTCTCTGGTCCCCCCAGAAGGTTACTTAGGTGACAATGACAATTGGTGACAATTGGTTACAATGTCCAGAGTGGCATGGATGTGGGATTCTGAAAGTCTCTTCAATAGAGAAAGCCAAAATTTTGTGGGGTCTGGCACAAGGCTCAATGTGGACTCCCCATGTACACAAGTGCTTGGACAAAAGGGGATTGTCATTGGTGGGAAGAAAAGATCTTACCGAGATACAACTTTAGAGGAGAAAAGATTTTGTGTTGAGTATTTAAATAAAGATGCAACAAAAGTTGGGGTTTATAACAAGGTCTTCTTCAAAGGAGAACTTTACAAGGTTGGAGATAATGTAGTGGTCTCGTGCGATGAAGGGAATACACCAACCAATAATGTGGGACATTGGAAGGCTTGCATCAACCACTTATTCTCATTTGAGCATAATGGCAACTTGAGAATATTCTTTGGAGCGAACTATTATCGCCAGAGGATTTCATCTATTCAAGGGCATGATATCTTACAAATTGATAGTACTACAGGAATGAGTCTTCTTCAACAAAGAGTTATGCCCTATACTTGGGATTTCATAAGACCCATTGAGTCTTTGCTACACAAGTTTATAGATTTTCATTGTGGAAACAATATAATTGCGTATGAAACTAAAGACTTACAGCTAAGACAACGACTAGTTGAGCCTGGTTGTGTTGGAAGTATTCCACCTTGGATTCAGGAGAATGACATTATCCTAATGAAACCAACCCTAAACCCTTTGTGTTCTTTTAGCACGTTACAGTATGCCGTTGTAAGGGTTGTGCATCATGCTATCATGCAAGTGGAAGTCGCATTGATTAAAGAGATTGAGACTCAATATGGAGAGAAACGATGGAATGTTGTGAAAGAAGATGAAGAGTGGAAGACTTGGTGGTTGTGCAAGAGCAGTAACAAGAGCTGGATAGCTTTAAAAAGAAGAATATTGTTGCTGGAGGTTTTATAAAGGAGGTTCCTGTTATGTGGCAATCATGACTATACAATAAAAGGTAACACTTGAATCTAAACATAGTTAGTAAATATTTTCTTAGGGGAGAGTAATTTGATTGTTTTTGAAAGCAATAATATTAATGTGGTTCATTTTGTGTTTAGTGTACAAATGGCTGGGATCCAATCAAAAGACATTGAAGCTATGGTAAAAAACCCGGACCTGGTAGAATTTCTAGAGGCCATGATTAAAAAGACTAAAGCTGCAACTCAGACCAAGCAAGGTACTAGTGTATGTTTGTTCAATAGCATGTTACTTTCTAATTAGCATTAATATGCGTAGAAATACAAAGTGGATCCTCTCGAGTAGTTGCCTCAGAAAACAAAGATTTTTGCCAAATAAAAATGGTAACATACTTTGATTATTAGCATCAAATATATGATTCAAAAGTGGTTGACTTTATTAGAACTAATCTTTGTGAATGCTATTTATAGGTGTACGGATTTCTTCATCCTCTAGTAAAGAAAAAGTTAGGGCACCCTCTCATGACGATATATTTTGTCCACCAAGGGGGAAGGATAGGGATCCTAATAAGCTCTATGGGAAAGAGCTATTAGAGAAAATGCATAAAGAGCATCATGCCATTATGCTTGATAACTATCGCACTGTTCGTAGATGGTTTCGTAATTTCTCTATGCTGGCCGACTTACGTCACAACACAAAAGGCAAAGATGAGATTATACAAATTATTCGCGATAACCATGATCAAATTGCGGTTATTTCTTGGGAAGGATCGGAGATGAATAGAAATGGCATGTGGAGGACATCTACAAATGGGTTGTGACCTCAAAACAAGCAAAGCTTAAGTAAAAAAAGTCAAAGGTAGATAATAACGTTATCCTTGTTTTTACTTGCTTAATTTACTTTGTTTATTTTTAAAAATATTCTTTAATTATTTTATTTATGACCTTAAATAGGAGGTGTTTGTGAAAAGTGAAAGCAAAAGTCAGTCCAATGAGGAAAACATTGATCCTACAATTTCACTTGAGGTATTGAATATTCTTACAATAGTAACTTATTATTAAATAATCACTTGAAATTTATATTTTTTTAATTGTTATCTTTTACAGCCTTCTCTTAATGTTGTCTCAAATGCTAGTGATGAGAAAGAGAAAATGATTGATAGCTTTGAGGTAACGTTTTGTAGTATCAGTCTTTTGAATATAGATGTATATATAGTATCTATAACGCATGATTCTACTATTTCAAGCAGCATGACCAAAGTGTACTAGTCAAAGGAGATTTGTTATGCTTTGATGGTATGTCAGAGGTAAATATTTCATAATTTACTTTTTGTTATCTCTTTTTAACATAACATGCTTGTTCGTGAAAGTTAAATTTGTTCTACTTGTAGGCTGATAAGTTTTTAATGGAAATTAATAACATTGATGGGATTAAAGAGTACCAAGATGAGGTATGTCAAAAAGATTTTATATAATTTGAATACATAATCGGATTTTGTTAAAGTGTTATTTTAAATGTAGGATGGTGCTATGTTTAATGATGAGCTTCTTCCAATGTCGTACACGGAGCTATTACACACAAGACAATAAAAAAGAGTCCTAGCAAACAAAGATCTTGATACATCCGTTGAGACTTCTTCATCAAAAGTTCTATATGTAATTCTCATTTCATACTTCTTTTTGTTATTGAATGTTTTGGTTTTTAAAGTTTTTAGTTTACAACATAATATGGTTTTTCTATCACTTTCATTAGGATCCATCTTGTCAACGTAAGAGTGGCAGAAAGAGAAAGGTAAGTGTTCTTCTCTTTAGTTAACTTTTTATAATCTTGGAAAAGAATATTGCTAATTTGATTTTTAACTTCTTATTCTATGCTTTTTATATTGAAGATGAGTGAGAAAATGAAAACACTTAGTGAGCTTAACATCGCTCGCAAAAGAGAGAGCAATGTCAACGAAAAGGTATATAACTTAATTTAGGGGTAAACTTAATTTTGTGTTATAAAGAGTCTAAGTACAAGATTGATTTCTTCTCTTTTTATGATTAGATTGTGAGTACAAGTTCAAAGAAAAATATTGATTATGATGATTCTGCAAAGGTTGCAAAGGTGAGTGTTCAAAAGTACATGCTTATAAAGATTAGTAGTGAATCCATATAAAATATCTTATTAGATTTTTTTTATTGTAGATGGATTCGTACACATTAGAGGATATGGAGACTCTCTTATTAGTGTACACTAAGAAGAGAACACTCAATGAGATGTATTTTTCGCTTCGAAAGGTGTATCTGAATTTGAAGAAAGAGGAGATTACCTTCAAGGCTTATACTAAGGATTTGAAAAATCTAGATAGCCACTTGATGGTAAAGCAAGTTACGAGTTGGCTAATCGAGATGAAGAAGATAGTCATTCATGGCTAGTCACCTTTGAGTGCCAATGATATTGAACTTCTTTGTTAGAAGCATATTTCATGACAAAAACTTGTGATTTTGACTTTAGGAAGTTATTATGGTCTTTTAAATTGGAACTATGTTTAATGATTTTAAAACATTGTAATGTGGTGAGCTCTCAAAATTTGTCTTTTATACGTTTTGTCTACATGATTTGTGATGTGATATTTAAGTATAGTTGTTGCTTTAATTATGGTCAATTTTAATTACAAAGAGTTAGAGATTTTCTCCATATAGATATTAGGGATTATACATATAGGCGAAAGAGCAATTAGGTGTTCAAATTACCTATATAGATAATTTTGTATATGTAGAATGAGATTCTATGCTTGAATCACTACATAGAGAATGTTTCACGTTCTCTAGTTTGGACTTTTATTAGGTATGTATATCTAAAGTAGTAAAAAACATAGAGAATTTATTTTTTTTGCTATGTAGAGAAAGGTCAAAAGTTCCTTGTGGTCAAGTCAAGTCACTTTGCATGCAAGCCAAAATCGATGTAGAAGGAAAAGATTATAGGTCAAAACTCTATGGGCATGGAAGTTGACTCACTTTGCATGCAAGCCAAGATTGATGTAGAAGAAAAGATTGCAGTCAGAATTCTATTAGCTTAGAGGGAGTTTTGAGATCCTTATGTGTATGTGAAGCTCTAGATGACCAATTGGATTTCGATAATGATGATAAATAACACACTTCAAACCAATTTCTCTCCTGTCCCAACCATTTGCATGAAGTATCAAATTTGTTTTGAACACTTGCTATTTCTAAGTGGTAGGTATGTTTTTACCACTATGTCCATGTGGCAGGCCTTGTGATTTTATCACTTGTTCCTAATGTGCTAGGTTTGAGTGCACGAGCTCTTGGGGATGGTGTTCACTACGGCCTGGATACTGGTACATATTTTTAAAAAACCATTAATTGGGAGATGCTCTCCAATATCCCCCCCTTTTTGACTGCACACTGCTCTCGAAGGCTGAGGCATAAGGCCCCCCTCCCCCCCCCCCCCCCCCCCCCCCCGCCCCCCTCTTCCCGCAATCGTTCTCTCCTTCCCTTTTTCCGATGCACAAACACTGCTCGAGTCGGTTGAGGCATTCCTCAATCTACAGAAGCGACACTGCCTCCCTTCGGCCTGCGTATCCCATGTATCGTGAGCGACAGAGAGCTCATGCCGACATGCAAATTTTCTCTGTTGTGTGTGTGTGTGTGTGTGTGTGTGTGTGTGTGTGTGTGTGTGTGTGTGTGTGTGTGTGTGTGTGTGTGTGTGAGAGAGAGAGAGAGAGAGAGAGAGAGAGAGAGAGAGAGAGAGAGAGAGAGAGAGAGAGAGAGAGAGAGAGAGAGAGAGAGAGAGCATGCAAGCTGCACTTGTCGGCTCCCATGCAGCACTACCGGATTCAGCTCCATGCACAACTTTATTTTCCCTAACTCCGCCCCCGGCATCTACCCAGATTCTTGCCTTCCTAGTAATTTTCAAGAATCGTAGGGACATACTGGTAAACTGTGTGCCACCGTAGGATGCTATCCCGACCCCCGTGCCTAATGAATCCAAAATTGAGCAGTCTGTTGGTACAATCTTTTTTTCATTTCTTTTGACAAGAGATAATTTCTTTTGACAAGAGATATTCATGCTTTAGTAAAGGAACAGAAAACGAAAGGACGTTTTGTGTGTTTGTTTATTGTGTGGGGGCTTTGGTGTTTTGTTTTGGGGGAGGGGGGAAACGAGTTAAGCTATATATGCTTTAGAGCAAAGGAAGGACAATTAGGCAGTGATATTCTTTTAGAAATTCATTTCAAAAGGGAGCAAACAAAACAGGTAACTAGTATGATGTATCTTGAAGATACCTCACTAGTTGCAAATGAAAAGGAAAAGAAATGAGAAACGTGGCAGAAAGATGGAATGGGTTTGTAATGTGTGTGTGCGCGCGCTTATAAAAAGAGGAAAAATGTAATAATTTTTCTATCACCCAAGTGTGGTAGATTGGTAGATTAGCTGGGACGTGGGTAACTGCGTTGGGACGTAATTCCAGGCATGCATGTTCTAAGATGGAGACATACCATTAACAGCGAAAAGATGAGGAAGCTCCTGTTTATTTTGCAGCCTCATAAAGTAATCCAAGACTCTTCTGACAAACCATTGTTAACAAGTCTCTAATCCACATCAGCTACGGTCTCTGCAGAGTGAGGTTCCTTAAAGTTTTGAGTCAAGCCAAATTTAGCAAGCACAAGGAGCTTTTGACATGTTACCATATAGAAATTAGTTTTGGGTTCCATGTACTTCCTAGATCTAAGTAGGAAGTAAGGAGCTTTTTGCTAGATTGAACTACAGAATTCTTAAGTTCCTATATGATAGGTCTATAATTGCTGGATGGAACTAGCAACTTTCAAGTAGCTCTAGATTTCCTATATAGTACTAAGTGGAGTTGCTACCTGGAAGTAGTAAATCCTTGGACTAATGCAATTACTATATAGCAACTATGTGTAATTGCTAGTTGGAAGTAGTAAATCCCAATTCCACACAATTACTATATAGTAACTATGTTGACTTGCTAGTTAGAAGTAGCAAATCCTAAATTCAATGCAATTACTATATAGTAATTATGTAGTCACTAGTTACAAGTAACAAATTCTAGGTCCAACCCATATATATACTTACTAAGCATGCCTTTCCACATCGCAATATAGTGATTATTTTATACTTACGTATTTTTTTAATATATGTATGTACTATGGTACTTATACTATGTTTTATTAAGTTATTTTTTGATGTTTTTATTTTTTCTTGTATTTCATTTTTGCAAAGAACCTAAGTTTGGGCACTTGTCTATATCATTTTCTCATATCTTAGAGTTGCTTTTGTTTTTTTTAGAAGGTATATTGTATGGTGAGATTTTCCCAAGGAAAGTTGTGCAAGACCTATTTACTGTGTCTACTTTCAAAGGAGAGATTGTGGCGCCATCTCTTACTTTTTTATGGTCTGATTATGAAAATACTTATTAGTGTAGCTTAAAGGTGATACAAGTACTGCAAATGGTGCTACACTCCTTGAAACTCATTGCATATATATCTAGTTCAACGGGAGAATGTGTTCCCTACTACAAGAGGCAATAGATTAAAAACTTTAAATGTCAAATGTCCATATTAAGGCTTATAAATTCCATCTCTACTTGATGCTTGGTGAAGTTTTGAGATATTGTGTTAATTTTGGCATTAGGTCTCCCCAATCTCAAAAAAATATAAAGCAAATAAGTGGTCAAGAGAGAGCATGTATCGAGTATATCCAATGTGTTTCCACATGAAGCGTCTCATGAGGGTAGTTTAGAATTTCTCAAGTACGGAAATGGTGGCTAAGCTTCCTCTAAAGTTTGGTGCATTTTTTACTTAGTTTATTTTGGAGTTTGGTCATAAGACAGTGTAGAGTGTACCATAGGAGGACTTATCACAAGTGGATTGGGATAAAGTGACTCAAAGAGGGCGCCTTTAATTTTTTGGAAGATGTTTCAAGTAGGGAGTAAGGGTTGGAGTGCATGTTGTGCTATATATCGTATCTCTATATATAGCCCCCTGCTCCCCTCTATATAAACTCATCTCGTGTGACCACTTAACACACCTTTAGAGTTTGCAAATGTGGTGCCGTCCCTCTCTCCTCTATTTTTTGGATCGTGATTCGTCCTCGACTAATAATTTCGCCCTGCATATGTTCACCATATCATCTTTTCGCATAATGGCACTTCCCTAATTTGAAGATGCAAGTCAAGATGTTGAATCTACTAAGAGGTCCTCTCTTTGCATCCGAGAAAAACAACCTAGATCTTCTTTGTCCTTCGCCACTTGGACATATTATGTAATCAATTTTGAATAGGAAGGTAGCTAAGCACTTTTCGTGCTTTTGCAAATACCATACTATTGTCATATGTTTCAACAGAAGATGCCAAGCGTATCGTTTTTTTTGGATCATCCTCGACTAATAATTTCACATTGTATATATTCACCATATGAGCTTTTTGCATAATGCCACTGCCCTTGAATATGCAAGCCAAGATGCTTGAATCTGATGAGACACCCTCGCTTTGTATCTAACAAAAACTACCAAAAGCTTCATTGTCTATGTTGGACATGTCCTTCTTAGAAGGGCATCGCACTAGGCATACATATTGACCAATAAGTGCTTGAAATATACATCTTTCTCAACCAATTAACAACTTTTTGGAATCTCAAAAGTAAACAACATTTGCATACATGGCAAGAGATGACCTTTGGGATTGGAATTTCATCAACAACCTGTTGTGCTCTCAAAGGTAACCATAGTCCAAGAGACAACAATTGAGACACTTTCAAACATATGAACAATCCAAGAGATGCCCTTTAAGGCATAACACACATCAAGAACTTGGTGTGTTGATTCTTCATCTCACCATGTATAATTTGTCTATGTCAACCTCTTACATAGTGCATATGCGTTCAAAATGTTGCCAAGAGATGACATCTCCAATCAAGATGTAGTACACGAGGATGGCAAATGAAACTAAAATCTAATGAGCAACTTTTGTGCTTTGATAAGTCAATGTAACATTTAATTGTCTAATAACTTGTGTGTAGCGGAAAATAGCATGAACGTAGTGAACATTTCATTAGAATAGCTTCCTAATGAGAATAACAAGAGTGCTTGAGTGGAGAGAACAACAAAAAGTATAACACCTAGTTAGATAGCATGAACAATACTTCAAAAGAGAGAGAAATTAAGCAATTGACAACAGTTGAGGACCGGATTTGCATGGAGCCGGTCCTCCCTCCAAAAGGCTTTGTATTATGGTTTCTCCCATCAAGAGAGACATTTTACAATACAATTCTTTGTGTTCCTTCAATACTAGCTAGTGCAATGAAGATGGAAACTTCATGCACTAAGAAAAACACTTATCAAACACAACATCAATTGCCTCACGGTCTCAGACCCAAGACCTCACACACCTTCAAAGATGGTGAGAGCTAGCGGGGTATGAGAGTAGATTGAGAGGAAGAAGGAGTATTCTTACGAGAAAGATGTACATCTCCTCACATAATCACTCATATTAGCATAGCTTAGCTTATTAATTAGCATGGTAGAGGAGATGAGCATGCATTGAAGCTTGGCACTTGGTTGGATTTGCATCACAAAGCCAAGAGTTGTTGGTTTAGGCCTCCCTTCTCACAAGCCTAGAAGGAGAGAGAGCCTTCTTTGCTTCACACGTGAGATTGTGTGAGTGTGTGTGTGTGATAATGACTTCCAAAAATCAGTCCCCTCTCTCTCTTGATCGACCCCTCTTGCTCTTTGCTCATTCTTCCACCTCATTGGACCTCCCCAGGCCTAGCCAATGAAAATTAAGCAGCATAAGTGATAGTCTTCTGACATGTGTTCCCCTTTCCCCTTTTGTGAGAGCTTTAGGTAATTACTTAATTCAACTAAACTCTCATTGGACCCCTTTGTCTCCTAGAATCAAGCAAGCCATTGGGATGTTGAATGCTCATTGGACCCCTTGGGAGACTGTCCAATAGTCTTCTAGACAACTTAATTGTTATTGGTTCTTTTAATTAGCGTTTTTAAATTAATTAAACTAGATTTACTCTAGTTTAATTCTCATTGGTCCACCTCCAAGGCCATCCAATAGAAACTAAGTACACCTTGTGGACATCTGGGCTAGGGAGCTGACATGTGTCCCTCATTCCCTTTGTGTAAAGGGAGCTTGTGTGTATGTGTGTGATAGTTTCTCTCTCATCTCCTACTTCTAGGGCTCGCCCCCCTCCTATGTAGGGATGGTTGAAGACTTTTGGGACACACACAAAGCATCCAATTTCTCTAGGCTTTTGACCTTCGGACATAACCTTTGAATTTTGGAACCTTAGCATTTTGGAAGTCTTAATGGGTTGAACCTTAGGGTCTTTTAAGCCCATTGGTGTACATTGCTCCTTTGCAGACGGTCCCTCCTTTTGGATCCCTATTTACCCTCCTTTGGATCCCTATCGTGGCCGGTCTGCTAGCTTAACCAATATTCTAGCTTTTTCTCCCTTCGCACTTCCCCATATTAAATGATCAGTTTAACATGAGAAAATCATTTAGGAGAATTAGATATTGATTATTATGACAATAAACATTATTTAATTGGGTACAAATTCACCAATGATGGTCAAGTATGTGTCCTACTCTGGCAAGCAGCTGTCACTTTGCATACATATTGGCCCCGAGGATGCTCAATATGTGTCGTGCTTCAGTAACCCACTAATTTTATTAGTGTATCCTACTAACTTTGTACAAATCCTTCTTCTTAGTAGAGGATTTTAGTGATATACTAGAATAGACTTTCAAGACCTCATCATTCTATTCCCCTCCATGTTTGGGTTGTCTAGCAAATATTATCGGACATCAATCGTGGACCAAAAGCTTGCTAGCATTTTTTGAGTCCAAGGTATTAAGAAAAGGGTTAACGTATGGTGTCACATCTCTGGTTTAGTCAGCATTCCAATCAACATATAGTAATTAGCATGTGACCATGTAACAACATAATTTCCCCTTTTGGTCAAATCTTGTAATCAAATATTCCAAGAGACCACATCCAACATTGGAAGAGACCACAACTGAGATTGCTTGTTAAGATTAGCTTGTATCCCATTGCCTTGCTACATTTATTTACATAAATGACAGACACTATACACCTTCCTTCTAGCCCCTTCAGAGGCTATCCTACAATGCATCTTGTCCAAAAGACGACATTCTAGATAGAAAACTTGTGAGCAAATCCTATGATTTCAATAGAGTCCTCATCTCCTCATATGTGAACATGGAAGGGAGGCTATAGTGCAATTGGTCGGCGGTGATGGGTTGATAGCAAAAAGCTTATATATATATATATATATATATATACACACACAAATGATTTTAATATCCAAGGAGGACGTTGGGTCCAATGGCACTCAATATGATAATTTTGGGCCAATTGAACGTGATAAGTTGGACATAGTGTGAGAAGCTGCAATGTGAGGCAATTGACATACATCACTACATCCAATTAGAGGCAATTGTGAGCAAGAAAAGAAATCCATAATTCGAGATTCTAAGGAAAGGTTTGTTTATTGAGCATTGCCATAGTAGATATGTATGCTTCATTTCATGCTCTTTGATTGGGGACAAGGTTCTAGGGAGGCTTCCTAAATGTATACATAATTACGTCACATTTGTCATTGTCCGATATATTGTGAGATACGAGGACGCTTTCCTGTGTACTCAGAGAGGGAATTGGAGCGTTGGCTAGAGTTATGAGATAGCAGGATCAGAGATACCTCAGGTTGTTTTTGCTAGACTCATAGACTTTGGGAGAGTCGCTTGAGGAGACCAGACAGAGGGAGACATTCACAGAAGATCACTCACTTCTTTAGAGCAAGGACTCAATAGCCAGATGAGCATGCCTCATGGAGGCTCCATTAGAGGATCAATACTATTATAGCACGTTATGGGGGACACCTAGTACGACTATTTACAGAGGATGAGATTCATGAAGCTCTTCAATGACCGATGCAAAACTTCCTCCTCGGACAACGCCCGAAGTGGGGCATCCTCGGACATTGACGAGCATGATGATGATTTTAGTGTGATAATTTTAGTCTTTCACTTTCCTTCATTTTATTTTTGTACCCAAACATTGGATTAAAGCCTAATTTTTGAAGGCTTCGATGCCCTTCGGAGGCACTTTTGCTCTTCAGTGAGGGGCAAACATATTTTTACCCTTCGAAAGAAGAATAGAATATTGAAAAATCTTTGAGTAGCCCTTCTAATTTTTGCGTAAATAATGATTAATGAAGAATAACTAAAAGTTTAACTACGACGATTTTCCAAAGTTTACACAAGGGACATAAGTGATTTAGATCCCTATATAACTGCCAACAGTATATACACTCCTTAACATGTGTATGCAAGTATGATAATCCATAAAAACAATGAATGAGAACCTTAATGCCATACGCGACAGATAAATACCCATAGAAACTATGGCACACTAGTAAGCAAGTTGCAACCTAGTTATTTTTTTTACGTGGATTTTCTAAGAGGTGTTCTCAAAGGTTAATGTCATAGGTCGTTTAATATGACATTTCATTTCATTTCATTGCACTTAACTCTCTATCCTATCTCCAGTTGTAGGCGAAAAATTATGCCTTGCTAAACTCAGCCATGGCGCGTGCCCATTGACGAGCTCGCCCTCTAGCCATGGCGCCCATCGAGCTCGCCCTCTAGCCATGGCGCCCATCGAGCTCGCCCTCTAGCCTACTGAATATCGCATTCATTCCCCTGCTCTACTGCTGCGCGCTGCGCTCTGGCCCGCTGCTGGTAATCATGTAGCCACCTTCGAGCTCTCACCTCTTCATCCCCATCTCGGCACACTCCTGCGGTGGAGCTTTGTGTGTCCTGACGTACGTCGTCCTGACTGGCGCCGCTGAAGCTAGGGTATTGATTAAGCTCGGCCTGTTGCAGTACTGCGCCGCTGCCACTACCACTTCAGCTGCCACGTCGACCTGGCCAGCGCTATTATAAGCAGGTGATAGCTTGAATAATATATAAGAACAACAAATTAAGGGGTGACTCTTGCAATACTCTCGAATAATATAACTGAGCTAGGATTTCTCTTCTTCTGTGTGACAGATGTTAATGCAAGAAAGCAGTCGCGGAAAGAGCCGGGGTCCCCCGTTCCTTAGCGACGACATCAGTTTGAGACATTGATCTCTCGAACCTCCTCTTCAAGGATTTTCGAGCAGTGCCTACAGTGGTCTAATATATTCGATTATCAACAAGTAAAGCTTTTCATTTCAAAGCATTTCATTTCAAGGCATTTCATTTCAAAGCTTTTTTTTTTCTAGAAAAAGATCCTTCTATTAGTCACTGAAACTTCCCATAGGGCTACAACCACCTCTTTAAGAGAGGGCTACAACAAACATGATGGGAGACTCTCCCAATGAAAAAACCAGCATATGTACAATGGGGCTAAATCAAGAAATGGAGGGAGGGAAAAGCCACACAGGTGGTCGGTAATGCCATCAAAGTAATCCCTAGACCATGGTGTAAAAATTCATTTCAAACCATTTCATTTAGCTTATGTCGCTTTTCCACATAAAGTAAAGCATTATATTGAAACTGCCCATAGGGCTACAACCACCTCTTTAAGAGAGGGCTACAACAAACATGATGGGAGACTCTCCCAATGAAAAAACCAGCATATGTACAATGGGGCTAAATCAAGAAATGGGGAGAGGGAAAAGCCACACAGGTGGTCGGTAATGCCATCAAAGTAATCCCTAGACCATGGTGTAAAAATTCATTTCAAACCATTTCATTTAGCTTATGTCTCTTTTCCACATAAAGTAAAGCATTATATTGAAACTGCCCATAGGGCTACAACCACGGGCTACAACAAACATGATGGGAGACTCTCCCAATGAAAAAACCAGCATATGTACAATGGGGCTAAATCAAGAAATGGGGGGAGGGAAAAGCCACACAGGTGGTCGGTAATGCCATCAAAGTAATTCCTAGACCATGGTGTAAAAATTCATTTCAAACCATTTCATTTAGCTTATGTCGCTTTTCCACATAAAGTAAAGCATTATATTTCATTTCTGCTTATGGCACTTAGGCCGTCTTTGTCAAGAGTCAAGGGATCTGGAGGGTTAGGGTGGGGTGGGGGATTTCAACCCAAGTGCATTGACAAAGAGGTTGATCTTTTTTGCAAATGTTGTGATTTACCGCGAATGTTTATTTTTAATGCTCTAAAAAACTATACCTTTGAACAACTTTGGGGAAACCTATAGATGAGAATTTATAGAAATGTCTTATATTTGTTGAATAATTAGGGTAAAAAAGGGATCTAATTATTGGGTGCGTAGACTTGATGTGTATTTAGAGAGAGAGAGAGAGAGAGAGAGAGAGAGAGAGAGAGAGAGATATTTTTTAATAATTACCACTTCAAACTTATTAGGTATTTGTAATCACATTGTCGTTATGGAAAAAGATCAAGAATTGCCTTGGAATGTTATGAAAGCAAGCGCTTATAAGGTTCGCTTTGACCTCGTGAAAAGCGTTGTTGATGGCTTGAAGGAAAACGGAGTCAACATAGATCATTGGCCAGAGACCTTCTATTATTTATTTGGCAAAGATGGGCCTCCCACATGTGTAGTAACCATCTTTATAGACGATTCTATAGGGTGGCATGTAAAATTGGGTGTGCTATCATTGAAAGCATGTCTTGGGCTTGTATCTGGTTACAAAATCTCTACCCTAGGATTCCAAAGTATGCCTATTGATGTAATTCACTCTAGGCTAAAGCTTTTACTAAGCCTCATACCCAACAAGAAAATTTGGAGTTGTGTTCTTCCTCCATTGGTTGTAGAAGATGCTCCAGGCTATGATTATAATTTGTGATTAAGAAAGTTCTTATTTAAAGTGTGTCATCTTCTTTCATTAAAAAAAGATCAAAACTTCTATTCTTGCTTTGTTTTCTTTCTTAATGATGATCTCAAATCTGTATTGACGTAAGAATTCTTTTTGAAATATAGAGTGTTTATTAGTCATGAGTCAAAGTCTATCTTGGAAGTGCTCGTGCGATTACCTTTGCAAACACTTATCAAATGGGTGTGCTTTTGTAACAAAGAGGACTTTCTATCATCACCGTCAACAAGATGCATTGGGAAAAGTCCACCCATCAGTAAGTAAAAGGAGAAGGGTGCAGCTAGAGTTAGACTGCCCTTCCACGTCAGCTCTGGTTACACCTCTATCTACACCTACAACTATGTCAACTCTTCTTGAACCCCAAGTTTCGCCCTCTATTGGTCCAATTAATAGAGTGGAAAGGGTTAGTAAGGGTGAAAGACACACTATTTGCCGTTGCTCACTGTATTGCGGAGGCGGTCGACAAGTTCATGCTTCGACCTATTATCGTCATCAAGATCTCTTAAAAAAATATGATAGCTTAAAAAATAAGTTTGGCTTAGCTGAACATGGGCTATCAAGCGAGAACTTCGCCTACGATCATGTGCAAGACTCAAGTGACCGTGAACACATGTCATTTGAGGCAGAAGTGGATGATCAAAGCCAAAATGAGGCTCCCATGGACACGAATGATGTTCTAGAAGATGATTTCTCTATTTTGTACATGGAGCTCATTGAGAGAGTAGTGGAACTACAATCTCTATGGGATAAACATCGATTACCAATAGGTGTACAAGATAAAATGCTTCGCTTGATGTTCGGCGATTTTGGGGGATCAAGGGTCAGTCGTCCAAGCGCCAAGCAAAGTTTAGCGAGACTACTAATTCAGCTCCCATCTACATGGGAAGGAGACCTTGGTGGTATTAGAGTCCCTGCATGTTGGGACCAACTACAGACAATGCTGAAAGGGCTCGGAATGATTTCTGCCCAATGTTATCGTGTCTGCACAGGATATCAAGGGGCAAGGCATCCGCCACAACTCCTTCAACCAAGTTCGGAAGATAATTTTATTGGAGAAATGCCAAAGTGTTTATGCTCTAGAGAACCTCGCTCTAAAAAGCTAAAGCGAGGTTGCCTTCAGTGTTGTGAAAAATGCCCCGTTTGTGAAAAGCCAAGGAAGTGTATGCTATCTTTCGACTATATACCAATTGGACCTCAATTAAAGCTTTTGACTAAATGCAATACATTTTGTCATGAGATGTTGAATGTATGGCGCCATAAGCAAGAATGGCTTCCTGAAATTGTAAACGATGCAGAAAGAAGGATCGTTGATTTCTGGAATGGAACGAAGTTCCAAGAAGTAAAAGATTTCTGGGATCCAATGGTTTTATATGAGCTACCAGTGGTTTGCTCTAATCCAGTGTGCAAAAAGATCTACACCACTTTTCCAAGCTCTAAGCGACATGAAGCCTTGCAAAGAGGATGGGATGCAGATAAAGGAGCTTATCAATTCACGTGTCTCGAATGCTTGGAAGATATTCAATGCAACAAGAAATTTCAAAGGGTTAGTTATCCATGTATAATTTTTGTGACATTATTTCACTCATCTTTAATGCTAATATGTGTGATGGTGTGGTCAGGGTGATCCCCGTAATGTAGCGTTGTTGCTTCATTGGGACGGTTTTCAGACGTCCCGGACGACTCAAAAAAGTTGTGGTGCTGTGGAGATTTTGTTGCTTAATGCAGGTCCCAACTCCTCCATAGAGGTCTTGCCAGTATTGTTTATCCTGCAAAGTTGTAAAAAGAGTATAAAGAGCTCTGGCGATGTTTTTGCAACATGCTTTACTCCTTTAGTGGATGAGCTAGAGAAGTTATATCTTCATGGAGTGGATGTGATATATGAGTATCCAGTAGAAAAAGTTTTTGAGGATCCTGAAGGTTATTCAAAGTTGTGCACGATACGCGCCATGGTGATGATGGTTACTGGAGACCACCCTGCATAGTGCAAGATAGGCATGTTTAAAAATGGACGAAGTGACTTTTGCAGGCGTGACAAGGCACAAGCAACTCTAGTGAAAGATGGTACAAAACTGGATGGTCGATATGTTTATAATGAAAATCGCTATCAAAGTAGATTTCCACCGCCACATAGAACAATTGGTGAGATGAAAGCTGCTTTGGAGGAAGCCAGGCGATGCTGTACACAAGTTGAAAAGGAAGCAGCCTTGAAAAAATCAGGTCTCTCAGGGGTCTCCATCCTGTGGAGACTTACTGACTTATATGGTTTTGATGTATCCCTTGACTGCGTGTACGATGTGATGCACACAATGTCATTAAATATATTTAAGAAGTATATTTCACATCTAATTCAGAAGGCCGATGCTTCTCAAAAGAAGGAGATAGATGCAGCTGTGAGAGAACTCACCAAGGTGATGCCTAGCTCAATTCGATATGGACGGTGGCCAAATGCTCCAAGTGTCTATTGTGACTCTTTTAAGGCTGAGGAGAATCAAAAATTTATTCAGTGGTGTCTTCCTTATATTCTAAGGACAGTCAATGGGATAGATGAACAGATGCAAGTTCTCGGCTATTTATTGATTGATATAGCTCATAGTTTCTACAATTACTCTAGAGATCATGGCTGGTCCATTGTTGATATTCAAGTGGTAAAATCACTTCTACAATCTTGGAGAATTCAAACATAAGAATACTTCGGAGCAAATTCTTCTCCCTTGGAACATGTTGCTGGAAGTGGTGAGCTTCTTGATGATGTGATACGCCATGGTCTACATGATCGGTACTGGTGTTATATCTTTGAGCGTCTTGTAAAGATATACAGCACCATCAAGACAAATAATATGCAGGATGAAGCATCATTTGTCCAATATTATTTGAGGAAGTTCTTTACTAGAGTTTTTCAGATTGTGCAATCAGACAGTGATGGGCTTCTTCCGGAAAAAAGATTCTTAAGATCTTTGCATGCCTCAATGGGTGGCACTTTCAGTAACTCCGCTATAGAAGACTACTCAGAGGAGTGTCCACTGCAACATATGGATGGTTTAGCAATTGTTTCGTCTATTGGTGCAACGAAATCTTTGTGGAATACCTTGTTGAAACATGGTCAAAGATCTTCATGTATAGATAGCCTTCTTCTCAAAGGCATTGCAATTTCAAAGAAGCGATGTGTTTATCGGAATCCAACAAGTGAGGAGTCTACCTTTTTAAGGAGCTTTTGGAACATTGAAGCAAGCATTCCTATTGCAGAAGTAAAGGCGTATGACAAGGTTCTCTTCAGAGGGGAAATATACAAAGTTGGCTCTGATGTGGTGGTGAAGGTTGATGATATAAATCAACAAGTAGAGTAAAGGGGCCATTGGAAAGCTTGTATAACTTCTTTTTTCTCTATGCAGCATCAAGGAAAGTCCATGCTTTTCTTTGCAGGGAGATACTATAAGCAATGCATTGTAGGTGATACTCATTCAGAACGATTACTTATTGATACAGTTACAGGAATGAGTGTCCTTGAAAAGATACCGTTGCCCTTCACTTGGGATTGTATTCGCCCAATCTCATCTTTGCTACATAAGTTTATTCCAATGCCATTATCGCGAGGACATAAGTTCATAGCTTATGAAGTGAAAGACTTAAAGAGAAGGGATAGATTGCTAGAGGAAGGACAATGTGGAAATGTTCCTTTATGGCTCCAAGAGCATGATATAGTAAAAGTATGCATCAAAAATGGAGGTGTGGAACAATTGAAGCATGCCGTGGTTAGGGAAATAAACTGTGAGGAAAAAATGGCAAAGCTTGCTATACTAAAGCCTCCTATGCATCAAAGCAATATTTGGAAAGTTCAAATAGAGGAGAATGAATGGAGAAGTTGGGATAGTTGTCTGTTTCTGCTCGAAGGTTGGGTTGTAGTGAAGAAGAAGAAGATCACTAAGCTAGGGGAGCTTGATCGTTGGGTACCTATTATATGGCGCTCCAATGAATGATTATATTTTGTAATTCACTATTTGAACATGTCTAAAATGTGTCAAGTTTACATTTAATTTTGTACCCCACTATTTGAGCATGTATACAATGTGTCAAGTCTATATTTAATTTTGTAACCCACTACTTAGATATGTCTATATTGACTTAAGTCTCTTTTTTTTAAAGTGATTTAACTTGTTTTTATTGGTGGTTGTTAATTATTTTTATATGTGTGTGCTTGTTTGACTTTGTTAGGGTAAATATGAGTTGTCCGCAATCTATTTTAGCTGCATTGCTTTCGAAACCTCATGATGAAGCTCTCAAAGAGTTGAGTGTATGGAGAGCCCATTATGCTGGGAACAAAAGAATTTTAGGAAATCCTACTAGCATTACTACACATGGGGATCCACCTTGTGCAACTAAATATGATCCAGAGATATATGACCAGGTGTTTAGACCTCCACCTCCCACACATAGAGATGCAAGGAAGCTTTATGGTGAGGCGGTCCGGGGCGGGCAACAAGAGAGGCGACCTCTAAACACCCCTCAAGGCTCCCGTGCTGCTCAATTCGGGCTGGGGCAACCACAAGCACAACACAACAACAAACCCACAGCCAAACCCAAACAAGATAGGGGCACCACCTAGTTATGGTATGCGAACTAGGACGCAAGAGAGATTTTGGCACAACCAAGAAGATGCACCACACAACACACACAAGCAACCTCACACCAAGACACACACAAAATGGACCAGAGAGAGCTAGAGAAAAGGGAAGAGAGAGAGGAAAGGATCTTGCGTAATACCTTATTTGTGACTTGAAAATGGAGATGGTTCGTTATGATGCTATCCTAGAACTTGTACAAAACTCACTCAATGCTTAGTGATTGCTAAACATTGCCAAAACACACACACACTGTCTTAGGGTGTGGGAGACCTCTCACCACAATACCCTCTTACAATGGACACAAAATTGGCAATGAAAAACGCACTAAAACACTTTCTAAAATCAAGATCAACCGATAGAAACTAAAAATACACAAGTCGCCTTGAATTCACCAAATCGTATTGCACAAATGGAAGGACGAAGATTTGAACGTCGAATCACGTCTTTGATGCAACAAACCTCAATTTATTGATGATGAAGGAGCATACAAAAATAGTGGTTTTGAGATTTGTGGAACTCACGCTCTCTCACTTGCAATGTGTAGCTCGAAGGCTTCTCTCACATCAAGAGTGAAGCTCACAAGTGGTTGCTACACCTAAGTCTCTCCTCACGCATAGAGTGTTGGGGTACTATGTGAGATGTTGGAGGTTGTTTTACAAGAAGGAGAGGGGCCTATTTATAGGTTGGAGACCCCTCATTAAGATTATTGGAAATCCTAATTTACAAGCTAACAAATCAGGATTATGATTTTTTTGAATATCAAAGCATTGCGGGCCTTCTTTGTCTGCTTGAGTCATATGTGTGGGCTCAAAAGAGAGCATTATTGATGGTAGATAAGGTGAAAGTAAGTTTTAAGGAAGGGGGGAGAGAGAGAGAGAGAGAGAGAGAGAGAGAGTTACTATACATGTCTTGAGGTGAGGTGTCTTTTATGGTTAGGTCAATGCTATTTTGTGTTAGTATGTTAGTGGTTAGTGTCACTAGAAAGTTAATGTTATATTTACAATGGGTAGAATGGGTGGGATGGTTGGAGTAAGATGGTTGAATGAAGTGAACAAATCCTTGTGATGGTGAAGCTTGAAGAAGTTTTGGACTTACTTGTGTAGGTTCTCAAAATGACCATCGATCTTCTTCTTCGTCTTCTCTTCTTTACGCCACCGCTGCCAAGGTTGATCATCGTGATGAAAATGGTAATTCCGTTGATGAGATCTTTTGATTTGCAGAGGTTAAGCATGGTACACATGCTGAATTTATGTATATATATAAGGAGTAAGATGGAATTGTACTTTGGAGATAATAGAGAGAGGCATAGAGATGGTGTATGTACATGGAGAGCTCATATGAGAGCTATGGGAGTAAGTGGGGAGGTTAATGGTGAAGAAGGTGAGAGAAACCATTGAAGGTGCAGGTTTGAGTGAGGTATTGAGAGAAATGTGTGTGTGTGTGTGTGTGTGTGTGTGTGTAGAAGTGTGGAAAGAGGTGAGAGAAGACTATGGGCTACTTGTGAAAAAAGTGGGCAGACTGGGGTCCACTCAAAAAATCATAGCTCACCGCTGGTAGCTCCAAAAATCATGAAAAAATTTGAGGTGATTATTCAGAGCGTGGGCTACATTTTCTCTTTTGACCACTGCTCCAAATTCGGAGTGGAGATAGGTGCCAAAATTCTCACCAAAAAGCCTGTTTTTATGCTTGCAAAAGTCTTTTAGTGGACCCCTCCTTTGTTGAATTTGTACAATGCATCCAAGAGTGAGCCCCTCCTTTGTCATATCATAATACAAAGCATCCAAGTTGCCCTTGACACATGCATGGAGGACGATTATTGGTGAATAAAGAAATATATACATGGTGGGACTAGTGTATGGACTATTCATGGACTTTAGCTCAATGAGCACATGGTGTTAGAATAATGAGTAAAAATAATAATAAAAATATGGAGGAGTTATGGATATGGAAAGATATTGGAATCATATGATATGGTCCCTCCTTGAATTATTTTGTGTGAAAGAGGAAAAGGTATGCAAGTAAATAATATAATAAAAGTAACCAATGAGTAGAAATCAATTTTTTGTTTTCACGAGGGTGAGGGTGAAAATGTAGGAGTGATTTGTATAAAGGAAAAAATATGAGGTTAGAGTATGTACATATTGGCAAAAAAATATATATATATAATTATGGTGTAAGAGGATGAAAGAAGGTGTACATAGGTTTAATAAAACACACACCTAAGTAGAAATATTTAAATAAAATACCAAAATAATTATAAAAAATCCCTATATTTAGGCCATATATACAATGAAATATTTACACACAAAGAGGCCATAATATACTTTTATTTTTTTATTATTTTTATTTTTTTTGGCTCACCTAGCCCAGTGACTAGCTAGCTGAGGGTTTTTTAAGAAGATATGGAAAAAGTCCCCTAATTCACACACGCCTATTTACAGTGAAATGGTAGGGATAGCCATAGTGTTTGGGTGATTTTGGTAGGGTGAGGTAGCTTACTATGGCAATTATGGAGAGCCGGAAAACGGCTATCAATGGTAGAAATTTTCTTTTGAAGTATCATCCGGATCAATATAGAGTGTTATACTCTAACTATGGGGAGGTGGGAAAATGGTTTGCAAAAGTTGACTCTATTGGTGACCTTCGAAACAATCTTGAACGAAAGAGTCAAGTTATGAGCATCATTGGAGACAACATAGGCAAACTCAAAGACATTGTCATAGATGGAGCTTCTTATCCTTGGAAGGAGGAGGATATTTATTTATGGTGTATCAAGTCTCTTGCCGCTAAGCGCAAGTATACCAAACGAAAGGCCCACCAATCAACGTCTTCCTCGAGTGGATCTACGGTATGGTTATTTAATGCATTAATAAAGATATGTTTTTTGTGTGTTTTATACTTACATGATATTTTAAATGCAAATATAGGCCATAAATAATGATTTACATGATAAGGATGTTGGGATGCAACATGGAGAATCCAATGACTTGGATAAAGATGATTCTCCTAACAAAATGGTAAGATAGTTAGCATGAATACTTAGTGGCTTATTTGATGCTTTTTTTCATCTACATTTTATTTTCAATAGGTAGAGAATGCTCACGATGACAATGCTTTGGCAAAGCTTACTGACATGGATACTGTTGTGGTAATTGAAAACAAGATGGAAAAGGAGGCACCAGCTAATGTGAGTCATTGGTTACTACACACTATTCATCTTGAGCTTCTAAATGTGTGTTCTTAAAGTTAAATTTGTTTATGGTTTATTTATGAAAACTTAGGAAGATGTAGAAGTATATATTCCAGAAATTCCTTGGCAAAATAATGATGAAGAAAATGATGCTTATGAGGTATGTTCAAAAGTACTCTCTCTCTCTCTCTCTATCTATCTATCTATATATATATTTATATTTATATTTCACTTAAATTATGATTATTTTTTATTTAGGAGTATCAAAGATTTATATCAAATGGGAGCTTTGGGGTTGCTTTGGAAGAAAAAAAATCTTATGAGAGTTCACATGGTGTTGATCATAACCATGTAGAGAACAAGGTTTGAGTTTGAAGTTATGTTGTTTGATGCATAAAATACATTTTTTGTATTGCTTGATTATTGTGATTGTTTGGTATATAGAAAATGAAAGATAACACTTCAAGTGAATTTTGCGATTCAAACATAGATCTGCTCTCTAGAAAAAGTGTGCGAAAAAGAAAGGTATGCTAGTAATATATTTGCGTTGAGTAGCTTGATCGATATTGGATTTTACTTTCTTTTATAAGTTGTTGTGTGTCGTGTTTTTAGGCTACGAGTAAGCTTCAGGAGCTTCTCAAAAAAAAGGAGAAAGCTTCAAAGGTTTCCAATAACAAAAAGAAAAAGGTAAATTGGTTAATTTAAGCTATATAAATGAAATCTTGGTAACTAGGATTAAAACTATATTGTTTTCATGTTTAGGAACTATCAAGTGGATCCAGAGAAGAGAGTATTATTGATGAAAGCTCTGTTTTAGAAAAAAAGGTGTGTATTTTGTTAGGTGTACTACTTGCACTATACTTTGACTAATACACATAGAGTTTAACTAGATGATGACTGATACTCTTTGTTATTTTTTTGTAGGCACGAGAGTTATGTGTAAGTGATAAAGAAGCCATTCTAATGAAATGGCTTGGTACTAAGAAGGTTGAAGACATTTATCATGTTGTAAAACCTACTTATACTGCTCTCAAAAAAACACATTCCTTCTTCAAGAGGAAGGCGGGTGACACCAATTCTTTTACCATGTGTGAGGATTTAGTGACTTGGCTCTTAGTGAAGAGCATAGTTTGTATCAATTTTCATAAGGTAGGAGCTTTGTCACTCAAAGATGTGGAGTTGGAAAATGAAGATTGAGATTTGTATCTTTGAAACTTCTATGTGTTTGAAAGTGACATTATCTTATTGAACTTTCATATTTGGTTACATGTACCTCTCTTGTTAAGTTGATTAAATCATTTCCTGAATCACTTAAAGATTTGACTTAGCATACATTCTACTAGTTTAGATTTTCTATATGTCAACCTAGTTTAAATTTTCTAGGTCATTAACTAGTTTAGATTTACTTGGTGACTTATTAGTTTGGATTTGCTAGATGATTAACTAGTTTGACACACTAAGGTCAAACTAGCAAGTGTGAAGAGTTTCTAGTTAGATCTAGCAACTTAGTTACTATATGGTAGTACCATTTGCCATATAGTAACAAACTTACTAGATTGACCAACTAGAAACTGTCTCACAGTTGCTAGTTTGCACTTTTACTAGTTGTGTGTATTCAAACTAGTGAATCATCTAGCAAATTTATATATTTTTCTATATGGTAACATGTCAAAAGCTCCTTGTGAAGTATCTGTGGATTCTTCGACATAGCCTATGGCTTGTCTCAGCATTTCTTTAGTCTCTAATATTCCGTTCGGAAGTGGATTGTACTGCATAACGGCGAAGAAATCTTTCCAAGCTGTACGTCGTCCTCTGTCTTTAAGGCCCACAAGGTAAATTCTGTTTGCCATTTCCACCAGCTTAGTCCCGACTCCCCAACGAGTCGTGAGGAAATCCATATGTCTTTGATAGTTTGCTTCGAATTCGCATAAGGGCTCTCAGGAAGCTAGCCTGCATCATCATGATGCGTAAACGTGCTCTGCTTGCATTGAATGTAGCCTGCAGGCGGCGGTGTGTAGGAATTTTATGGCATCACATTTTATTGTGGCCTTGTAAGTACCACCCACACACGCAAGCTCACCCTCAATACCTATGGCACACTTCTAGCCAAAAGCTCCTCCACCAATGCTGCGCAGATCAGCGGGGCTCACTCGTACCCTTCTTCTAGCTTGCTTGCTTGAAAGGAACAATGCCAGCTTCTTCTTCTGTAGATGTGCCGTGGCTCTTATAAGGAAACCCCTTTCATGCAGCTTAACCAGGATATGAAAGAGAAGGCAATAGCCTTTAATTTAAAAGGCTCTCTCACAGGCTTCTAGTATTGATTCTCCCTTTGTGCCACGTAAAATCCCCATAAGGGATCTCACATTCCTGTGTTTTTTCCCACCCTAGTGTAAAATTCCCTACAGTGGATTTTAAAGGGAATGACAAATTCCCTTGTGGGAAGTTTAATTTCCCTTGAGGGATAATGCTTTTCCATGCGGGATAAAAATTTAAGGTGTAGGCCTTTCCCCAGAAAGAAGATGACCCCATGGCGACCGGCGGGGAGCCGAAAGCCATGGGGGAGTCTTCTTTCTGGAGGAAAGGACACTCAGTGTCCTTTCCCAGCCGTCACGTGCCGGAGGGAGGAGGGCTATTACTTTCCCTGCGCTGCTGACGTGTATTCTTACTGCTGACATGTCAAGCCTACAATTACTTTCCTTGTGCTGATTTGGGAAGTGTTGATTCGCCACTGGTGGTCTGAGATTCCGGTTGCTGATTTGGATGCCCTTGATCGGTCTGCAGACTGTCCACAGCGTCAACAAATTCTGCCTACTGAGTTGTCACTCATCGGGCAGTGAAGGGATCGTATTCTGCTCAGGAAAGTGGAGCAAATGGACGGCTGGGAGAGCACGCCCTTCGACTCCCGACCGTGACGGTGGGAAAAGTAAAGGGTGTCAAATTCCCTCCTGAGACGTTTAATTTCCCTCTAGGGATAATGTTCTTCCATGTGGGAATAAGTTCTGAGGTGGGAAAAGTCAAGGAAGTAACTTTCCCTAGTTCTCGAAAGAGGGATAAATAGTGAAAAAGCTCTTCAAACGTTTTTCCCGTAGTCATGAAACAATGAAAACAAATATATTCATAATTGGAAAAAATTCTCAATCTTATAACCCAATCCTTCTCTCACCAAGGTGCTTCATAATTACAATCCAAGACAGAGATAGAAAGTTGCCTTCATGACAATATATTATGAGTAGAAATCAAAAGTTGCCTCATGTATTAACATATTATGATTTGCTCACATTACGAGCACACTTTGCTAGGATATTCTGAAATGAGAGATTCTACATAACAATAGTATTGATTGCAAACTAAATGTGTGATACACATTTTGGTTCATGTTCAAGGTGCGGTTAAAGAAGACAAGTTTTGAATCCTACCAAAAAAACTCATCAAGAATATTTTCTTCTTCACCTTTCCCAGGAATTGAAATAATTATCCTTACATTCAAATTGTCTCAAAATGTCAGAGTCTTTGGATTCATCAGCTTTAAATTGACAAGTTAAATTCTCATTTTGCCTACTTAAGAACAAGCATTCTCTATACAAGAATGTTAAAACTCAAATTAAGTAATGTCCTGTATAAAAATTTTCATCCTAAATGGGTTCTGTACCAAAAAAATAATCCTAAGTGGATTTTCCCACTATCCCCAAAACTGGTATAACCGAATGTAGACAACTCAAATTAACATTTTTATTATATAGGCTTCCCGTGCATACATGGATGCGCGAGTGCATTTCTTGCCTACTAGAAACATCAAAAAATGCATGTTGACATGGAACTCTCTACGAGCAAAGTGATAGAATTGAACTATCAAGATAAAACCATTTTAGCTGATGAGTGTGAATAAAATCTCACCCATAATTAAGCATACAACGAAACAATCTAGTCACACAGAAACAACTTGAAATTAGAGAGCATCCTCTAATCTTGAAACCAAAGCCTAACACCTATCTCTTAGACGAAGTCTTGAAGACCACCATGGAAATAACATTACTGTTTAGATTAAAACATTGCCAAAAGCAAATAGCATGAGCTCCCCTTGAACCTCAACTTGACAAAAGCCAAATCTTGTCTTACATATACATCAAACAAATTGTCAATGAAAAAACGCAGTCTTTTGAGTCTCCAAAGAGAAAACAACCCAGCATAGTGGAGATAAACACAAGCTCAGGTTTATAATGACATTTATAATCTTTACGAGATAAATGCGTCTCCAGTTTGACTGACTCTAGATAGGTCGTCTGAAAATCATAACTTTTATCAAAGCGCTTGCATTAGAAAGTCTGTAAAAGAGCCTGCAAACCAAGAGCTGAAAAGTTAACTTCATATTTGAGTTCACATGCATAAGTACAACAATAAAAACCAAAGCCATTATTATGCATGTGTAAATTCCTCAAGTGAAAACGAATCATATACCTCCTTTGATGACCACATGCAAACCCTTGGAACTGACTATCACCTTTGCTAATTAGGTTAGTTCGCATTAATTGGTATCCCTGTAAAAACAAAGAAATTTCTTTTTAGTAACTCAGAACAATCATGCCAATGTACAAGCAACACTCAACAATCTGCCAATGCACTAACCACAAAACATGCAATGGCTTCGACACACAAGGTATCTTCCTATCAAATCACTATATACTAATGAGACACTTAAGTTCAGTTTCAGGTAAAGTATCCCCCAAATACCCATATGTAAAAGTGAACAAGGGGATACAAACTCAATTCAGTAATCAATATGCTTACAAAACATACCTACACACAAGCAGTAGTTGATATGAGATGGGTAAGATGAGGGGAAAATTGGGGCGGAACGGGAGCCAAGTTGACCTACCAAAAAAAATCTTGAAGCTACAAATCCACCTGAACCAAAATCAAGAATTAGATGAAAACAAAATGTGAGATTCTACATGCTAGTGGAACATCATGTGATTGCAAGTAGCTTTGATGATAAAAATTGTGTATGGTTGTGAGTAGTGGTTCACCTTGCTGGCCAACATCATGGACGACATGGCGACTAGTGTAGAAAACAACACCTAGGGCATAACACAACAAAGTGGCCTACCACATTAGGCAAAATTTGGACTCACAAAGGGGCCCTTTACGGAGTTTGACTTTACCTCTCTCTACCAAAATGGGCGCATGGAAAAAATTTTGCAAACAAACTCCAAAGTTGGCGGAGGTTTGACAGTTAGAATGTCCTCTTCAAGCTCTATCTACTGATATATAGCACGCCATGAGATTCCTCATATTTTAGAAGATTCTTTTTTTTATTCAGCTCATAGGTGAACACTTAGATTCCGATAGAGTTGTCACATCATAGGTGAATCAAAAAAAGAATCTTCTAAAATATGAGGAATCTCATGGCGTGCTATATATCAGTAGATAGAGCTTGAAGAGGACATTCTAACTGTCAAACCTCCACCAACTTTGGAGTTTGTTTGCAAAAATTTATCCATGCGCCCGTTTTGGTAGAGAGAGGTAAAGTCAAACTCCTTAAAGGGCCCCTTTGTGAGTCCAAATTTTGCCTAATGATTTTTGCAGCCTTCTTTAAAGACACTGTTGATAATGAAAGAATGGTATGTCTGATGACATTAGCTGCCTCCTATCGATGTCAATCACTTTCACTACTGCTGGAGGCATCAAAAATCTTTCATTTTCATGTGCATTGAATACTAATGCATGCATGCTACTGCAAGGGCGGCATGCTTTTGTAGAGAAGTGCAGGTGAGAAAAGGGCATGCATACATACACAAGAAGCTAGAACTACAAAAGGTACGAGAAGCGCGCGTGGCAGGAAAATGGGCAGTCTATCGAGGAGGCAAATCCATTATCTAGGAGTTTTGAACTCCCAAAATGGCTTCCCCCTCTCTCTCTCCCCCTTAGGGTTTTTGATTTTGATTCTGTTTATCCTATCTTCCCCTTTTGTTCACCTCTCGCTGGGTCCTCAGTCCTTAACTGAGATGTAACGTTTTGCTTTTCGGTCCCATAGGTCATATTTGACCTCTGCGGACGATAATTCTATCTATCTATCTATCTATCTCTCTCTCTCTCTCTCTCTCTCTCTCTCTCTCTCTCTCTCTCTCTCTCTCTCTCCCCCCCCCCAAACCTGTCGCATGGTAAGAGTAGACATGGGCGAACTGAGAAGGAAGCGGGCTGAGGAGTACATGCACGCAAGCCTATTGCCTATCTGTCTGCGCCTGTTGTTACTGTCGATGTTCTTGATCTTCCTACACCCTTAGTCTCTGCCTGCTCGTGCTTCCCTTGCCAAAAGACCTAAGAGGGTATTCATTTGCCGCCCAACAATGGGAGGGAAGTTAGAAATGAGTCTTGAACTCAGCACGCGCTTCTCCTGTAAGCCTTGACCTCTTTTTTCTTTTTTTGCAAAACTCACAATTGTGAGTGGACAGTATTAAGAACATCAGAAATATACAGCAACCTCGAGCTCAGACCGAGCCTTGAGGGTCAAAGGATTACAAGTTCTCTGCTTGACAGAGAAACCACAACTACTCCTAGGCTTTACTTATTACAAGATGTCATCATGATATGTATTGTTCTAAACCAGTCCTCCGAGGCTTGTTTACCTCCGATCCTATGGATCATCACTCTGCTCTCTTGTATGATTTCACAAAATCTTGCCACGGCCAGATCCCCCTCAAACACCCGGCCTTGACCTCTTAACTAAAGACGCAATTGACATGATCTAAAGCCATTGCTCTCAGGCCAAACCACACGGTCACGAGCCTCAAGTTTTCTTTTAACATGATGCATGCATTGTTTTAATAATGTCGTCGAAACTCAACTCACACATGCTTTACAACGCCCAAGAGGGCAACGATGGGTTGAAAGAGAAGGGTGACGATGGGTCGAAAGCTTTAGAGTACTTTGCCCTTGTTTTAAAATTCTAGACAAAGTTCGAAGCCAACATCGGTTGTTCTGACAAAGTTTTAGCAGACTTCATTATCAACCTCGCCCAGCAAGAAAAATTCACCAAGTAAAGAGCATGGTGCTAAGCTTCCTGGCTACTATGTCAAAATTTTACTCACCAGCATTCATGTTGTTCTTCCCTCTAAAAACAAGATTGCAGATAAGGAGAAATACATTTTTCTTTAAGAAATCTCGACGCTCAAACAAGGACCTCCAATAGGAGAGAATGCATATGGGAAAGAAGAATTCAGAGGATATGGCCATTTACCTTTGGCTTAGTTGCCTCCATGGGATTCTTGTCAAAGATGTCAACGGAAGATGGAATGAAGACAAGAACTGGCTCATAATCTTGGACACCTCGACTCCGATCTAGAACGTGTGCAATGCCAAGCACACGAACAAGGCACACCTATGGAGAAGAGATATCATTGAGGTAGAAAGAGAACGGACAACTGAGAGAGAGAGAGAGTCATTAAATTTAATATCTAACCAACCCAAATTATTTTCTCATATTAAATTGATCATTTAATGTGGGATAATAAACGGGAACAAGGGTTAGAATATAGACATGTGCTTATGGATCTATCTCAACACGGGGCCAATGGTAAAGGGGTCCAAATGAGAGATGGTCTGTCAAAGAGCAAGGTTAACTAATGGAGCTTAGAAGACCTTAGGGTTAGCTTCATTAAAGACCTCCAATGGTTAGTGTTAAAATTCTTTTGACCTTAAGTAGGGCTGAGCTTGAGGTGGGAACCCGACCTAAACTTACCTTTGAAACCGCAAGGAAACCGCATTCACTCTCGGCCGTCTTGAGATTGCATTGGCTACTTGATTATGCTTGCCAACAATGTGATCAATATGAAAATGAAATTGCGAAAGGAAATTTGCCCACCTCATTTGTTTGTCAGAGAGCTTGGTTTGCATCATGAAGTACTTAAGGATTTGGTGATCCGTTCGTAGAATGAAAGGAGTCCCCAATAAATAGTGCTTCCATGAGTCTAAGGCATGTAGAACTGCAAGGAGTTCCTTCTCATATATACCTAGAGCTTGCTCAACAGGGTCGAGCCTTCGACTTTCATAGCCTATGGGGTGCCCTTCTTGAAGCAAAACAACTCCAAGGCAATCACCACAAGCATCACATTGGACCTCAAATGGCTTTGAGAGATCCGATAGTGTAAGCACATGTTGAGAGACAAGCTTTTCTTTAAGCTTTTCGAAAGCATTTTTCTCCTTGGCAGACCATGTGTACCTAACGTTTTTCTTTGTTAGGTCATGTAATGGTCCTGCTATTAGTGAGAACTTTTCTATGAAGCGTCTATAGTATGCACACATACCTATAAAGCTTCTTAATTCGTGAAGATTCCTTGGTTTAGGCCATCCTTTTATTACCTCTAACTTTGATGGTTCCATTTGGATGCCATCTTGAGAGATAATGTGACCTAAATACTGAATCTCTTGTACGAAAAATTCACTTTTCTTTAGATTAACATAAAGTTTATTCTCTCTTAGAACTTGAAATATTACATGGAGGTGTTGCTTGTGTTCATCTAATGAATTAGAGTAGATGATGATATCATCAAAGAACACTCCAGTAAAGGTTCGATGAGGCCTGAATAGCTTCTCCATCAAGCGGTTGAATGTGGCTAGTGCATTGGTCAACTCAAAAGGCATGACAATGTATTCATAAAGACCAAACGTAGTGCGAAATACGGTCTTTACAATGTCTTGATCAACTATCCTTATTTGATGATAGCCACTTTTTAGGTCAATCCTACTGAAGTAGGTGGACCCTTGTAGCTTATCAAATAGGTCTTCTACCCATGGAATGGGAAAACTATTTTTGATAGTGATCCTATTTAGTGCCTATAGTCGACACACATACAATATGTGCGGTCTTTCTTTTGCACTAGTAGCATAGGAGAACAAAATGGAGATGAGCTAGGCCTAACCATGCCCTTCTCAACTAACCGCATAATCTCCTCTTGTTGAGCTTGAGAAACTCTATAAGGAGGTTTGTTAGGCGGTGAACTTCCTGGAAGAATTTCAATTGCATGGTCATCATTACCTCGTTTAGGAGGTATATCACAAAGGATGTCGTCAACAAAGACATCCTGAAACCCCTTGAGAAAATTGGATAAATCTAATTCCTTTTGATTGTGTATATTTTCTTTTGCTAAAACATTAGGTTCATTTTGAGAAATTTTAACAAAAATTATGTACATGAAAATAGAGCTCTTTATTGACTTGTTGAAAGCTCGTGTATGTACAATGGGTTTAGTGTTACCCATTTCCTTAGCATCTATATACATATCTTTTTCCCTGAACTTAAAGGAAATTCTCCTTTCAGAGAATTTAACATTGGCAGCCATGCGATCAAACCATTGTGCCCCTAGGATTACATCCTCATGCTTGAGAGGAGAGATAAATAAGTCCTCTTTGTCCACATAACTTTGGACATGGAGCCTCAATTTCCCGATTAAAGGAGTGATTGAAGCTTCTTGCCCCTTGAAAGCACCATCTGCGGGTAGGACATCTCCCATCTCGTAGGCTTGTATGCCTAGCTTGGTGGCCAACTCTATAGATATAAAAATTGTGAGTAGAACCAAGGTCAAAGAGAATAAAAGCATCATGTTCTCTTACCTTTCCCCAAGCATGGCATAGAGGAGATCCTTTATGGTAAATTTCCTCCTCTTGGATTTCAAGCTAGCAAGTTCATGGCAGGTGTTCTTTTGGGGACAAGTGCGGTACGCATGCCCTTGCTCACGACACTTGAAACAGCAGTTATCCTTGTGATAACGCTCAAGCTCTTCAGGAGAGAGTTTATTTTTTCCTTTATAAAATCCCTTCTCTTTAGCTTTATTGGGGTTGCTCTTAGGAGACTTTTGGACATTGTCCTTCCCCTTAGGCTCATTGGAACCCTTTTTTTTCGTGGGCTTAGAATTTCTTTTAGCCCCCGTTTGGAAATTAATTCGAGAGGCCACCACAGTATGGTGTATAACCACCAATATGGTGTGTGGCCTTTGGGAGTTGACATACTCCGCCATTTCTTCAGTTAAGCCCGCACAAAATTATCGCTTTTGCTCTCCAAAATCCAACTTTTTGAAGACAGTGGCTTTGAGTTGTAGGTCCCAAAACTTGTCTACATATTTGTGAATGGATTTGTAAGGCCCAGAGCTTTAAGCTTCGCCATTCGATGAGTTCTTTGTCTTTGGCATTGGTGGCCAAAAACTGCTTCATAATGGAAGCTCTTAAAGCTTTCCATGTTTGTGGAGCTTCACCGTTGGCCCCTAGGCTAGACCACCATTGTGTATAGACTCAAAAGAGCATATATACTCCCACTATTGTAAATTGCTTCCTTAAAATCTTCATCAATACTGTTCTTTGTACTTGTGCTCAAGAGAATATACCCATAAAAGGTTGTAAACTTGTCCAATAATTGGTGCTGACAAGCTCTAGATCTAGCCTAGAGGAGATGCACTGCATATCCGCTCTTTACAACCCATGAGATAGATGTATATCCATATAGTTGGGTCGAATCACAAACCCATCCCTTGTGAGTTGCAGAAGGTGCTCTTTATAGAAAGCCATCTTTGTATCCAACTCATGTGTCGGTTCTCTCTATGTCCTCTTGGTGTCCAACTGGGTGAGGTTCTGGAAAATGAGTCTAGTAATCTTCACCCATGTCAGAGATAGTGAGGGTGCATAAACGGAGTACTGGAATGGGGGTAAGTTGTCCATGCTCAATCCATGTATCTAGAACCACGATGACATCTATGCATACTAGCATGATGTGCCCCCTATAATAATGATTGTCTGGAGGCACATCATAACCTTTGTTTTACCAAGATTTATAGACAATCCACTATCCTCTACAAAGATATGTAATGCATCCAAATGTTCTTGCATACCCTTTGATGAGTCAGATATCAACACAATATCTTCAGCACATAGCAACAATGGAATCCATGTCCCTGTCAGTCGCGCACCTCTGTAACCCTTTATGTCAATATAACAAAAAGCTCGTCTACATACATACCAAATAGAGTAGGGGACAATGGACAATCTTGTTTCACTCCAATAGTGGAGTGTACTAAATCAGATTTCCCCTCAAGAGTGTGTACATGTACCACCATCAATTTGTATAGAGCCATGATCCCCTAAATCAACTCATTGGGCACTCTGATCTCTTGTAGTTTGAGCATCAATTTGGCTCTAGGCACCATGTCAAATGCTTTCGAAAATCCACAATGCTACAATATGCCGTCACTCTCTACCTTTCTGCTCAACTGCTCCTCAAGGATAGATGCATACAACCGTGCCGATGTGCTTCCAATCATAATAATACGATAGTTTCTAGGCTCCGTAGGATCACCTGCACACACAGAGAGAGAGAGAGAGAGAGAGAGAGAGAGAGAGAGAGAGAGAGAGAGATAGATAGATAGAGAGAGAGAGAGAGAGATCTACAAATAGCAGACCATCGTGAATTTCATTTTGTTATTCACACTTTAAGTTCGAGGGCGATTACTTTTGATCAACGACCCACAGGTGCTCATGAAAATGGAGTGTCACTTTAGGAAATGACCCACAATGCTCATAGTAAAATTTTACTAAAAACTTGGAAAACCTACAAACAAAAATTTTATCAGCTAAGTTGGCCATATTTGAAGGTTTTTTTTACAGTGAATTTCTCTAAGCTGGACCCGTTTAGGGTTTAATCCCGGAGATCCTGTGGAAAGCGAAGGTTGGCGAGGAGTAACGAGGTCGTCGCAGCAGGCTTGGCAATGGCTATGATCAGCTCCCCCAACGTGCACACACAAAGAGAGAGAGAGAGAGAGAAAGAGAGAGAGAGAGAGAGAGAGAGAGAGAGAGAGAGAGAGAGAGAGAGAGAGAGAGAGAGAGAGAGAGAGAGAGAGAGAGAGAGAGAGAGAGAGAGAGAGAGAGAGAGAGAGAGATTTGCCTTGTCCACTTTGCGAATGATCTACTTCACTCTAATTTGCACATATACATCCAATTGCATCAGAGCATAGACTTCACATGTGAGGATGCTGCTTATCTAGCAGTTTTGCAATGTACAACAGGTGCTGGGTTTGAGTGTTGAGTATTACTTTGTTTGTGTGTTGCATGGTTCTCGGTTTATGTGTTGACTCTCTGTTCTAGCTATTGAGAAGGCAAATCAAAAGTAAAGGGGTATCTAGCACTACCTGAGTTTGCCCCTATCAAATGTATCGGGTGTTTTTGTAGGTGCAGGTGCCCTTGCTCAAAGGGCCCAAGCAGCATGACAGGTTTTGTATAGTGGTGAAGCCTTGATGATTTATATCAACATCGAGGCGAGGTCGGCTTATTGTCCTCAAGGGTCTAAGTACATCCCTTGTGTGTGGATTATCGCTCAGCCTCAAATGGAAAATTCTAGTAGTTTTTTAATCTAGATGTCTGGACTAATGAAGGGTTGTCTATTATCATCTATAATACAAAAAATGTTATGTTGTACTTTCAAGCATGTAGTGTACTTATGATCTGATGTGATTCCTTGTGACATGTTATGTCTATTAAGTCTATTTGAACGACGTCTATTTTTTATGGGTTGTCCACTCCAATTCTGTGTAACTTGAAATAATGTTGATGGGTGGATCAATAATTTAATACTTATGATGTTTAAGGAAGTATGGTTGTGCTTGATGATCTTGATTGCCACACAATTACTGAAGGAGTACGAGCGGAAGTGCAACACGAGAGAGAGTGCGAGAAGAAGAGCACGACGATATGGTGAACTCGCTCTACTGTAATGTGTAGAGCATAGTGAGTTCTTATTAGGGTTTTACAAAAGAATATGTGTACATACCTGGCGGCCCGCCCACTTACCTGGGCGACCACATTGGGCTTTATACCCCAACAACCTCCCACTTAAAGTCCAATGTGGTACTTTAAGTGTTAGAGAAGCTACTATACAAGCTAATATACAAGAGATGTAGAGAAGTGATGTACTACCCTACACCTAACTGCTTGCGAAAATGCGGAAAGCTCTCTGAGGGAAGTCCTTTTGTAAGTAGATCAGCACAATTTTCTGTGGTGTGAACTTTGACAAGCTGAAGTTGCTTATCCTCGAGCATTTCCCTGATGAAATGATACTTCACATCCACATGCTTTGTCTTTGAGTGATAAACTGGATTGCGAGCCAATTGTATAGCACTTTGACTATCACAATATAACACAGGCATCTCTTCTTTGATTCCCAAATCTGTTACTAGTCGATTACGCCAAATTGATTCTTTGCATGCCTCTGATGCTACAACATATTCATCCTCTGTGGTAGACTGAGTAACACAATCTTGTAATCTAGAACGCCATGATACTGCTCCACCAGCCAATGTAAAGACATACCCTGACGTAGACCTTCGGTTGTCTAAGTCACCTGCATAATATGAGTCTGTAAAACCCTTTACGCTTAGCTCTTGACTCCCATAGCATATACGCATACTCTTTGTAGCTTTCAGGTATCTCAATATTCCTTTCACTGCCTCCCAATGTTTCTTGCCTGGGTTTGACATGTATCGACTTACTACTCCCACTGCAAATGCAATGTCTGGGCGAGTGGCAATCATTCCATACATCAAACTACCCACTACAGATGCATATGGAATCTTATCCATTTCAGCCTGTTCTTCCTCAGACACAGGACAATCTTGTTTGCTAAGTTTCACATATGGTGGCAATGGAACACTCAATTCCTTTCCCTTCTCCATATTGAAACGTTGCAAAACCTTGTCAATATACTCTGTTTGAGATCACCAAATCAACTTCTTTGATCTGTCTCTCTCAGTGCGCGTACCAAGTATATGACTTGCCTCACCCATGTCTTTCATGTCAAACGATTTTGCCATCTTTGACTTCAAAGCTGAAATTTCTTCCAAGTGCTTGCCAGCAATCAACATGTCATCCACATACAAAATAAGGATCAACCAACTACCATCCTTAGCCTTCTTTGTATATAGACAGTGATCGAACTCACTACGTTTGTAGCCTTGAGAAAGCATAAACTTGTGGAATTTATGGTACCATGCCCTCGGTGATTGTTTTAAGCCATAAAGACTCTTTAACAACTGGCATACCCAATCTTCCTTGCCTTTCTCAACAAACCCTTCTGGCTGCTGCATGTAAATTTCCACATCTAAATCACCATGCAAGAACGCTGTCTTAACATCCATTTGGTGCAACACCAAATCTAATATGGCAACCAATGCAAGCAAGCATCTCAATGTAGTCATTTTGACCACCGGAGAGAAAACTTCATCAAAGTTAATGCCTTGTTCTTGCTTAAAGCCCTTGGCAACAAGCCTTGCTTTGTACTTTGGCTGACTATCATGAGCGGTGATCTTATACCTGTAAACCCATTTGCAGGGTAGAGCCTTTTTGTCCCGTGGTAATTTAACTAGCTTCCATGTCTGGTTTTTATGCAGAGCTGTCATCTCTAACTGCATGGTCAATTGCCAATTCCCGAAGTCCTTCATTTGCACTGCTTCCTTGTAACATGAAGGCTCATTGCAATCAGTCAACATGACATAGTTCATAGATGGAACAAACCTATCAGGAGGTCGCGTGACACGTCCAGATCTACGCACAATAGGTGGCTGAGGATCATCCACAACCTGTGGTTCCAATCTATCTTGTCCTTGCTCCTCTTGAGCCCTGACATTTTGTCTTGCACGTGCAGGTCCATCTTCTTGGAAGACAACTCTTCTAATCTCCTCAACCCTCTCTGGTTTAGAATGATATTTGGATTCATTAAAGTGAACATCATTGCTGCGGAAAACCTTTCTGAATTCGGGATCCCAAAGTCTGTACCCCATCTCACCAGAATTACCATAGCCTAGAAAGATGCACTTTCTACTCTTTGGCTCAAGTTTGTTCCTAAATTCCTTTGGAACGTGAGTATATGCCTCACAGCCAAAGACTTTGAGATGCTTGTATGAGGGCATTTTGCCTGACCATACCATCTCTGGCACTAAATCCTTCTGCAAAACCTTGCTAGGAGATATATTTACAAGATGAACAACTGTTGATACAGCTTCAGCCTAAAACCCATTTGGCATCTGTGCATTAGACAACATACTTCTGACCTTCTCTTGTATGGTCCTATTCATCCTCTCAGCAACACCATTTTGAGGAGGATTGTAAGGAGCAGTAAGTTCACGTTTTATACCTTTTGACTCACAAAAGTCCTGAAAGGCCTTTGAAACATACTCTCCACCATTGTCAGTGCGTAAGCATTTAAGCTTCTTGCCACTCTGATTCTCCACAAGTTTCACAAACGTTTTGAAAACACTAAACTCTTCATCCTTGTGCTTGAGAAAGTAAACCCATACTTTCCTCGAGTAATCATCTATAAATGTCATAAAGTAAGAAGCTCCCCCTAGAGATAGGTTAGGCATAGGTCCACACAAATCACTATGAACAAGTGCCAACTGTGTATCTCTTCTACTGCTTCTATGCTTATGTGGCTGCTGTGTTTGCTTACCATACAGACAATGTTCACAGAATTCAAAATCATTAAATGGAAAGCCAGGCAAATAACCAGAACGAGACAATATTTCCATTCCCTTCTTGGACATATGTCCTAACTGGCTATGCCACAAAGAAACGTTTGGCTGCTCGGTTACATTGATTACATTTTTAGAGACATTTGATACATAAATCATGTAAAGTCCTCCAGACTTTACTCCATGTGCTACTGTCATAGAACCCTTGGATATCTTCCACATGTTCTGTCCAAAAGTGGTGACGTAGGCAGCATCATCAAGTAAACCTGTGCTGATCAAGCTCTTTGTAATTGCGGGAACATGTCTCACATTCTTCAGCATGAAAGAAGAGCCATTCTAAAACTTCAATTGAACATCTCCAACACCTAAGATCTCACATGTCTGCCCATTGCCTAGCCGAACATCATCTTTAGTGGTCACATAAGAAGTAAACCACTCCTTGTTTGGAGACACATGAAGTGATGCCCCTGAGTCTATAATCCAGTCACTCAGTGCATTTCCATCAGATGCTGTAAGAAGAGCTGAGTCCATTGTATTCTTCAAGAAGTAGATGTCTCCTGACACTAGACTGTCATCCTCTGCAGCAGTGTTTGTCACATTTATTTCTTGAATCTTCATTGAGGACTTGTTCTTCTCACCATGGTCTTCAGCTTTCTCTTTGCCTTTTTCTGCTGTCCATTCTCTGCAGTCTCTTTTCATGTGACCCTTCTTGCCACAATGGTAGCATTCTATGTCACTCTTGCCTTTAGCACTGCGGGACTTGCTACGAGACTGATTCCTCTTTCCACCTTTGTACTTTTCTTTGGTCCTTCCCCTGACAACTAAGGCTGCTCCTTTGCCTTTGTCCATTGTCTTTCTATTGGTTTCTTGAGTAAGCAGACTTCCTTCTACACCTGCTATGTTCAAACCATCTGGAGGTGCAGAATTACTCAAAGCTGTGCGAAAAGTGTCCCAACTTTTCAGCAATGTGATCAACAGGAACATAGTTGTAACAGGCTCATCAAACTTGACACCTTGAGCTGACAACTGACTATAGATTGTGTTGACTTCATTCAGATGATTGGACATAGGTGTCCCTTCTTTCATCTTCAAGTCAACAAGCTTCTTAAGCCAGTATACCTGTGAAGCTGCACTCTGCTTCTCATAAAGATCACTCAGCTTTAACCATGCTTGATAAGCCGACATCTCGTCTGCTACATTGAAGTAAACGCTTTCTGCCAAAGTCAACATAATGGTAGAAAGTGCCAATTCATCCATTTCGCTCCATTCATCTTCGTCCATATCTTCTGGTTTTATCCCCTTGAGCTTTATAGGTTTTATCTGCTTCTTTTGTACCAACACGTGCCAAATCTGCTTCTTCCACAATGGGAAATTGGTTCCATCCAGCTTCTTGATATTGTAAAGAGCAGTGTCCTGTGATCCAACCATAGCTACGCTTCACAGTAGTTTACTTTTCTGGGAAAAATTCGGCAGAGTTTCCCCTGTAAACTGACCTCTGAACCAATATCAACTGTCAAATGAACCAAGAAAGCTTCAGATTCTGCAGAAATTTTGGCAGAGTCTCCTTTGTAAAATGGCTCTAGTGTACTAAAAACAGACCAAAAAACTGCTCAAAAAACACTGTCTCTCTGACGCTGTAAGCTGCGGGTCAACCTGTCCTGCACCTGTACTGTCTGTCACTATTCTGTAACTGTCCTATAAGCATAGACTGCGATAATGCCTCAACGGCAGTAAAGCATAGATGCAATCCCAACTGTCTAACTCACAGTCAATACATCCTAGCTGCCTATCTAAGGGTGCTCGAGGGATCGCTCCAAGACCTGTATCACCGAAAGGATCTCAACATTCGAGAATCCCCCAGCTCAATAAAACCTCACTCGGCCCTCAACAAAGCCTGCAGTCGTAGGCCGAAAACCCCAAATTTGCAGAGTCGGATCTGCACCCACTGAGACCACGTAATCAAAAATGGCCTGTGCAGAACTTTGTCGAAGCCGAACGGTGGCCGAGATGACCTCAGAATGAGATTTGGGGCCGTGTCTTCGCCTGTCCGATTTCACTCCAATCTGAGCTGGTGACTCTAGCCTCCTGCAGTGCTGCCCCAAGCCTCGATTTGAGCTCTGATACCAGTTGAAGGAGTACGAGCGGAAGTGCGACGCGAGAGAGAGTGCGAGAAGAAGAGCACGACGATATGGTGAACTCGCTCTACTGTAATGTGTAGAGCATAGTGAGTTCTTATTAGGTTTTAACAAAAGAATATGTGTACATACCTGGCGGCCCGCCCACTTACCTGGGAGACCACATTGGGCTTTATACCCCAACAATTACTTTCATTTAAGGTTGATAATTGTACTTGTTTGATTGAAATTTTTGTGGTTGAAAAGAGAAGAGGCTTCAACTTGGAGTGTTACTGTATATCAAGTCATGCTCGTAAATTGTTTAGAAGTTTAGAGGTTGTTATACAGTAACATAATATTTGTTGTTGATTGTCTTAAGTCTTCAATAAATGGGGTGTAACTTTGAGTTGATTCTATTTTTGGAGATCTATTTCATGGTTACCCATGTGGTATTTTATTCTGCTAATGTATTGAACCCTTGCAGTCATCATGTTTTAGTTGTGGTTGAATTTATTATGATCTCTTTTCGAAAGAGGCAAGGTAGTGGTCAATGAGGCATATTTACGTGTTACTTTTTGGTATGATTGCTTTTGGCATGGTCACCAGAGGGATATGGTAGGCTTGGTTCTAATACACAAGATGCTCGGTAACTATGCTGAGTTTTTTGGCAAGATGCAAAGTGCTCATGCTCATATGAATGTGGCTCTCCCACAAGTGGAGATAGGCCTAGAGTGGACCCCGGCCCTGCCAGTGCAACACTCACCTTTTCATTGTGACGATGCAAAGTTATGAGATGATTGGTAACTATGCTCGCATGACCATGATCTGAGTTGCAAAATTCTCATAGCGGTCGTGAAAAAGTGGCAGGCTCTCTTTCACAAGTGAGCATTCTTTCACATGAGGACAAATTTCCAAAATAATTTAAGTGTAGTATTCTTGTGAGAGTATCTTAAAGTTGTCTTTTATTTCATAACATATATATATATATATATATATATAGATATTCCCACAAGCTAACCTTTTGTTCCTTGGCAACAATGCTAGTTTTTTTGGCATAGTCGCAAAGTAGCCTGCCAAGAAGCCATTGATGCTCCCATGAATGTGGCTCTCCCACAGGTGGACACAAGCGTAGAGTGGATTCCAGCCCTGCCTTTGCAACACTCACTTTTTGCTTGTGACGTTGCAGAGTTATGAGATTATTGGTAACTATGCATGTGTGACAATCCTCTAAGTTGCAAAATTCTGACATGGGGTTGTGAAAAAGTGTCAGGTTCTCTTTCACTTGATATGAATCACATGACTATTTTTTGTAATAAATTATGTGAAATTATTATTGAGAGAATATTTAAAAGTTAATGTTTTTTTAATTTCACAACTTACATATATAGATATTCCCACAAGTTAACTTTTTGTTCCCACCTTTTGAATGTGGGAATGTGGAAGTCCCGTATGGGGGAATGCTGTTTCTTCACTTTCCCACGTGAGAAATTTATTCCCTTCTGGGAAAAATAATAATTTTTCACTTTCCCATGTGTGAAAAGTTTATCCCTTGTGGGAAAAATATTGATTTTTGATCTCGTGCAAAAGGGAAAATATTCCCGGGAGGGTTTTATATTCCCACCTCAACTTTGCAGTTCGCTACCTTTCCCTTAATTTTTCATAGTTCGTTTGTGGGAAATATAGTGGGAAAGCCACCATTTTTCCCTAGAGGGAAACGTTCAAACGTTTCTTGTGTATATATACTTTGTCTAAAGTGGGAGGGAATCTAAGAGTCTAATTAATCAATGGGTATGTTTCCCCAATTTTGGAAGCAGGTTGATTAACCGATATCTTGGGAGATGCTTTAGATAAATTTGAAGTGAAAAAGGGGGGAGCAGACACGTGGAAAGAGAAAGGGAGAGAGAGACAGACAGAAATCTCATTTTTAAGCCAAAGTCAATGGCGGTGATGTGACCTGCGAGGAATACCGTCAGTTGCAAGAAGATATAGAAGATGGAAAGCTTAAGGAGGCGATCTGCGACGACTGCACGGGCGCATCGGCGCTTAGTCGTGTGATGGCGCTGGCAGAGAGAGAGAGAGAGAGAGAGAGAGAGAGAGAGAGAGAGAGAGAGAGAGAGAGAGAGAGAGAGAGAGAGAGAGAGAGAGAGAGAGAGAGAGAGAGAGCTCGTCTGAGCAAACGTGCATGCTGACGGTTTGACTAAAGAGGCAAAAAGAGGCAGAGAGGCGCAGAGCGACCTGTAGAGTAGGCGAGTGCAGGAAACCCGCGATCTGTGGAGCTGCAGGATGATTTGCCCATGGCTGTGTAGGTAGGGTAGAGGGGATCGATCAGAAAGAGTCCGCGGAAGAGAGGAGAGAGATGGAAGAGAGAGGAGAGAGGGACGGTGGCATCTGGCCAGATTCCAATTAATGGTGCCGTAGACCCAGTAGTGGACAATTTTTAAAAAACGTTAAAAATTGGGAATCTGGGAGGTGATGCATTCTAAGGGGAATGGTGGAAGGTGAAGGAGTTTGGGGCAGGTGGCGGATGAAAATTTCTATTCCTCCTTTGTAGCAGAAACCGCCCATCAACTTTCTCTCATCGCTCTACAAGATTTTGGAGTTTCTAACTATTAAAGTTACCCCTTTATTTGTCATATGCCCTCGACGGGTGCAGGGGAGTGCGCAGGTAGAGGGGCACAAGGCCAAGGCTACTCTCTCTCTCTCTCTCTCTCTCTCTCTCTCTCTCTCTCTCTCTCTCTCTCTCTCTCTCTCTCTCTCTCTCTTTTGCAGCAGGGCGAGCTCAGCTCTGTAGGGTTTTTGGATGCGCAGTGTAGGACTGGCTCCTCTCTCTCTCTCTCTCTCTCTCTCTCTCTCTCTCTATATATATATATATATATATATATATATATATATATATATATGCAAGCCGTTTTTGTCCCTGCGACTCTCTCTCTCTCTCTCTCTCTCTCTCTCTCTCTCTCTCTCTCTCTCTCTCCAAAGTGCAAACGAGAAAAAGCAGGGGGCTGAGTGAAGGAGTACGAGCGGAAGTGCGACGCGAGAGAGAGTGCGAGAAGAAGAGCACGACGATATGGTGAACTCGCTCTACTGTAATTTGTAGAGCATAGTGAGTTCTTATTAGGGTTTTACAAAAGAACATGTGTACATACCTGGCGGCCCGCCCACTTACCTGGGCGACCACATTGGGCTTTATACCCCAACAACCTCCCACTTAAAGTCCAATGTGGTACTTTAAGTGTGAGAGAAGATACTATACAAGCTAATATACAAGAGATGTAGAGAAGTGATGTACTACCCTACACCTAACTGCTTGCAAAAATGCGCAAAGCTCTCTGAGGGAAGTCCTTTTGTAAGTAGATCAGCACGATTTTCTGTGGTGTGAACTTTGACAAGCTGAAGTTGCTTATCCTCGAGCATTTCCCTGATGAAATGATACTTCACATCCACATGCTTTGTCTTTGAGTGATAAACTGGATTGCGAGCCAATTGTATAGCACTTTGACTATCACAATGTAACACAGGCATCTCTTCTTTGATTCCCAAGTCTGTTACTAGTCGATTAAGCCAAATTGATTCTTTGCATGCCTCTGATGCTGCAACATATTCAGCCTCTGTAGTAGACTGAGTAACACAATCTTGTAATCTAGAACGCCATGATACTGAAGGGGATCGGGGAGCACCACAGACGGAGAGTGAGCGAGAGAAGGAGACACACGATACACAGATATGGGTGGGGAGACTCAAAAGAGTGAGCAGCCTCCTATACACTTATGCTATGTATAAGGTATACAAGTTAGTGGGCGCCCAGACTCTGGGCGGCCGGGCAAGGCACAGGCGCCTATACCCCAACAACCTCCCACTTAAAGGCGACTGTGCCTTTAAGCAAGAGAACCTAGTCTAAAGACTACAAAAGGCGAGAGAAAACTGCTCTCAATCGATGCCCACTAGCTGGCTGTGATCGTGTGCATCCGACTGTCCTGCTCCCGTGTAAGTCGATACACCACCAGACGTACCGCACACGTACTGCAAGTATGTACGCAATACCTGCATATCTCCCTCGTGCACTATGCCATCATCAGTCAACAAACGGCTGGAAACCCCAACTGCAAATGCTCCCACTGCAGCTGCGATATCCGGTCTCAAGATCAGCATCTCATACATGAGACCACCGAATGCCGATGCAATGCTAGCGGGCCCTGCTAGCTCTACGGAGCATGCATCAACATATATATCCCTGGCAATAGGTATCTTTGATTGAAAAGGCGTGTCAGCCACATGCATCTCCTGACTGTCCGCAAAAGATGCATCAACCTGTCGTGCAACCTCAGAGCAAACTAGCTACTCTAGGTGTCTGCTGGAAGACATATCCTGCACAACTATATCCCCATGCTCACTGTCGAGCATAGAAAGGAATGACTGCATAATCGCTGACATCTCAGCCTCCTCTGCAATCATCCACTACAAACATGACCATTCAATCTGTTGTGACTCACTAGAGCTCTCATGATCTAACTCCATATGCATAGACTCTTGCACAACATCCTCCTGTCGTGACTCACTAGAGCAAGACCGCTCTACCTATCTATCCTGCATAGAAGTATCTCGCACAACTGACTCTCTGCTTTGCTCAGTCACTAGCAAAGCATGCATGTATGACTCTGTCACCTCTCTGTGTGACTGCTCAAGTCGTGCCCCAACTGTGTGCACAACGAGCTCACTACTCTGCACCCCATGCAAAGCACCCTACAACCCATGAGCAAAAGAGACTCGCTTGCTCTCTCGATGTCTATGTGGCTGCATGATCACAGAGACAACACCGTCTCTCCCGTGATCCACATGCAATGGGTAACCTGTACCACTCCTGGCACCTCTCGCAATCACTAGCGAACCCAAATGCATCACAAAATCTCGCTCTCGTAGCAAAATTTGACATCCACAATCTCTAAGCTGACCAATCGAGATCAAACTCACTGTCAAATCTGGTACATAGCGCACATGTCGTAACAAGTAAGATGCACCACTCGGTAATGACAGTCTCACATCTCCTGCACCTGCTATCGCATGCACCGATCCATCGGTCAAATGTACACTGCCAAGCATCCCACTAGAATAGCTACAAAACCATGCACGATGCGGCGTGACATGAAACATAGCATCTGCGTCTAGCAACCACTGCGAAGGGAGTGCACTATCCACATGTATAGCATCTCGTGCATAGCTCGAGGTAAAAGTGACATCCCCGTCACTAGTATACTCTGACACTACATGTGCCTCAACTGTCAAAGCAACTGAGTCCATGGCATCACTACATACATCTCTGAGACTGCCATGTCTCCTACGATGTCGCATACGGTGAAAACAGCACCGTCTAACGTGTCCAGAATGACCACAATACCAACATGTCACATGTCGGCGTGCTCGTGAATGTACATGTCTCACATGAGTCCGTGATGACTCAGATCTATCATACATATCATGTAATCTGTGCCAAAGTTTTCTCGAAGTAGTCTCATACATAACAAGAGCATATACAGATTCCGCAAGGTGCAAAGAGAGCGTAGATAGTGCCATCTCCTCTAGCTCCTACCACTAATCGTCAGACATGTTTGAAGGTCTACCTGCATCACCACTCAATGGTCGATGCAACCCTCGCTGTGTCAATGCATCAAGCATACACTCTCTCCATGCCACAAAGTCTGACCCATCAAACACGCGCATCTGTGAGAGGTCACAATCTGATCGATCACCTGTCTCTGCCATGAGCACAATTTAGCAAACTAGAAAGCAAAACCACCTCACCAACAACACCTGGAAACTGTCTACAAATATGGCCAGAAACACAATGTAAAACCTGTGAGACACATTCCAAAATAGAGCTCCCGCAATGTCAACCAAATCAGCCCTAAACTGGCTCGAATTGCATCAACAAAAGTCTGCAAATATGGCTGTAAAATCTGATGCAAAGTTGCACCAATAACCGTGCAAAACCTTGCACAAAATCACAAGTCAATATGACTCAATCGCGCATAAATATCTGACAAAATTTTGGCAGAGTCTCCTTTGTAACTGGAGCAAAATCTCAACAGTAAACCTCAAAGAGACAATAATATATGCCACGATTATAGTGAACATCATTGCTGCGGACAACCTTTCTGGATTCGGGATCCCAAAGTCTGTACCCCATCTCACCAGAATTACCATAGCCTAGAAAGATGTACTTTCTACTCTTTGGCTCAAGTTTGTTCCTAAATTCCTTTGGAACGTGAGTATATGCCTCACAGCCAAAGACTCTGAGATGCTTGTATGAGGGCATTTTGCCTAACCATACCATCTCTGGCACTGAATCCTTCTGCAAAACCTTGCTAGGAGATCTATTTACAAAATGAACAGCTGTTGATACAGCTTCAGCCCAAAACCCATTTGGCAGCTGTGCATTAGACAACATACTTCTGACCTTCTCTTGTATGGTCCTATTCATCCTCTCAGCAACACCATTTTGAGGAGGATTGTAAGGAGCAGTAAGTTCACATTTTATACCTTTTGACTCACAAAAGTCTTGAAAGGCCTTTGAAACATACTCTCCACCATTGTCAGTGCGTAAGCATTTAAGCTCCCCCTAGAGATAGGTTAGGCATAGGTCCACACAAATCACTATGAACAAGTGCCAACTGTGTATCTCTTCTATTGCTTCTATGCTTATGTGGCTGCTGTGTTTGCTTACCATACATACAATGTTCACAGAATTCAAAATCATTAAATGGAAAGCCAAGCAAATAACCAGAACGAGACAAGATTTCCATTCCCTTCTTGGACATATGTCCTAACTGGCTATGCCACAAAGAAACGTTCGGCTGCTCGCTTACATTGATTACATTTTTAGAGACATTTGATACATAAATCATGTAAAGTCCTCCAGACTTTACTCCATGTGCTACTGTCATAGAACCCTTGGACATCTTCCACATGTTCTGTCCAAAAGTGGTGACGTAACCAGCATCATCAAGTAAACCTGTGTTGATCAAGCTCTTTGTAATTGCGGGAACATGTCTCACATTCTTTAGCGTGAAAGAAGAGCCATTCTGAAACTTCAATTGAACATCTCCAACACCTAAGATCTCACATGGCTGCCCATTTCCTAGCCGAACATCATCTTTAGTGGTCACATAAGAGGTAAACCACTCCTTGTTTGGAGACACATGAAGTGATGCCCCTGAGTCTATAATCCAGTCACTCAGTGCATTTCCATTAGATGCTGTAAGAAGAGCTGAGTCCATTGTATTCTTCAAGAAGTAGATGTCTCCTGACACTAGACTGTCATCCTCTGCAACAGTGTTTGTCACATTTATTTCTTGAATCTTCACTGAGGACTTGTTCTTCTCACCATGGTCTTCAGCTTTCTCTTTGCCTTTTTCTGCTTACCATTCTCTGCAGTCTCTTTTCATGTGACCCTTCTTGCCACAATGGTAGCATTCTATGTCACTCTTGCCTTTAGCACTGCGGGACTTGCTACGAGACTAATTCCTCTTTCCACCTTTGTACTTTTCTTTGGTCCTTCCCCTGACAACTAAGGTTGTTCCTTTGCCTTTGTCCATTGTCTTTCTATTGGTTTCTTCAGTAAGCAGACTTCCTTCTACACCTGCTATGTTCAAACCATCTGGAGGTGCAGAATTACTCAAAGCTGTGAGAAAAGTGTCCCAACTTTTCAGCAATGTGATCAACAGGAACATAGCTCTAACAGGTTCATCAAACTTGACACCTTGAGCTGACAACTGACTATAGATTGTGTTGAATTCATTCAGATGATTGGACATAGGTGTCCCTTCTTTCATCTTCAAGTCAACAAGCTTTTTAAGCCAGTATACCTGTAAAGCTGCACTCTACTTCTCATAAAGATCACTCAGCTTTAACCATGCTTGATAAGCCAACATCTCGTCTGCTACATTGAAGTAAACTCTTTCTGCCAAAGTCAGCATAATGGTAGAAAGTGTCAATTCATCCATTTCGCTCCATTCATCTTCGTCCATATCTTCTAGTTTTATCCCCTTGAGCTTTATAGGTTTTATCTGCTTCTTTTGTACCAACACGTGCCAAATCTGCTTCTTCCACAATGGAAAATTGGTTCCATCCAGCTTCTTGATATTGTAAAGAGCAGTGTCCTGTGATCCAGCCATAGCTACGCTTCACAGTAGTTTACTTTTCTGGGAAAAATTCGGCAGAGTTTCCCCTATAAACAGACCTATGAACCAATATCAACTTGTCAAATGAACCAAGAAAGCTTCAGATTCTGCAGAAATTTTGGCAGAGTCTCCTTTGTAAAATGGCTCTGGTGTACTAAAAACAGACCAAAAAACAGCTCAAAAAACACTGTCTCTCTGACACTGTAAGCTGCAGGTAAACCTGTCCTACACCTATACTGTCTCTCACTGTCCTGTCACTGTCCTGTAAGCATAGATTGGGACAATGCCTCAATGGCAGTAAATCAAAGATGCAATCCCAACTGTCTAACTCACAGTCAATACATCCTAGCTGCCTATCTAAGGGTGCTCGAGGGATCACTCCAAGACTTGTATCACCGAAAGCATCTCAACATTCGAGAATCCCCCAGCTCAATAAAACCTCACTCGGCCCTCAACAAAGGCTGCAGTAAATCTGACAGTACATAGACTTCCCACAAAGTCATACATCCACAAATTTCCCACTGTATGCTATAATCGCTGCGGCGGTTGTTTGCTGCGTGACTCACAGCCATCAAACCCTCAACAAACATACATCATCTCTGACAATATATCCCATGTGGAACTACCTGCAATGTCAGGATGAAATCTGGAATATCAAGCAACAAACACAAGCTACCTGATGAACTAGTGGATGTCGCCTACAGTCTGTGTGTAGATGCGCCCGTGTCGTCGCCTCCAAGAACTGTGAGCCGTCCTTCGATGTGTAGACAGCCACAAATCAACACTCTGGGAGTGTCGATATCCTCAGCACCTGCAATCGTAGGCCGAAAACCCCAAATTTGCAGAGTCGGATCTGCACCCGCCGAGACCACGTAGTCGAAAATGGCCTGCGCAGACCTTTGTCGAAGCCGAACGGTGGCCGAGCTGACCTCAGAATGAAATTTTGACAACACCAAGCTCTTCGGTTTCTCCCACGTGATTTGGGGCCGTGTCTTCGCCTGTCGAATTTCACTCCAATCTGAGTTGGTGACTCTAGCCTCCTGCAGTGCTGCCCTGAGCCTCGATCTGAGCTCTGATACCAGTTGAAGGAGTACGAGCGGAAGTGCGACGCGAGAGAGAGTGCGAGAAGAAGAGCACGACGATATGGTGAACTCGCTCTACGATAATGTGTAGAGCATAGTGAGTTCTTATTAGGTTTTTACAAAAGAACATGTGTACATACCTGGCGGCCCGCCCACTTACCTGGGCGACCACATTGGGCTTTATACTCCAACACTGAGGTGGAGTGCGCAGGTAGTGGGACACACGGCCAAAGCAGCTCTCTCTCTCTCTCTCTCTCTCTCTCTCTCTCTCTCTCTCTCTCTCTCTCTCTCTCTCTCTCTCTCTCTCTCTCTCTCTCTCTTTGTGTCTTTTGCAGCAGGGCGAGCTCAACTCTATAGGGTTTTTGGATGTGCACTATAGTACTTGGCTCCTCTCTCTCTCTCTCTCTCTCTCTCTCTTTCTCTCTCTTTCTCTCTTTCTTTGTCCGGAGTGCAGACGAGCGAAATTAGCGGGCTGAGGCTGAGGCAAAAGCAAATGCATGGGGTTGAGGTGGAGTCACTGCAGAGGGGCAGGGCAAGGGAGGGCGAGAGAGTTGTGCATGTAGAAGACACGTGGAGGAAGGAGGGAGCAGCCTTACGTGGATTTCTGTTTAGTGGTCGGGGCAACGTCTGGTAAAGGAACCGAGTTTCTTTACTGGTGCGAGTAGGTAGTATGTGAGTAGATGTTACCCATGTTGGAAAAGAAATACAGAGGGGAATAAAAAATGATAATGCAATGCCATCGAAGAGAGAAAAAGGAATGAGGGTGTTTGGCCTCTGTTTACGGGGAGGGAGGAGGCGGAGGTGGCACCGAACTCGAAGTAGGGGGCAAAGATGGGGACCAAGCGGGAGTGGGAGTGCAGACAGATAGAGTCGCAGTGCCGTGCCATGGAATTTTTTTTCTAATGTTGAGGACTGCAAACGCTCACAGCTTGATGTGACAGGTGGTGTGGTTACAACAAAGGTGTTCAGAGCTTATCGCATCCCAAATCAAGATCGAATCTGTTGTTAGCATTTTTCAATGGTAGGATTGGTGGAAGGCCAAGGAGAGAATGAATCCTGGATCCTCCTCCCAACCAACCTTTTATAGGAGGGCCCATGACCCTTTGTCCTAAATGGGTCCCCTGTCCACACCTTCAGTCTGGCCCTTGGCCTAGGTCCCTGACCCCCGTAGGTCGGGCTGTGCCCTCTAGCCCTTGGCTTGGCATTACTTCCCCCTTGGAGAATAGTTTTCGTCCTAAAAAACAAAAGTGAAAAACATCTTCAGAAGAACACTAATGTTTTTGGCAGTGGAATCCTTGTCGGATCCAGCTGTCTAAGTGATCGGAACACGGTTCAGTAGGAGGTTCAATGAAACCAAGAAGAGTATCTTGATTTTCAACATTGTTGTCTCTTTGCAACCGTCTTGTGCAATCGATCCATATTCAACATAGCATAGAAATTCCATTTAGAACTCACATGAGCATGCTAAACGAACTATCAAAACTAAGAGATATCTAAAGAATACCTCTTCTTACTTTCCATGAAAGTAACTTGATGACGTAACTCATCAGCTAAGTTTAAGTCCTTGACTTGTTATCGTCTCGTATCAGTAAACAAATGCACCATTACCGGTGGTTAAGGTTGAGAACCTGAATTATACTGGAAGAGACTAACCTAGTCGCAAACTTGCTTTAATTTATAGTGAGAAAACTCCAACTAGAGCAATACATGCTTACTAATTGGATTGCTTGGTGTTAATGTACGCACTTCGCATATCCTTTAGCACAAGATTGTGCTTTGTAATCTACCTAATCTGCCTATCCAGGTGGATACTGACATCAGGATAACCGTTGTAATCTGCCTATCCCCTTGGATACTGACATTAGCATAACTTTTGTAACATGACTCTCTCCTTGGATACTGACAGTGGTAAGGTTTGTGGGATTCCCCACGGTTTACAGACAGTCTTCCAAATGACTAGTTAACGGAGATCACAATGACGTACACCATTGCTAAGAAAATAACAATGTCCTGAATAACCATCTTGGTTAACTTGAAAGATCCACGAGCATCCAAACCAAGCCATGACCTCTATTGGTGATTGGTAGATCCAAACATAATCGCATAGAGATACTGCACATAGAGTACAAAATGCTTCATAGCACTAATGTGATGAATATGCATGCCGCTCCAAATCATCCTTTGCTAAAACACTAGGGTCCATAACACCTAGTGTGCATGCATTTAGCAAAAAACAGATCCGAACCTGTATATCCATGATCATCCTTGCCAATACTTATGGCGAATGTGATGTGCGTAGCACACATTAAAGAGAAATGTAAATAGTTCTGAAAAGAAACTAAATACTTTGAGTTGCAATTATTTTCAAGCCTTGTTGAAACATCTGAACCATAGAAGGTGAAACAGTAATCACTTCTAGGTGAAAACAATGAAACATGTTCATTAACAACCCATAGCCTTGCTATATGCGTAAACAACCATCCGTTAATGTTGTTTAACAACACTTGTACCTTAAGAATTCATTCTGAGTATCCGTAAATTTATGTCCACTGAAATTGTTCTAGACACGTTGTGCTGAAAATGGTCTGTAAAACGGATTTGACCAGCACCTAGGGACTTTGTTGTGACACATACTTGAAATAGTGGGCACCAGTGTCAGTCCTAGAGACTCATATTCCTCACATGTGGAATATGTCTCATGTAATAATGTCAGAAAAAAAAACATCCTTCTAGTACAAGATGTACTTGTGCGTGGAGGTAACTGCGACACTCTACGACAGGAGTGAGGGGGACCCTCATTAGCCTTGCGCCACACTGGCTAAATTGAACTCCGTGAGTTCCTAGACCATGTTGCATCCCATGTGACAACATGTGCCAAATAAACCCTACAAGTGGGTCTATAACTGCATAATGCAGAATCTTAATTTGGACACTACATCCCAAATTTCTTGGCTCCTCATACATGACCTTGTCATTTCTCTTAAGAGCATGGTTTGCACATGCTGCCCAAATTTCTCGCCTGCAAAGGCCTAGGAACACTAATTGAAAATTAGTGAAATGCAAGTAATATTGCACATGGAGTTATACAAGATGGCGAGCGAGTTTTTTCGAGCGACAAAAAAAATGAGCGAGTCCCTCAATAAATTTTTTGTGTATTAGAGAGATTCTCAAAATTTATAGAATATCTATCGCAATAGTACCTAGCCTCGTTGCAACACCGCACCTGGATCCACATTCTAAAACCAGTCGGCATTGACGCGGATTGATATGGCCTTAGTTTCACTAAGGCCATACGTGGTGTTATCTAACTTCACTCTTCTCTAAATTCATTAGGTAGAATCTTATCAGGTCATTTATCCCTCACCAAATTCCCATTGTTTGTAACCATATAAACAACATGTGCACACGTAATAACCACTCCAAAGATGTATGCTAGTGAGCATGATATATGTTTACAAAGGACGTAATCATAGGAATCCATGCACTCTCGCATCACCTCCAGTTCGCCGTCTTGAAGGCAAGGCACCCATGTCATAGTCGAGCTCAGTAGTGGCACTGCAGGGCTTTGCACATCGAGAACTGGTAACAAGCTTCACTAGGTCAATCGTGTTGCTAGAAAACATTCGCAGCAATGTGTTACCTTTGCTGTGACATCTTTGCCATGTCCAAATTGTACAATCTCCTTTCCCATCAATAAGCTAAAAGTGAGGGCATAACCCTTTATTCCCTTTATTTGGATTCTTTCAGAATTGAGAATTGAGGGCACATACGTATTCACTCCAATATTCATTTAATCATGAGATACCACCAAGGAATATGTCCTCCCAACCTTTGTATTTCCACAACTTCATTCTCAAGTATTACATTCTCTGAAATTCTACATGAAGGATTCGCAAACTCAGTCCCTTAGGAATTCGACTCTCAATTATTATTGCCCTAGACCAATCGACCTCCAGAGTATGTGTCCCTGCTTCTAAGAAATTGTATTCAAGTGAAATAAAGGGAGATCCCATTGGAAACTCGTTGGAAGAATGGAAGTCCACATCATGTGTTTGCCCCTCTCTCTCTCTCTCTCTCTCTCTCTCTCTCAACCCTCCTCTATTCTCGATTCACCCTGCTCTTCGTCTGCTTTGCACATCTGTTTAATTTTGTGCATGCATGCAAGGGAATGGGGAGTTGCAGGGGACAGAGTTGTTGGCCATACAAGGGTTGTCCAGAGAGCAATGAAGAGTGATGTTAGGGTGACTATACATCGCACTGCAACAAGAGTCTCCAAGGTGATGGCTTAAACAACACTGAAGCAGGAGATACGAGAGGAGGGATGTAGGCAGCCACTCGAAAGGAAGGATGAAGGGGGGAAAGGAGATTTGGCGATGGAAAATAGAGCGGGGTCATACGACGATAAACATGGTCCATTAGAGCTAAAGGATCTCATGAAAAGTACATGGCACAACCAAGGGATGATGGTGTAGGAGATGGGCGAGGGAGCAGACGGCTAGTTTTTTGCAAAGAGTGAAGGGAGATAAGGGGTTGGGGAATCTTCATGGTATTGCAATTTGGTATGCGCCAGGAAGCTTTTAAAGAAATTGGCAAATCCTCTTAGATTTAGATACAGAAAAAAACCCTGCGAATGTTCTCTCGCCTGCTTCATTGTCACGCACCTCCAACTACTGTGCTTGTCTATCTCGCCACGAGGAATTCCAGACATCGAGGAAAAAAATCCGAGCGTGTCGTTTTTCGAGCAAAAGTAAAGAGAATTGTGACACAAATTGGATTTTTTATTAAGTCCTCCACCTTCTTCGGCTACCTCCTTTGCACTCCACCTTCCCAATTCTCCACGAGCTTCGTCCCTGCCCACGCCTACCTCCTCTTTCCTCCTTTGTTCAAGTGCCCCACATCCATGCCCCACGACCCCCCATGACTCTATTGCCCTCCCTCACCCTGCTCATATGCTTCCCCCTGCAAATACTTCCTCTTCTCTCCGCCAGCAAATAGGCGGCCTGCAGACACACTATGTCAAGCCCTATCACACAGCCTTGCCACATGTGCTCGTTGACCTGTGAGAGAGAGAGAGAGAGAGAGAGAGAGAGAGAGAGAGAGAGATGTGTCTACCCCCTCTCCTATAGTCTACTGGTCACGCGACACTGTCATATATATATATATATATATATATATATATATATATATATATATATATATATATATATATATATATATATATATATATATATATATATATATATATAGAGAGAGAGAGAGAGAGAGAGAGAGAGAGGGAGAGAGAGAATCGTTGCTCGTGAGAGAGAAAGAGAGAGATGTCTCCTACCTTGCCTCCACTCTAGACTCCAATGACACACACACACACACACACACACACACAATATTTCCTGGCAAACACTGACTGGAAATTTTCGCGTGAGAGATGTGGCATGCGTAGCGTCGTGGCCTGCCTCACCCCCCTTCCACTAATGTTTTATTTTTCCCACCCTTCCCTTTTCCACTTGGAGCTATTGCACGATTTTTTGAATTTCTTCCATCGGATACCTACTGCTCTACTGAAGCACAAGTACTCTGGAGGCAAAAATCAAGGACTTGTTCCTAAGTAAGCAAGCATCGATCACATAGCTAGAGCCTCCCGCTGATTATGGCTCACGAGAGGCTTAGTTATCTGTAATTTGAACTAATTACGCCCCATTCAAGATGACACGTACAAAAGAACATTAAATGAATAACTATGCCACCCTTTGTCACTATGGCAATTTTGGCATAGTTGCGAAGTTAAAGGCATAATTGGAAGGTTGAATGAATAACTAAGGGCATGGTCACGTGAGGCTTAGTTAGAACTAAGCCACGACATCCTCTGGCAGGAGCTCAACACAAGGACCGTCTACAGTAGGTAGAGAGAGGAACAACAAAGCGCAAGCAGGAGAGAGAAAGATGGCGTTGACCGGCAGTTGAGTTCGCTTTCTCCTAATTTACTCTCTTAAGTGGAGGCGCTGGGCATCTCATTTTATTCTCCTCTTAGTTTTTTTTACAAAAAGTGTATCACCTACTTTCTTTGGTTAGGGAAAATGTATTTTTCTAGCTCTTGGGCCTGGGAAAAAGTGTACGTCCAAGCACGTGCAATTAGAATTTGAGCTTGCCAGAATCCAATCCAGATCACCTGCAGGCGGACAGTCGGTCGGCAACTCGTGCATCACAATCCATGGGCGCAAAGTAAAGGAGGAAACCTTCTTAACTACTGAAAATTGTAATGCATGCAGAGCACTCAATATGAAAAAAGCACGCGAAATCTATCCCGCGTCGATGCGAAAAAGGCCAGAACCGTACAGGGCTGTTCATTTAGTATTAGATATATAAGAATGGGTCAATTTCCTCATGACTTAGCGTTCAAATCTTTGAAGACTCTGCTGCAATACATTCCGCGCCGACGCGTATGTTGACGGGCCAAGAACCGTAAACTCACAAGGTTTTTTTTCACGATCTCACAAGGCTTCGGAATCTGTTGCTTGCCCTTCCGCGCCGGCGTGGCATGCTGAAGGGCCAAGAACAGGTAACTGTTTTATGGCATTTTTTTAATGAGACATTATCTCACAACTTCACAAGGCTACGAACTCTGCTGCTTGCCCTTCCGCGCCGGCGCGGCATGCTAAAGGGCCAAGAATGGGTAAGAGGCCTTTTGCACGGGCTGCATTTACCGTTAGATGCGGACCCCCGATGGCCCTGATGCGCAATCCGTGCCTCCTCAACCTTGTCTTTCGCAGGTGGTGAATTCTCCCCATTTGACTACCTGCTTCACGTCAAGCAACCTCCATGTGTAGCTCCCCGCCTACACAGGCTTGGCGGCAATTTCATCAGCACCATCTGCGTGCCACTGAGCTCGCTCTCTCTCTCTCTCTCTCTCTCTCTCTCTCACACACACACACACACACACACAAGTGCTCTGTACTTCACGAACCTGAAGGTAGCTGGCTTCCGCTGTTGTGAGATGGTATTGAGCTGCTGCTGAAGTAGAGGTTATTTATAAAGAAAACGGGAAAGTGAGTAGGCTAGGAAACAGAGAAGGTGGCGGGTTCCTTGTTGGAAGGTCTGGCCTGGATCGACGGCGCTCATATGTGGTCCGTGATTGCTCGGCTCATATTGTGCTAGCACGCTCAACCGGTAAACTTTGCCAAAACTCCGTAGATCTCGCAAGGCTTCCGACTCTGCTGCTTGACCTTCCGCGCCGGCGCGGCATGATGAAGGGCCGAGAACGGGTGAACCGATTTATGCTATTTTCTTTATGAGACATGATCTCAAACGGTTTCGGACTCTGCTGCGTGCCCTTCCGCGTCAGCGCGGCATGCTGAAGGGCCAAGAATGGGTAAACAAATTTATGCTTTTTTTGACGAGACATGATCTCACTGCAAGGCGTCGGACTCTGTTGCTTGCCCTTCCGTGCCGACACGGCATATTGTTGAAGGGCCAAGAATAGACATTCAATGTGCATCGCATGCTTTTTTTTTATGCACTTGCTCCACACAATCTGGGGAAAAGTTATGAAAAGCAAGATACAGAGGTGGGCACATTAGTGGCTACTGTCATATGCCTCTCTCTCAGTATGACTGGGTGCTACTCATTAACTATCCCATGTCGTTGCAAACTATTGTGCTTGCAAAGCAAACCGAGCAGCAAGTGGGACATTTCCTCAATCAGCACTGTGTCGGCACGGGAGCAAACAAGATATTTATACAATTTTTTTTTGTGACGTGGCTCTAATTCATAAGACTCTGGCAAATTGGTATTCATCCCCATTTTTGTCAATATCCCTTGTGCTCACATCAATTTGTCAAGGGTGTCGCTCAAATTTGCTAAAAAATTGGCTTCGCTCGATTTTCTTTGCTCGCTAATTGGAAATCCTCTTGCACATGTAACCGTGGGTGTTGCCTTTGCAATCCAGACCCCTTGGTTAAAATCAACATTGTCAAACCCCTTGGTTAAACTGTGCATAAAAAATACTCAACTAGCAGCAGGACTTGGCCTATGTTCGTGACCCCCCTTGGGTTGGCCCATGGCAGTACATTCCGTTGGAAATGGAAACTTTTTCACTACCCCTTGGCAGTCTGTGGACTTCTTTCCTTGAAAATGCAAGCGTGAAGATTCCAAGAATTGACCATCCCACTTAATAAGTGATTTAATAATCACGAGTTGGGTCTTACCCCGAAAATGGACTCATATAGACACTCGTAGTGCTAGAGAAAAAATAGAAGATCCACTGAAGTTGGAATTGTATTCATAACTAGATCTTTTTCGGACCCAAAAATCCATAATCTTGGGTTTTTGTGAGCAGCCGTGCTGTCTGAAATGCTGGCGTCATCTATACACCTTGGTAGAGGTAAGCCCTTACGAGTTTAAGACGTTCAAGAACTCAACTGGATTTTTGCACTCAAAGTATGTAGTGCTAAAATAATGCCCAAAAAATCACTAATGGCAAGACTCTTGCTTTTCCATTATAGCCGATGGGTACTTAACTGGATAGAAGTGTTGGATCGTGAAATCAATCATTGATGGACTACAAACAGATGGCACTTAGCCATGCCAACGCTCTTAGCCATGCCAAAATAGGTGTTAATAGATAGTGCTTAGCCCTTCCTGTTATCGTATTGACATAAAAAGATTGCAATAAAATCATGCCTAGTTTCACCTTTCCCGCATAGAAATTGGAAAGAGAGAGAGAGATTGCTGGGATGAGAAAATCCCCTTATTCTAATGTGTTGTATGCTCTTCTCAAATGCTCCAGTGCATACCATGGCTGTGTCATAGCTTATCTTATAAGCGTACATTAGTGTAATTGTATCATGCCCTCGTAGAGAGAGGTACCAGAAGTCACATCTTGACCCACTTACCTTGTGTGTGATCATGACTCTATCAGGGTGCAGATGTATGGCACGTTGCCTGTGAATAAACAAAAAAATAAAATGTTTGAAAATAGCAACAACTGAACTCGTCCTTGACAAAGTAGCTACTGATGTAGCGTAATCATATGCAATGATGAGTGTTGTACAGCCATCGTACTAGTATGCCATGCATACAAAGCAGAAAATAGAAGAATAAGCCCTTGGCTTCAATGACCGTCTCAACCATGGGAGCCCTTGGGATACGTGCCTTGCATGATTACACTGGCATGGATACATCACAGTGCACCGTTGCATAAATTGTGAGCTTATATCCACATAGTGTGAAAGATGTGAGATGATAGCATTGTGCTAAAGTCAATCGATAATAGCTTTTCACATAAAAGAAGACTTTCTTCGCAAGAAAAGTTGCAAAGCCCTGTGCCGTGAACAACGGCTTCGTATAGAGTCTACCCAAGAACTTTGTTTTCACATCAGAGAAATCTGTTCCAAAATGAAAAGCAAAACATAGACAAAAACAAACATAACTTGAAATTATACTAACCTTGTCACCTAGTTGTGGCCAGGTTTCTGGGAGTTTGCTCAAATGCGGCTCTTGGCCATATATAGTGCTCGAGTGAATTTGCGTATGTATCATATACACCCTCGTGGGATGTAAAAACTCATGGAGTTCTGGTGCGCATAGTTAGCAGATAGTCTTGCCGATTTACAGAGAAAAATAAAGTCGACCTTGTCGAGAATTCATAGCTAACTGACCTTCTCGAACTGACAATGTAGTGAAAAACAAAAAAAACACTTGCAAGGGATGTACCTCATACTAGCTTGGCTTGGTTACTGTATTCTGGAAGTTTGTGGAGACAGAGCCGTGCTCTCATAATGTCTTAGAAAACTCATTGGATCATGCTTGTCAACAATGAGTGGATCATATCAGTATTTGAATGCATCATGGGCAAACAACTTGCCTAGAAGTCAAGCTCGAGAAACTTGCTGAACAACTACTTGAAATTGTAGTTAATGGTCGGCTGTACCGAGTACCTGCGCCTCCTTCATCAAGGCTAGCAATAGACTGTGCTGATCTCTATGAGATTCGCAAACACTACCATGTCTTGACCTTTGCCAGGCATGGGAGGAAGCCTTGCTTTTAGATGAGATCATTGCTCACTCAAGCCTTGCTTGATTTTGGTTGTCAAACCAATTATTGATCTTTGGATATCCAAAGTTTGTTAAACACAAACCTTGGCATGAGCCAACCGTGCTGAGTTTTGACGCCGTGGATAAGCCATGCTTAAATTTGATAACAACACAATTTGCACAAGCCTTGCTTGTGTCTTGATGCAATATGTTTTGAAGGAAAGTAACAAGCGAAATTGAAAGCTATTGGTTACCTCCAAAATGCCCTCGAGCAACTTGTCGTGGCAGCCTCATTGCCTGCATGTTCGAGCATCCTTGAACCTCGAACCACTTCCAATCTTGAGTCAAGCCTTGCTTGAATAGTGAAGATCATATCCTTGTCATGCCAATACCTGCATACGGAAAGTGCTCCATACCAAAAGATATGGCTCTAACATCGGCAGGTTGTCGGACATCCTTGAGCTGGTGTACAGTCTTACATGCCTTGCAGGTTGTGCTTTGCATGTCGTTCATGGTTGTGGATACTCCGCATGGTCCTTGTTATTAGCCATGCTGGTCGTAGACCATGCCTTGCCTACCCTAGTTGTGGGCTTCAACCCTTAATTGGGTAGGGCACCAAAAAAAATACACGAAATTTTGCCTGCATCAGAGATGGCCGAGTGCGCTGGGAGAACAAAAGAGACAGAGCGTCGCCCTTCCTCCATTCATGGTCAAGCAGTGAAAAAAATTGCAGCCTTGCTCAATGCCATGCTAATGAGCTCTTATGTGCTCGGTTTCGTGTCGGTCAACCGTCGGCCCAATCCTCGACAATGGGGTGGTTCTCGCCCTGTTTCAATTTCTTGAGCTCGCCATGAAATTCCCCATAGAAGGGGTGACTCTTGCGGCTCCGCCCTCGGCTCGACCCTCCATGCACGCCCTCAAGTTAAAACAAGAGAGTTGGAACGAGAGAGAGAGAGAGAGAGAGAGAGAGAGAGAGAGAGAGAGAGAGAGAGAGAGAGAGAGAGAGAGGAGAGAGAGAGATCTTGCAGCTACCATGCAAAAAGCATGCAAGATCCTTTACCCTCTTCCATAGCTCTCCCCTCTCCTGAGCTCTGATACCAGTACTAAAGGCCGAGGGGAGACTATATCCTGGATCCTCCTCCCAGCCAACCTTTTATAGGAGGGCCCATGGCCCTTTGCCCTAAATGGATCCCCTGTCCACACATTCAGTCCGACCCTTGGCCTAGGTCCCTGACCCCCCTGGTCGAGCCGTGCCCTCTAGCCCTTGGCTTGACAATGGGACGGTCAGGTATTGAGAAAATGGGATTCGAAATCTTTGAAAGCATCTTGTAAAGTAATGAATAAAAGTGAGAGAGAATCTATTTAGGTCTCCCCAATCTCAAAAAAATAAAAAATCTCTCAAAACATATTAAGTGGATAAGGGAAGGCTGAGTTTAAAAAAGGAAAAGACAGATGTTCCGTGTTGATAGAATGGTCCTATATAGACAAAGTCATGGGAGCTCTAGGCTTTGGGCCTCGCCTTTGTCTCCCATATGCACACTAAGCGCTCGCAGCCATTGAGAGCTCTTGTTTAATGACAGAATTTTGGGCTCTTTTGAGGTTAAAAGGTCTATTAAGCAAGGATGTCCCCTGGCCCCCTTGCTTTTCGCCATCGGGTCCCATCCTCTCATTATGATGCTCGAAGCTAGTGCTATGCGGGGAGAGATTCAAGGTCTGGCATTACCGTGCAACGACTAGCTACTGGCCAAAATGTTCGCAGATGATTTGCTCCTATTCTTGAAGGCGTGCCCTCAAGTTTTTAGGAGAGCTTTGGAGATTGTGCAAACAATTATCATGGCATCGAGATCCAAGTGCAATATAGAGAAGTCAAGACTTATCTCACTGTCGGAGAACGACTCTTTTGACCCTACATTCTGGACAGGAGAGATTATCTCAAAAGGGAGTGTATTCATACACGTGTGAGCCCCCGTAGGGATGGACGTAACCCACAGGCAAAGATTTCAATGGGTCCTTGAAAAAATAAGCTCAAAATGAGAAGATGGGAGTTTGTTCTCCTCACCTTCTAAAGCCGGATTAGAGTGATTAATGCTTTTATGATCCTGTATATTACTTTCCTCAGCCCCGTGCTCAAGATGGATAAGTGTAACTGGAAAGAATTCTTAAAACGAGTGAAAAGGTTTCTTTGGAAGAACAACACGAAAACCTCTCGCCATGGCAGTGGGCTAGATGGGAGGTAGTTGCTCGCCCGGTAGACCAAGGAGGGATTGACATTCTTAACCCTGTATCCCATGCTAAGGCCCTTTGTGCCAAATTTATGGTCTCAATGGCTAAACAGGATCAAGCTTGGGCTATCATGACCAAGGAAATGCTTGATGCAGTAAAACTAGGATCAAAAGGAGAAAGTGGAAGGGGGTTGTGATGCATGACAAAATTCTTGCCCCGAAGTGGTCTTATCTTAGATCTGGTGGACTCTCAGGGGAACTGATGAGGAAGTGCAAAAGAGCAGCTGAGGTTTGTGGAATGGGGGGATGCAACCAGATACTTTAAGAACTCCATTTTACACTGGTGCCCTTGGCTCTCTAAAATAATGGGGCCGCCGCAAAGTCCCTATTGGATAGAAATGGCCAAGAATGTGAATAATAAGGGGATCGTTCGACTAGAGAAATTCTGGTATGACAACTGGAAGTGCTCGAAAAATGCTGACTCTTTAGACATTCAATTTCAAGTGAATGGCTTTGAGATCTTACTAGTCTACAGGGTGATGAAAGATCTTGATAAGGTGGTGATGCCAATTTATGAATGCAACTTTGAATGGGACGCTTGGAGATGGCCCGGGAGTAGCCTCTTTAGGAAACCACATTCTAAAGACATTTACCATGCATTAATGCACGAGGCTAACTGGTGTAGCCCTTTTTTTGGTACTAGCAGGTTGGGAAGTCCTGCTCTTCTTGTCTACACTCAAATAATGAGGTACTACTTCTTTTACCATATTTGGCAAGCAAGGAACCACCGCGTGTTTGAGGGGGATCTGGTTGTGGCAAGCTTTTGTGAAATCATACAAGAGAGCAGAGTGATGATCCACATGATTGGAGGCAAACAAGCCTCAGAGGACTGGTCTAGAACAATACATGTCATGATGACATCTTGTAATAAGTAAATGCTAGGAGTAGTTGTGGTTTCTCTATCAAGCAGAAAAATTGTAATCCTCTGAGCTCGAGGTTGGTGTATATTTCTAATGTACTTAATACTATCCACTCACAATTGTGAGTTTTGGAAAAAAAAAGGGGGGGAAAGAAAAGACATATGAAAGTGGAAAGTCAACACATATGAAGGTGGAAAGTCAAAAGACATTTTGTGTCCATATAAAGAGGTGTTTCTCTTCTCCTTTATTTTTTCTTTAGCGTTTTCTTTTCTTCATAGTGTCCCCCCCCCCCCCCCCCCTTCCCCTTCTCTCTCTCTCTCTCCTCTCTCTCAATGTTGCATCCTTCTTTTATAGCCAACACTGTTGCAGGTCTACATGCTTCGTCATTTCTCGCGAGTACCTGCTATAGACTAGCACATCATTTTGTTTGTTGTTGAGGGAATCTTTGAATTAAGAATACCTTTTAATTTTTTTGAATTCATTAGAAATACATTTTAAAAGTGAGAGAGAACCTAGTAGGTACCTCCAATACGGTTTTTTTGGGGGTTGAAAAAGTGATATCCTTGAAGATGCCTTCTTGGGTGATGGATGAAAGGGAAAAGGAAAAACAGATGGAGTTATTTTTCTATGTGGAGAGAATGAGGTTAGTTACTGGAGGTCCTTCTCTTGCATTGATCTGATGCGCAAATCGAACATATATTTCTTGGTCTTGTGCTGTCTACATGTCTTGTCTATAAAGACCACAAGATCTGAGACAAGGGATCTATGACAATGCGTGTGATCGACGGAGAGGGGGGGGCTTTGGGACATCATATCCACACTAAGGGGGGGCAAGTTTTAATAGTTGCAGAGTTGTTTCCCTTGCACGTATGCGTGATCGTTGGGATGGATAAGGCGTGCATGTCCGAGGGGAGAGGTCTATTGCTGGAGTCATGACCGGGACAATGGGGAGCCTTATCTTTTTGTCCCTTGGAGATGGGATCAACGATGGATTAAATTTGCACCGTAGATCCCTCAACTCCACCCCATGGCTTTTATAGACGAGGGTCTACAAGACTAGGCTCGGATGCATCTGCTCTCTCTCTCTCTCTCTCCCTCCCTCTCTCTCTCTCTCTCTCTCTCTCTCTCTCTCTCTCTCTCTCTCTCTCTCTCTCTCTCTCTCTGGTCTGCACGACAAGTCCGGGTGCTGATGGAGCTGATTTGGCTACACGATGCTTGTGTGCAATATTTGGTTTTCGTTGCTCTCAAGGGACATTCTGAGTTTAGGATCTCTCTCTCTCTCTCTCTCATTTATCTGCCACCACTATTGCTCGGTTTTCCTGCTAGAGATCATGTTGATAAGGAGACGAGAGAGATAATAGGACGTGTGTATGGCACCATAAAGAGAGGGAGGAAAGAAAACCGGAGGAGATAGCTACACCATCTCATTCTCTTTCCATCTCGTTCGTGTGTAGGCCAGGCTGCGGGTCCACCAACACCATCTCGGACTGGCTTGTTTGCAGGCTAGGCTACGCCTGCACCCAAACTAGCTCTCTCCCCCTGTGAAGCCCTGGGTGGGACTGCCTAGGAATGAACCTCACAACCTCCCATTAAGTAGCCCCTTGGGCCTCATTCCCTATCCACACTTGCAATTGGCCCCTTGGGCCTGGTCCTTGACCGTTGGGCATTGCCCTTGGCATGACATTACTCCCCCCTTGGAGAAGCGTTTTCGTCCTCGAAAACAAGAGTGATGATGCACTAATGCTTTCCACAGGAGCATCCTGCAGGGATGGAGCTATTTGCTTAACCAAAACACAGTTCAGTAGGAGGTTCAATGAAACCAAGAGTAACATCTTGAATTTCCATATTGTTATCTTGTTGTGCCATCATCTTGATGTAACCGTCACACAGATAATATAGCGTGTAAACTCCATGTAGAACTCACTTGAGTAGCTAAATGAGTAAGCACAACTAAGATGTACCCAAAGAGTACCTCTTTTCACTTCCTTGAGTAACTTGCTGACGTACCTCATACGCCAAGTTTAATTCCTTGACTTGTTTGAAATTTCATCAGTAAAAAACCCCACCATAGTTAGTGTTTACGGTTGAGAATCTGACTTATACATGAAAAGACTAAGCCTAGTCGCTAACATGCTTTAACTTATGGTAAGCAAACTCCAAGTAGAGCAATAAATGCATATTAATTGGATTTCTTGGTGCTAATATACGCACTTTGCATATCTTTGAGCACAAGATTACACTTTGTAATCTACCTATCTCCTTGGATAACTGACAGTACTGAGGTGTGTTTCCCCCACGTTTACAGACAGTCATCCCAGATGACTAGTGAACGGGGATCACAATATTGTACAATATTGTTGAGTAATCAACAATGTCCTGAACAACCATCGTGGTTAACTTGAAAAATCCACAAGCACCCAAACCGGGCCATGACCTCTATTGGTGATTGGTAGACCCAAAATTAATCTCATAGAGATACTGCACATAGAGTGCAAAATGATTCATAAGCAACAACTTGATGAATATGCATGCTATTCCAAATCAGCCTTTGCTAAACACTAGGGCCCATAACACCTAGTATGCATGCATTTAGCAAAAAACAAATCCGAACCTGTTTATCCATAATCGTCCTTGCCAATACTTATGGCGAATATGGTGCTCCGAGCACACATTAGAAAAAAGGAATGTAAATAGTTCAGAAAATAAAATAAATACTTGCAGCTACAATCAATTGCCTGCCATTCTAAAACGTTTGAACCATAATAGAAGATGAACAGCAATCACTTCTAGGTACAAACAATGAAACCTTTTCATTAACAACTCATAGCCTTGCTATATGTGTGAGAGAGAGAGAGTCTTATCTACTTGCTACGCGAGCTACGGAGCCGCCATAGGAGAAGCGACACCGCCATTGTGTTAGCAACGGCGAGAACTACGCACAGATACCAAGAGTGCGCGCTATCGGCTTCTATGTGTGGTAAGTTCCTACGAGCTTCGGTGTGAGTTTTCTTCCAACTCGTGTGTCGGAATGGAGCGTGTAGCATATCTATAGAACCACAACAAGTAGAGCTACGCATTAGTACCATCGGGGTCAAGTTTCGGTCACCTGTATTTTTCGGCCTGTCTTCATACGCGTTTACCGCACGGAGTGGTTATAGGTTGATTTTGCAGTTCAAGTCTTTAGGGTGTTGTTCTTACCTAGTGTATAGACTTCCCCTTGAGTTTGAGATCGATTCAATGATTCTAGATCCTGTTTCGTATAGCATTCGTTCGTAGTAAGGATTTCAGTCACTTGCGTATTTTAGAACTTAGATTTGATTTCCTTAGTAGTGATTGTCATTAGAAGGTCGAGTAGGTGATTTGACACCGACCTAGTTGTTTCCATGCGCCTGCGGGTCAAGCTCCGTCCTCGTCTGACAAATTCTGTTGTTGGTTGAGTTCTCGCTATTTAGCTTCCGCTAGCGGCGTAACCGCCTTAACATTTGGCGCCGCTGCCGGGGACGAGAGCCCTAAGTAGGTGACCTTAGACTAATCCTACGAGGTGAGTCGTATAAACTACTTTGTATACTTTAGTTAGAAAAGATCTAGGAGTGGTGGACTCCGAAGATCTCGAGAGATACTAGGAAGTGGGGTATTCCTGGGTCTTCCGTGTTGACAGTATTTTTAGTTTAGCTTAGATTTGTTTGTTGTTTTGTTGGTGTTGAGTAGTTGTTGATAGAAGAAGAATTTGCTAGTCCGTGAGTGGCAGTGGATCTCTTTAAAATCACAATTACCAAACCCATTTTATGATTAGGAATAGCTTAGGTAGGACTTCATTTGATCCTGATCTAGAGCTAGTAATCATTGGAGTATTTGCTTGATATGGTTGATTGCATGTTAGATCACTAAACCGTCGAGTTAGTAGTGAAACTTGCAATAAACAAAAGTCAGAGAAATTTTCTGTGTATCTGGGAGTTGCTGAGCACTAGAGAAAGCTTTAGGAAGGATTCTGTGCCAAAAAACTGGAAATCTGCAACTTTAGACATCATACGCGTATGATGTCTAAATGACCAAACAGAGACCAAAACAAAAATTTTGACTTTACCAGAGTGTTCAAAAGGGGGGTTATACCCTAATTTCAACTTAAAACAAGAGCATTAACACTCAAAGAAACCCAAAAAGACAAGTCGGAGTCCAAGAAACGCAAAGAATAGGAAAATTTTGGATTCAGATCTTGTTTTTACATTCAAACCTGACAAAAACACTTGAAACTCAATTATAAACATTGGAGAAGGCTTAAAACCAAGAATAGTCAAAATCTGGGAAAAAGACATCATACGCGTATAATGTCTTTTGGCACATCCACTGCTTATTTTTGATATCTGACCTGACAAGATTGTTACAAGCACTGTAGGAAGCATAAATATCAAGTTTTGACCCAAATTGATGAAAAAGACATCATACGCGTATAATGTCTTTGACCTAATTTTGGACATATTTTGATACTTTGCCAACACAGATCCATTGTAATAGCTGTCTAGAGGTTATATTTCAAGTTTCATCCCATTTGGATCACAATTGACCCAAAACAAGTCAAAAGCGGAAAATTGCCAAGAAAAGCCTAAATTAGCCATAACTTGCTCAAACAGAGTTCAAACTGAATTTTGTGAGTGGACAGAGCATAAGGGGGCTACTGAGAGTGAGCATAACCAAAATAGTCTAAATCTGTGAAAAAAGACATCATACGCGTATAATGTCTTTTTCAGCATAACTGCAACAAAATTCTCACTTGATGAAACAGAAGTTGTCCAACTGACAAGATTAAACAATTGACCAAGTATCAATCAGTTTGGATCAATTCTGACCACAAAAACTTGGGAAAACAAATTGCCGAGACGGAAAAGTTAAAGTCCTTTAGGGGAATTGATGAATTTGAGATCGGGCAGGAATCTCCAGAATAACCAACCAAAACAAGGGGAACAAGCAAGTGTCATATCAACCGAGGGAAGTGTAAACCAAAGTTGGGTGCAACCATTAGAGCCGATCTTTGAAGGAAGTGTCTCTGATACTTCTTCGGAGAGATCTTACGAGATTTTCACCGAACACTTGGAACACTTGAACCTGAACAACAGAGAAAATATGGCAGCAGGATCATCAAACCCTTCCGCCACAATGAAGCTATTGTTCATAAAATACCAGTACGACAATGAGCAAGGTGCCAAGATCTACAAAGATGGAATGGACCGCTATTGTGTAAAGATAGAAGATAGACCTAGTGAGTTCAAGGACTTAGTGCCTGTGAGCTATAGCGGAGATAGATATCTAGATGACGAGGGTACCATGTACTTGGTAGTCCTAAACCCTAACATTGTGGACAAGTGGGGATTGATGGGCACCAAAGCCAAAGTAGATGAAGAACTCGAGGAGAAAGCACCAATAATGAACTTCCCTGATGCGAGGTTAAGAAGAGAGAATGAAACTACAAGGATCAACACTGATAACATCTATGTGGGGCTATACAAATATAATAATGGGGAGCAAGATCTCTATTATAGATGTGAAGAACCCTACACCGGAGAGTTGACAGACCAAAAAAGACTTTATGTCTTTACCTACACAGAGGGATCGGAAGTGAAAATTGCCGCTTACGACAAGTATGGGAGGCAATACTCAACAATGGGCAAGAAAGAATTAGAAGGATATACATACTTTGGGGGACCACTACATCAGTATTATGTTACTTCTAGCTCACAAAGACCAGCACCAACAAATGGAGTGAAAAACCCAATGACGACAGGAGGACAAAGAACTCAGGCTGCTGACTCTTTCAGTCAACCTCAGTACTTGAAGCCCGGACCAATGGGATCATTACATTCCAGAGAGTCAATGGATACGAATCGAGGTAGTGCAGTTCCAATCCCCACATATACCACTCCAGGTCCAAGGTTCGAAGCGGAACCATCACAATTACCTCCTAGTAGTAGATTCAGGGCAGGGGAACCGACAAGGGTAACCCATGAAGTCCATGATGCTAGAGAAAGCTTTAGCCGGGACACAGGAGCAATGAGATTGGTAGCAGACCATAGACGTATGAGAACATCTCAAGTAGCGAAGTGTATGCCAAAGAAGTATGGTGGTTCAGGAGATCTGTATGCACATGTGTCACTCTTTAAGCAAGTCTTAAGAGCTGAGCAGATAACAGATTTCCATACACAATACGAGGGATTTGGTCTTACTCTAGAAGGTACGGCATTGACATGGTTTCAACCACTGAACATAGGGGGATTCCATGACATTGACCATTTGCTAAGAGAGTTTGCTGAGGAATTCTCAAAACGAGGGATTAAGCACAATACGGTCTCACAAATATATGCTTTTAAACAGAGAGAACACGAAAAAGTGAAGGAAGCTTCACTTCGCTTCAAACAATACATTGAGAGATGTCCAGTACGTGAACGACCACAAGATGACAGACTATCTGTTCTCTTTATTGAGGGACTGAGAAACGACACTCTCAAGAAGGACTTGCACTTGAAAGCTTGTACAAGTTTCGAGCAAGTAACGAGAGAGGCATTGTACTTAGTGGATAACTGTACGGTTTATGGAGAGGTGTCAGCGGATACAGATTTTGCATCCAGTAGCTCCTCCTCCGTAGCGAGCGAGACTACCACTAAAAAGAATGTTCAAACAACAACCATGCCAAATGTAGAGCAAATGATAGAAGATGCTCTAAAAAGGATGGCACCATACCAAAAACCATTGCCAAAAACACTGAAATGGTGTGCTATTGAACAAAAATGGACAAACCATCCAACAGAGGAGTGCTATTACAACAAAGGGTATGTAAGGGAGCGTCAGTATGCACCTCCTGCTCAATTAGCACCACCTCAAGTACATCCAGTACCTCGATACCCAACGGGAAATGTACCAGGACCTATGGGGATAGAAAGACCGCAACCGGTATTGGGACAACAACCACCTTTACCAGGAGCAAGACCAGTGGGCATTAGATATGCACCAACCTTAGAGAATCAGGAAGAACAAGCCTTAGTGCCTGTTCAAGCCTATTATGAAGAATCTGGTGCACACATGTCTCCAACTGTGTATTACCCACCAGAAGAACCCAAACAACCAGAACCATGGGGCATGATTGGGAATGTTGGAACACCAACAGTTACAAGTGCTTCTGATGAAGAGAGATACAATTTGGACGCAAGAACATTGATGTTCATAGCTCATGGAGGGTTAACAGGACAAAGACCATCCTATCCACAAAGGACGAATCAAGTGGGACCAAGACCAGCACTAGGACCCTGTTACAAGTGTGGAGGTGACCATCTGATGAATGTTTGTCCACATACGGAAATCATTAGAATTAACGCTTATTGCACTGAGTGTGGGGTTACTCACTTCATTGAGGATTGTTCAAAGAATCCAAACAAAGTGCAAAAGACGACATTGAATATGCTAGAAACTATTCCTACCAGCAGTGGGTCTGAAAATGAAACTCTGATACCAACGCAAGTTGTTACTAGAGCTCAAGCTAAGAAAACCACTAGAGAACCTGAGAATGGAAAGTTAGCGACTGAAGTGGTTAGTCAAGGACCGCGGAGTCAGAGAAACACATGGAAAGCTAGAAAAGCACGCATGAAGTTGAGAAAGAACGTGAAGACGCTATTCTAGCTGAGGAACTAAAGCGAACTAAAGATAGATTAGAAAAACTTGAGAGTCAAAACGGGAAACGAGAGATGAGCCCGGAAAGAACGAAACAAAAGAGTATCAAAGAAACAACGAGCTTAAGCTCAGGGGGATCAGTGCTAGTCGACAAAGTACACGAACCATTGGACGCACTGATGAGAGCTTACGAAGCTAGGTTAAAGAACAACCAAACACAAGAACAGAGGTGGATGACATACCCAAACGCGGAATTGGAAAAGCAGAGACTTGAAATGTGCCAGAGAATGATCGAGACTGCACAAGCCTTATTAGAACCACCAAAAGAAACAATGAATTGTGGAACGGAAAACCCAATTCAGCAAGAGACTATCGTTTCACGGGTAGCTGAAAAGACTCCCAGTGCACAAAAGCCTGAAAATACACACAAGGATGACCGCATAGTATTGAACACAACCGATCAGGAGATAGAGAGTTTTCATCCAGTCATACAGAGGTCTTACGGAAGAGATGAGGATTACAATGAATTTTGGAAACAAGTGAGAGAGGCAAACTTTGCAAACGAGCTAAGTTGCCAAGCTAATCAGACAAATTGGGAAAAGGACATCAGGAATCCTCCCATAGTGGAATTTGAGGCAGGATCTCAAGTGGACTTGGATCTGCAATCTTACTGGGGAGATGGGGGCTCTGTTAGAACAATGGAGAGCAAACCTCATTCACTGAATACCTTACCTTCATACTTAGGAGAGTATGAAGCAAAATCCGAGATTAGAGCACTTCCCTCACGAAGAATCTCATCAGAAAAAGTCATGGACTCGCAAGGATTGATAGAGATCTTGTCAACACCAGTGACATGCACTATCACTCTAGCTGAGCTTTTGAGGCTAAGACCACATATGTGGACCACTGTAGGAAAATGCTTGGAGAAATTTGGGATAAAAGACCCAACATCGAGACTGCAAGAGGGTATACAAGAGCTGAGTAAACCACAAAAGAACGCTAAGCCTGTACCCTTAAACAAGGTCGGAGAGTATTGCGAAGGTGAAGAGGGGAATACAACCTTACCAGTTGAATTCCAAGGAGTGAACACGATGGCAATACTAGACAGCGGAGCTGGGGTAGCCATTGCTACAAAAGAAATCTGGAAAAAATGGGGGAAACCAGCAATAAGGAAGACTAGGTTGAAACTCCAATTAGCAGATGGACACATGGAGAAACCTATGGGGTTATTAGAGAAAGTCGTAGTGACTTCTTGCGGCATTGAATACGAACATACTTTTGCTATTGTCGATTTTGGCAAGGAGAATAACTATGATATCATATTGGGAAGACCATTCATGAGACAGTTGAAAATGGTCCAAGATTGGGGCTACGATCACATATACCTGAGAAATATGGAAACCACTACACGTGTGAACCTGAAAGACCATAGCTACAAAGATGTGAACCGAACACCGGTAGAGGAGTTTGATTCAGCTACTTTGGCGGGATCCGAATTTCCAGCTTGGTTAGGTAAGCCCAAGGAGTTATGGATGTGTGGAGCCTCGAAATGTGGAAGTCTGAGGCGAGAAGAATATGTTTTAGAAAGGGCTATCGAAGACGAAACTTATATAGGAGAACCCTTTCCAGAGGACACGCTTGAACCATTAGAATGGACACACATTCTAGCAACCCTAGATGTTTGTGCAATTCCGGATGGTCCCACAACGAAATTTTGCGACAAGGACGGGTACGACGTGGTTCCGTACTTCATGTTGAGAACTGTACTCGAAAAAGAAACTGAAAAGAACGATACACTGGAAAAGGAAGATGAAGAGAGGTGTTTCACGACATTCCCGATCATCCAGAGTGGGGAAATGAAGCAGACAACGAGTCAACGGACAATTCAAGCGGAAACGAAGAAACTATAACGGATGTCAGATTTTATGATTTTCCGAACCAAACTAAACAACGCCAGAAACGCTATAGAGCAAAGAGAAAAACAAAGGGGGTTAGAACCAATCCGATGCCTAGAATAAGAGGAAAAAATCAATTCCTAATGCTAGTAAAGGCGGAAGATTGTGTTAAGGACAAGATTTCTGGAAGAATGAGAGGCAATGATCAAAAGAGCTTACGAAAAGACAAAAGAGGCTCAAGAAATCAAGTTCAAAGGAATGGAACGAAAACTGAAACAGAAAAATCAGAAAAGAACAAGCGCAACAGAGAACACACGGAGTCCAAGTTAGAACGTAGAAACAAGTACAGAGAGCTCAAGAAAACTCTGAAAGAAGTTTGGACGACAGAATTTGAGAGTGGAGAGGACGAAAACGCCAAAATCAAGGAAAACATGGATGTTCCCTCTCACTATAGGAAATTCACAATAGAGGATAGGAAGGTGGTATTAACCAAACCTATTCGAGAGAGAAGGGAGAACGAATCTTATGACGGACCGGAGGATGCAAAAAAAGTTGATTTAGCAGCTCCAGGTGAGCCACCTAGACCGGTGTACATAGCCACAGATTTGTCTCCAGGCGAGGAAGAGAGACTTTTGAGTCTTCTCAGAGAGTATAGGGATGTGTTTGCATGGTCTTATAAGGACTTAAAGGGAGTTGACCCATCGATATGCCAACACACAATCCCACTAAAACAAGACGCAAAGCCTAGCAGACAGAGACCATACACATATAATGATACATTTGCTAAGCGAATCAAAGAAGAGATAGATAAGCTAATGGAAGCTGAATTCATATACGAGATTGAACACACCGATTGGGTATCTCCGATTGTGGTAGTACCCAAGAAGAACGGAAAACTCCGAGTGTGTGTCAACTTAAAGAAAGTGAATGCTACAACAATCAGGGACAATTATCCCCTGCCGATAACTGATCATGTTCTAGAGCGCGTATCAGGGAAAACAGCATACTCTTTTATTGATGGTTTTTCAGGATATAACCAGCTAGCCATAGCACTGGAAGATCAACATAAAACAGCTTTTGCAACGGAGTGGGGAATTTATGCTTATCGGGTTATGCCTTTTGGTCTAACCAATGCTCCCGCAACCTTCCAGAGGCTGATGACGCATGCTTTCAAAGAATACTTAAGGTTGTTTCTAGAAATATACATGGATGACTTATGTGTACATTCTCTTCTGAGAGATGAGCATCTAGAACACCTAAGAAAAGTATTTGAGAAATGTAGGACATATCGCATTTGTCACAATCCTGAGAAATGTGTGTTTATGGTCCGACAAGGCAGAATTCTGGGACATATTGTCTCACAAAACGGAATATCCACGGATTTAGAGAAGATAAAAGTTATAGTGGATATGCCTAGACCAACCAATGTGAAACAAGTACAGAGCTTTATGGGACATTGCGGATATTATAGACGATTCATTTACATGTACGCTATAATAGGCCAACCACTTTACAGGCTAATAGTGAACTTTGAATGGACAGAGGAGTGTGAGGAATTGTTCAAGAAATTGAAAGAGGCACTCATTATTGCTCCAGTCTTGAAATCACCAGATTGGGAGAAGATATTCCATGTGCATATAGATGCTTCGGCATATGCAATAGGATGCATTCTGGCTCAGCCAGAAGAAGGAAACATGGATTTTCCTATCTGTTACGCCAGTCGACAGCTCAACAATGCAGAGAAGAATTACACCACAACAGAGCGAGAAGGATTAGGAATGATATATGCTGTGAAGAAATTTCGGCATTATCTTCTAGCCAACAAGTTTGTGTTTTTTACGGATCACCAAGCCTTGCTCTACCTAGTGAATAAACCATGCAATACCGGGAGAATAGTGAGATGGTTCATTATCTTACTGGAATTCGACTTCACGGTAGTAGTAAAGAAAGGAAAAACACATCTTAGAGCTGATCATCTTTCGCGATTGACGAATGGAGAAGACCCTATAGGAGTAGATGACGACATGCCAGACGCGTACTTGTTCAACATAGAAATGATACCGAAGTGGTCTCAAAATGTCGTTAACCTATTAACCTATGGAGGAGAGTTCGATAGAAGAGAATACAACCAGAAACATATTGCTATTCAGCAATCCAAGAATCTTCAATTGGTTGCAGGAAGGTTGTATCAATTGGGAAATGATCATGTTTTACGACTATGCATCAATCCTGAGGAATATAAATATATCTGCGCGAAGCACATGTTCAGGAATGTGCATTTCATTGTTCAAGAAGGAACACATATAGGAATTTGTTACAATTGGGAGTCTATTGGCCAGGAATGAAAGAAAGCGTACATGAATATGTCACTGTATGTATTGTATGTTCATCAAAACCGCCAGCAGAGTATTCGACATTATATCAGATAACGATCGCTCCAGAATGGAGTCAGTATATTGTTGAATATCTCACAAATAGAACTTTCCCATAAGGAACGTCAAAAGCTCGTCAGAAATCTGTAGAGACAGAAGCTAGAGATTACGCTTTAATAGGAGATCAACTCTATAAGAGATGTAAAGACAACCAGCTTAGGATTTGCGCATCAGAGTCTGAGTATGTGATAATCCTAGAGCAAGCTCATGGAGGAGTAGGTGGAGGCCAATTCTCAGGTGATAAGACAACAAAACTTGTCTTAGCCGCAGGAATATGGTGGCCAACATTACATATGGACGCTGAGGAATACGTTAAACGGTGCGATGACTGTCAACGGACCAAAGTACCACTTAAAAGAGATGATATGCCGCTTAGACCAATGATGGGGGCAAGAGCTTTTGCAAAATGGGGGATTGATTATGTCGGACCCATTTCACCTCCTGCATATAAGACTCATGCACAATACATCGTTGTGGCTACAGACTATCTAACAAAGTGGGTCGAAGCAAAGGCAACTCAAAAAGCAGATGCCAGGACCACGGCACAGTTTCTATATGAATACGTCTTTGTACGATATGGATTGCCAATAGAAATTGTGAGTGATCGAGGCACACATTTTATAAATGAAGTGATAGAGATCCTTCTAGATGAATTCATGGTAATCCATAAGAAATCAGCCCCGTATCATCCACAAGCAAACGGACAAGCTGAAGCAGCAAACAAAACCATATGCACGGTCCTTACGAAGATTGTATCTGAGTCGAGAACTGACTGGGACCAGAAGTTGCATTCAACATTATGGGCATATAGGGTAGCATATAAAACATCAATAGGAACGACCCCATATAACATGGTTTTTGGGCTAAATGCTATCTTACCAATAGAATTCTTGATTTCAACCTTAAGGGTGGCTAAGGATCTAGAGTGGACAGGGCACGAGCTTTCTGATAGAATAGATGACCTGGAAAAGCTAGATGAGCTTCGCCTAAAAGCAGTAGCTTCTATCTACGCTCAAAAAAGGCGACAAAAAGAATTTTTTGATAAGCATGTGCGGACTAAAGAGTTTAAGGTTGGGGACTATGTCCTAGTTTACACTCTGAAACAGCATGCTAAGAAGCTTAAAAAGCGAGGGATGGGACCTCTGGTGATTAAAGATCTATCACCAAGTGGAGCCGTCAAGCTTGCTACATTAGACGGAGAAGAAATGCCCAATTGGATTAGTGGATGCAGAGTGAAAAAGTATCTTTTGCCGCTAACCCAAGACATGCTTCTCAAAATACATCAAGAAAAGTTGCGTGTCCAGAAAAAGAAAATGATTGTGGAGGAAGCGCAAGCCGAGGCGAAGGAAAAAATGGAGAAAAGAAGACTACTGCGTCAGAAACAGCGCAATGAAGGAGCAATACGAATAAACGCAGTCAGTATAACAGAAATGGATAATGACAAAGAAGAACCCATCATTGAATGCAAGGTAGGAACCAACCAAATCAAAGCCAGAGCACTATTGGATTCAGGAGCTCAAGCTAACCTACTTTCACTCAGTTTGTATAGACAATTGACAAATGACACTAAACTACAAACTGCCAAGCAAGAGTTAAAGAGTTACTCTGAGAATTCAATCAAAACTGTCGGATGCACAGTTTTACATATACAGATTAACCAATATGTGTATCCTCATATGTTTTACGTGGTTGAAGACCAAGCTACACAACATCCATTATTGCTAGGACAACCATGGCAGAAGCAATACAATGCAATGATTGAGTGGAGTTCTAAATCAGTGCTTATCAAATACGAAGGTGAAAGTCAATCAGTTAAGTTCACCAAAGGAGAAGAGCCAACTCCAAAGGAAGAATCCAAGCACAAAGGTAAAAAACAACCAGAGAAAAAGAAGAAGCAATGGCAACCAAAAGTTTCTATACAACTGGATTTCTCTTCGACGAGGAACTCTCAACAGTGGATAAGGAAGACAAGCAATAATATAACAGCTCAACCTTGGGAAAAAACGGAGTCAAAGTTGGTATGGAGACCAAAAAAGGTTGTGCCAGAGAACACAAAGGTGGAAAACAGAGTCTTCAATACCAGACAACAGAGTGATTCCAGACAATCAAGGACAGTGAAACAGATCTGGATTCCAAAGAAGTTCATGACGGCACAAAGCTATAGCAAGAAAATTTGGATCCCAAAGATTTGTAAAGAGGAACTCCCTTCAGTACAATCAACGAAAACTCCTAGGTATTTCAAGGTGAGGAAATCAACACAAAGGACAAAGCAGGGTTGGGTCGCAAAGAGTTTGTGGCAAGCACAAGCAAAGCGGAAGCAGATTTGGATTGTGCAAAAGAACAACAAGGTAAAGATGAATCCATCTACTAATTCTACTACCGAAGTATCACCAACCCAAAACCCGACCACCAATCCTTCAATCAAACAAAGAGCAGCTTTATTGGAAAGACTGTTGTATCATCGCTCTGCAATTGCATTGGGAACTTATGACCAAAACAACTACAATGCTTCGCCCACAGACACTTCATAGTCATCCGGGAGGACTCAGACTAGGAGGGGGGGAGGTATATAGGTATACAGGAGTTACAAAGCAGCTACAAGCGCCAAAAACAAAGAAAAACAAAAATTATATTACAAGGACAGTGTCTTACATGATTTTGCAATTTTTATGTTTGATTGCAGATATTGATAATATTTATGCCCTTATATACCTTGTTTTGCAACAAGAAGAGATCAAATGATGAATATTGGGTCTCTAGAGGTGTAAATATCACTAAATAAGAGTGTTTTTGGAGCTAAAAAGTGGTAATCCAAGTCCAAAAATCACAAATAATTGTATATTCATATACACACAGTTACCAGCTATTTATTGTATATGTTTGGAATTTTTTGGCTTCAATTTGCTATTTTTCTTTATTTTTTATGATTTTCTTGATAAAAGTAAAATAAAAATAAAAAAGCAGGTGAAATGAGATCGGAAAAAAGAAAAGAATAGACGGTGATGGTCCTAATGACAAGGGCAACCCATGGTAAAAATTGGGTACAATTCTGAAAAAGTTACGGAAAGCCCGAAATGACAGAATCTTGGCAAAGTGGACAGATTTCTCAGAAACAGGTCAAACGGAGTCCAAATTGAGAAATTTCAAATCCTAAAGTGCATTTCACGACGAGATAGGAGCACATGTCAAATTTGGTAACAAGTGATCCGGGAAGTCCGAAGTTAAGTATTTTTCACTTCACTTTCAAGCTCATTTCCACTATTACCTTCTTGGAGAGAGCAAAGAGCACACAGGAGCATCCGACCTTTTACCGTCTTCTACGACTGCTACGAGAGCTCAGAGGACACCAGACATGAGAGGTAGACTCGTTGCCATAAGCTTTTGATGCTTATCGATAACTTTTGTCGCGAAAACTGGCCAAAACCAAGAAACAAGAGCAGACGGGGAATGGGGAAGAACGCTAGGTAGGGGCACAACCGCCTAACCAAACCTTGCAAGAACTTAGAGGTGGGTTACCCTAGCATAGAAGATGGGTTTCTAACACTCAAAGCTCGAGAAAGAACGACTTGAAAAACCCTAGGTCAACAGAGCCTGCAAGAGGCAAACAGGAAAAAGTTGTCGAAACGACACAAAACTTCTCAGGAAGCTTAACAACATCGAGGGCAATGCAACCATGGAGTATCTCCCGGTTTGGACCACCAAAAGTGGGTCAAAACAACCGATTCGATGACAGACACACAAAGCGTCATTTTGGCATAACGGCTGAAATTGACGACCGAATGAAATGAAACTTCACAAGCAGCTAGAAATATACATGGATGACTTATGTTTGCAAGCAAAACCCAAAAGAAAGCTGATTTCACTTACCGATGGTGAAAAAGACGCTTTCGGGCAACCAAATGGAAAAAGATGGAGAACGGGGAGCCAAAGTCAAAAGTCCAACCAAATAGGTGGCTTCACAACATATCCAATGAGCTGGAAATGCAACTCTCGAGAAGAAAAATTGAAGAAATTCAACTCCAAGGCAAAAAGACGACTTCGGAGACTGAAATGCCTATAAGGGGGCTTTTTAGCTAAACTGATGACTTTTTAAGTTGAAAACTAGTTAGCAGGGCTTAGGGCACTAGCACAAAGCATTCTTTGCACAAAAAGACCAACATTTCAAGAAAAGACATCATACGCGTATGATGTCTCACAGCATGATTTTCACATCCATTTCAACATTTGAGTGCATAGCCTCATTCCACATGTTAATCACATCCTATGAACCAAGTATCATGAGAATTGGAGTTAGAAAACCCAAGGAAAACCAAAAAGACGCAAAGTAGGCCATAAAATTGATTTTTGGTCTTAATTTTGTCAAAATAACTCCAAACTCATTGAAACTTTGTAGGATTGTTGATTAACACATCTACAAGCTATCTGGAACCAAAAAGCACCATTTTGACACAAAAGACATCATACGCGTATGATGTCTATTTGCACTTACAGAGCCAAAAGTGCTCATTTGACATCATACATCCATTATATATATCTAATACATGCTACATATAAAGTTTGGAACCATTTGGTCAAGTGGATCACCCCATTAGCCCAATTGAGGGAAAATCCTTCATCCAAAGCCTATTTTTAGCCCAAATTCAACATACTCAAGTCCAAACCAAGATTTGAGTAGGGACAGTCCTTCACTAGTACATGGGGAGTCCACAGAACCAATCCCATGAAAAATTGATGAAAAAGACATCATACGCGTATGATGTCTCCAGAGCCATTTTTAGCCCAAAATCTATCCAAAATTCATAAATCCACTGAATAAGCCTATCTAAAGCCATATCCAAGCTTATAGAGAAATTTGGTCCAAAAATACACTAAAAGACATCATACGCGTATGATGTATCACTATGTGATTTTGGCACCTCAGGGCTTCAACCACCAAACAGAAGTGATCTACATGCCATTTGAAGGTGAACCACCAAGTTTTATCCAATTTGGATCATAAAATCCAATTCCCTTTCAAAATTTTGCCAAGAGCCTGAACTGGACTAAACTGGCCAAAACTTGACCAAATGGGATCCAAACTCAAATCCAAGCATATGATACTCATGTATACACTATCAGCTACAAGCACAACCAATATGAAGTCATTTTGACACAAAAGACATCATACGCGTATAATGTCTCCAGCATGATTTTGAGCCCAGTTTGCATATTTTTTCACCTACCCTGCATCCTTAGGCCCTGAATAGCTCATGTTTCAATTTTCAAGTCATTTGAATAGTTAAAAGCTTCATTTCGGCTTTCAGTACTAAAAAGACGCTAACTTTTGAAATTGGAGTTACAGGATCCATGGATTCCACCAAGTCATCAGCAACAAAGAGAAAAAGACCGACAATCAAAGATGCTCTTGCAGAAGCAGAACCCTTTGACATTCCAACAGAAACCCTCAAGCCAACCAAAACTTGGGTGGAGGAAGCAGTACTGGAACAAGAGGGAATAAAGATCTACCAGGGGACTTTCAGAGATCCTCAAGGGCAAGCGGTGGATATACCGATGATCCCACAAGAATTGGTGGATTATAGCAGGTCAGAGAACATCAGCAGGTACCTGGAAAGGGCAGACTTGCACAGATTCTTCACCTCGAGACCATCAGGTGTAGATACAAGAAGAGTGTATGAGTTGGCAACCTCCATTCAGAAGGATGGGAAAGCCACATTGACAGCAATAGATGGAGAGAAAGTAGAGGTACAGATCACTCCACAGCTCATTGCAGATGCATTGAAGCTGCACAACAAAGGAAGCTCTGTCAGGGAAAGAAGGGAGGCTATAGAGGTTTATGGGTCCAAGAAATAGAATGCAACCTATGGAGCTATGGCAGACCAAAGAGCGGCAACCCTTTGCCGACTGTACAACCAGTTTCTCCATATTTGCAGTAAAAGACCGCAAAAGTATATGACACCACCCCATGCCATTGCAACTACCATCACATGGGCTTTGAAGAGCAATATGCCAAAAGAGGTGAATTACGCTCAACACATCCACGAGCAAGTAATTGCCATGCACAACGAAAAGCCAAAGTATATAGGAGGAGCTAAAGTTCTGACAAGAATAGCTTATGAAGCTATTGGAGCCAGAGATCAATGGCCAAAGGTTCCCTCCCAGAATGAGTGGCTTAGAGAAGCCGATGAGAAGGAAGAACAGCCTGAAGTATCCAAGAGGGCGTCCACAAGAGCACGCAGGAAACTAGAAATAGTTTCAGAACCTAAAGAGGATGTGGATGAGCCGCTTATGAAGGAAGCAAAGAAGAAGGTTGCTCCCAAGCAAACCAAAAGTCAGAAAGCGGAAAGAATGGAAAGACTGGTGGAGCAGTTTAGAGCGGAAAGAGCTCTAAAGGGGGACTTTGAAGAAAAGTGGGTTCCAAACCCCACTAAAGTCGGAACTAGCTCAGCGAGGCCACATGTTGATCAATATGATCAATATATTAGAGCTTATGAGGAGTCAGAGGCTATACTGGAGCAGCAACCTATCGAGCCATACACTGAAGAGGAAGTACAACTTTTAAAAGCTGAGCTGAAAAAGGACGACAAGGGGAAGAAGAAAGTAGATGAGTCTACTGAACCTCAAGATAAAGACGGGCAAGCAAGCAAAGGGAAATCCAAGATGACTGAGGAAAATCAGCCCTCCTTTACTGATGTACCAAGCCCGAAGAAGACGAAAATCATTGTGGAAGAAACCACAGTAGAGATGGACACTGCTGGTATGGAAAAGCCGGAGGCTGGGACCAAGGAAAAGGAGATAGATCCAGTTCAGCAAAAGAAAAACAATTATGAGGATCTGGTAGCGATAGGGTACACTGAAGCAGAGGCCCTTGAGGCAGTTTATGGGATCACCCTACAAAAACAAGATGATCGGAGAGGGACGGAGGAAAAAACAAGGAGTACAAAAGAAAGTGAAGAGAAACTGGACGAACAGAACGTACTAGAAGAGCCGAAGCCAGTGGAGGTGGTGGCAGAAAAAGATTTAGAGTTGACAGATGAAGATGAAAAAGACATGCACATGGTGCATGAACTGCTCAGCAAGATCAAGGAAAGATCCAAGGCAAAGGAAGTGGAGATTGAGACATCCAAACAAAGGGAAGCCGAGTTGCAGAGGAAATTAGAGAATGCTATGACTGAATCTGAAAGTCATAAAGCATCACTCTACGACACGGAAAACGAGAGAGACGGCTTGATACTCCAGCTAGCCGAGGCTTCAAGAGAAGTAACAAGTGCACAGGAAGCAAGGGAGCGGATGGAAGACGACTTGGAGGCGGCTAAAGATGAGCTCATTGAGCTGAGGGAAAGAGTCGAGCTCCAAGAAAGAACAATCACTAGACTCAGGACTACTCCTAGAGCTAGCACAGCAGGAACCGATCAAGAGGGAGCTCTTGTACCAGCTCTGGAAGACCAGGTCCGAAGCTTACAAAGAGAGCTAAGATTAGAGCAAGTGCAAAGGTTGCACATTGCGGAGGGATCATTGCTAGCAGAGGAGAGGCTCACTTTAGAAAATCAAACACTAAGAACAGAGAATGAGACCCTCCGCAAACAGCTCCAAGATCTACAAGAGCAACAAAGAAGAGAGATAGAGACACCACAAGAAGAATCAGGTGGAGCAGCCATAGAGCTACCAGAAACTGGAGAGGCAACCACAATTGAAGATCCAGCCCCAGTTCAAGAGGTGGCCTCAACTTCAGGAATCTCTGAAGAAGAAGAACAAAAGCTCCATGACCAAATAGAAAAGTCAGCAGAGGAGAGTGCCAAGGCGGAAATGGAATGGGAGAGGAGACTCCTAATCTCCATTAGACTTCAGGGACTAGACACAAAAGTGCTCCATGAAGAGTGGATGCAACCCAGCCTGCCTTTCCCTTTGATGAAGTTTGAAGTGATAAAAACGAAAAAGAGAATAGAGGAGGAGCAGTATGTCGCTCTTTACGAAGGCGACATCACAAAAGAGGAACAATCAAAGAAGATTGTAGATTCGCAGCCTAGATGGAGGAAAGGTTGGCTGAACAAATACCCAGCCTACCTCATCTACTTGGTAGAGGCACCAAAGGAGATTCGGGAGGATGCAACCTTCTGCCCGGTGCCAAGTGTCAGAAGCTGGAAAGAGCATGGCAGGATTGCAGAAAAGAAGCCAAATTGGCTTAATTACCCCAGGATGCCAGGACCAAAGGCAGGAGAGAGAATAGGTAAAGCCTACATGGTGAAAACCCTAACGGGTACCATCAAGCTCTTTACTGGCTCTCCTGACCTTTCGTGTCAGATGCTCAAGAAAATTTGCAGGACTCTCTTAGCTTGCATTGAAGTGTTCGCGCTAGATAAAGCCACGACCTCGAGTCTACTATCGACGGCCGACACAATGACTGATATGATGTATGATCTTTCATTGCAGCCTTCTCCAAAAGTGTTGCACCTCCTATACCAGAGGATTATGTTTTTGCCTAGCTTCCACATGCAAACATTTGAAGAGGCTTTCTACACCGGCTTTTTCACCCACGAAAGTAAAATGTTTGGCCCAACCTTGACCATCGGCAACCTACGATACGAATCACATTTGCAGATGCTCAAGACGACAGGACTTTATTGACCAAGCATAAAAGTCATGTCAGGGACGACATGAACGTGGAGGGGGGGAGTGTTGAGCCAGCAGAGCCAGCAGAGGATCACACCCACATTTTTGCTCACACTCATCATTTTTGTAACCATTGATTGTAATAAATGTCTTTCCGACATTGATTTTGATTGGAGCCATTCATTAAGTAACGGGACTCAATTGAGTTTCCAGCTTGTAATTCCGAAGTAACTTCACTCGCTGATGTAACTAGTTAGAGATGATCTCACCTCCAAGGCTGAGGTATGTAAGCCAAAGTTTTTGTAACCTAAGGGATTCAGATTATTAATCAAGGTGAGTTTTTTGGAGCGCCGTGACTGTGTCTGAGAGAGAGAGAGAGAGAGAGAGAGAGAGAGAGAGAGAGAGAGAGAGAGAGAGAGAGAGAGAGAGAGAGAGTCTTATCTACTTGCTACGCGAGCTACGGAGCCGCCATTGGAGAAGCGACACCGCCATTGTGTTAGCAACGGCGAAAGCTACGCACAGATACCAAGAGTGCGCGCTATCGGCTTCTATGTGTGGTAAGTTCCTACGAGCTTCGGTGTGAGTTTTCTTCCAACTCGTGTGTCGGAATGGAGCGTGCAACATATCTATAGAACCACAACGAGTAGAGCTACGCATTAGTACCATCGGGGTCAAGTTTCGGTCACCTGTATTTTTCGGCCTGTCTTCATACGTGTTTACCGTACGGAGTGGTTATAGGTTGATTTTGCAGTTCAAGTCTTTAGGGTGTTGTTCTTACCTAGTGTATAGACTTCCCCTTGAGTTTGAGATCGATTCAATGATTCTAGATCCTGTTTTGTATAGCATTCGTTCGTAGTAAGGATTTCAGTCACTTGCGTATTTTAGAACTTAGATTTGATTTCCTTAGTAGTGATTATCATTAGAAGGTCGAGTAGGTGATTTGACACCCACCTAGTTGTTTCCATGCGCCTGCGGGTCAAGCTCCGTCCTCGTCTGACAAATTCTGTTGTTGGTTGAGTTCTCGCTATTTAGCTTCCGCTAGTGGCGTAACCACCTTAACATATATGCATAAACAACTATCTGTAATGTTGTTTAGCTCCACTTACACCATAATGTCATTCTAAGTATCGGACAATTTCTGGCTATTGAAATTGCTCCTAATACATCGTGCTAAAAATGGTCTAGAAAACAGATTTGACCAGCACCTAGGGGCTTTGTCATGACACAAAATTGAAATAGTGGGCGCTAGTGTCAATCCTAGAGACTCATATTCTCCATATGTGGAATATGTCTCATGTAAGGTGCCTGAAAAAAAAACATCCTTCAAGTATGAGATGTACTTGTGCGTGGAGATAACTGCAAACACTCTACGACGGGAGTGAGAGGGACCCTCATTAGCCTTGCTCCACACGGGCTAAACCGAACTCCTTGAGTTCCTAGACCATGTTGTATCCCATGTGACAACATGTGCCAAATATGTTGAGATGTCGAGCTCTACACCTTGAGCTGGCATCCACTACGGGTCTTGGCCGCTTACGGCATTTACTCACTGGCGCGTTAGGTGACCGACACGGAGGATCTCTGCCAGTGATTCTACAGCTGGACTACACTTATAGTGCCAGCCTAGTACGCTTCTAGCGAGTTCACACTTAGTGACCGCATGTACATATGTGCTACTTTTCTGCTTTAGCACTTAGTCATTTTGTACTCTCTCTGCTGTAAAAGAAGAAGAAGAAGCTTTCCATCTCTGTGTGCTTTGTGCTTGTCTTGTGTAGCTCTCTTGCATCCTCATTCTTTACATGGTATCAGAGCCTGGTGCAGGCAAGAGAGGCTAAGAGAGCAAGAGCATCACAATCCCTTCGTTCGCAATCCACGACAAGTTTTTCGCACAAGTTTCTGAACAGGTCTCCAAAGTGCAGTATACAGAGATTTACTGTACAAGTATAGTGGTTGTGAAACGCTTGATTGTGGACACTCATTGAGTGTAGAAAGCGTTACAGGAACCACGATAGCAGGTTCAGCAAATTTGCAGGTTTTTGCAGATTACAGCTATTTTGTCTTAGTGCTTCAAGATGACTGACGGTTTCAGTCAAATTGTTACTGAGAAGCTTGAGAAAAATAACTACCCTGCATAAAAGTTCAGAATAACAAATTTCCTAAAAGGAAAAGGTTATTGGGACTATGTAGAAGGAGACAATGAAAAGGAACCAGAGATTCCCGAGGCAAATGCTACAGCAGAACAAAGGAAAGCTTTGAGGGACTGGCAACAAGGCCAGAGCAAAGTGGTGTATTGGCTTTCTATGAGCATCACAGATGGCATGATGGGCTATCTACAGGATGTTGAAACCCCCGCCATTGCATGAAAAAACTTAGGCAGAGTGTTCGAGGTGAACACCAAGGCCAGGAAGCTTCAACTAAAGTCGGAGCTAAATCAGGTTAAGAGGAACAACCTCTCCATCAATGATTATGCTTTGAAGATCAAGAGTATCATTGAGGCTCTTGGATCTATTAAAGTTTCAGTGGAAGACGATGACATTGTCCGTGCATGCTTGGATGGTCTAGGAGATGAGTATGTACATTTTAGGTCTTCCATGAATACAAGAGACGACATCCCCGTGTTCCAAGATTTGATTTCTATGCTTATTCTTGAGGAGAAGAACCTTGACACATCTTCTTCTCATGGCAGAAATAATTCTGAATAGGCCTTCTATTCTAACTCCAACAGAGGTAGAGGTAGAGGTAGAGGTCGTGGTTGAGGCCCAAGGGGTTGCAGGGGCCAATTTCTGGAAGGTCAATCAAATCAAAACAATACAGGTGGCAGGGGAAACCAGTCTCAAGGCAGGGGGAGTCAAAGAGGTCGTGGTGCAGGATCAAGCAGGCAGCAACATACTCCAGATAGTAGAGAATGTTGGACTTGTGGTGAAAGAGGTCACATGTCACGTGACTGTCCAAAGGGAAAAGCAAGTAGAAAGAGAGAACAGGGTAACTATGCATCTACTAGCAGAGATGCAGATGACAGCAAAAACGAGTGCATGTTTGTTATGCAGCATGTAATGAATACAATGACTGCAGAGAATTCCACCCAAGATGATGTTTGGTATGTGGATTCAGGTGCCTCTAATCATATGACGTCTCGTGGAGAGTGGTTTAGAGATATGCGCAAACCAGATGTGTCAGGCTATGTGCAGACAGGAGATGACACAGCTCACCCCATTGCTCATGGACATACCTCTAAATACGAAGAGTGGGAAATCAAAGTACTTAGCAGATGTACTTCATGTCCCAAACATTACAAAGAATCTTGTTTCTGTTGGACAAATGGTTGAGCAGGGTTTGCAGGTTCGCTTCAATCCAAATGGTTGTTATGTAGAAGATTTCCAGAATGGCTGTAAGCTGATCACAGAGGGCAAATGTGTGGGCAGAATGTTTACGCTGAATGTAGACATGCCTGAGGTAAAAGCTGCATTATTTGCACAGGGCACAGGTATTGTGGCTGATGTTGACATTTGGCACAAACGCATTGGCCATGTCAATGAGCAGAGATTGCGTAGCATGCAATCAAAACAGATTGTAAAAGGTTTGCCCAAATTCAAGGTGGATGGTATGCATAAAGTGTGTGCAGCATGCCAGTTTGGAAAACAATCAAAGGGCTCATTTCCACATAAGCGCAATGTATGTAAAAAGCCACTTGAGGTGGTGCACACAGATGTTTGGGGTCCAACCGATACTACAAGTATACATGGTTGCAGGTATTATGTCTCTTTCATTGATGACCATACAAGGAAAGTATGGGTCTACTTCATGCGTAACAAAAGTGAAGTGTTTGGTCACTTTCAAGACTTCAAAGTCATGATTGAGAAGGAGACAGATATGCAAATCAAGACATTGAGGTCAGATGGAGGGGGAGAGTACTTCTCCAATGATTTTTCAGATTTTCTGCGAATGCATGGTATACGCAGGCAGTTTACATGCAGATATACTCCACAACAGAATGGGGTCGCAGAAAGGAAAAACAGGCACATTGCAGAGTTTGCACGTGCATTGATGAATGAGAAGAACATACCTCATCATTTCTGGGCTGAAGCCGTAAATACAGCTGTGTACATTATGAACAGGACACCTACAGCTGCGGTGCATGATGTAACACCTGAGGAAAAGTTTACAGGTACAAAGCCTGATTTGGCACACTTGAAAGTGTTTGGCTGCATAACTTATGTGCATGTACCAGATGAGTTGCGTAGGAAATTGGATCCTAAAGCAGAGAAATGTATTCTTGTGGGATATTCCCTTGAACAAAAGGGGTACAGGTGCTACAATCCTACTACACGAGAGTTACGAGTGAGCAGAGATGTAGTCTTTGATGAGATGAGAAGCTGGTACAGTAATGCACATGGAACTATTGGGGTTGATGTAAAAGATGATGTGGTTGTACAAAATGTGAGGCCACAGTCACAGGTTTTGAGTGGACCACAAGAGTCCTCTTCTCGTGGCTCTGTTGAGAAACCATGGAATGGTAGACTACGTACGCAGGTTACTCCACCAACAGGTACATGGAATGTATCACGAAAAGGAAAGGAAAAGGTTGATCTTATGGCTGATGCATCATCAGGTTTTTCACATGTAGACATGGATTCAGATGGTTCTGAACAAAGTCTTGATGAGGAATTTGGAATTCCGGCTGTCAGAACACCTGGTGTAAGGAAAGTACAAGAAGATGCTAGAGGGCAAAGGAGTGACCCAGGACCACGCAGATCTAATAGAGTCAGAAATCCAGTTCAGAAATTGACTTATGATGGGTATCTAGCGCATCACCAAGCCTACATGGCTAAGGTGATATAGGATGTGGAGCCCACATGTTTTGAGGATGCAATTGGAAATGTGCATTGGGATGATGCAATGAATGAAGAGATGGCTGCATTGGAAGCAAACGACACATGGGAGTTGGTGCCATTGCCAAGTGGCAAGAAAGCTATTGGCTGTAAATGGGTGTATAAAACCAAGCATAAGGCTGATGGTAACATTGAGCGTCACAAGGCAAGGCTGGTCGCAAAGGGTTATGCACAAACGTATGGCATAGACTATGAGGAGACCTTTGCTCCAGTGGCAAAGGTGACGACTGTGAGAGCTGTCATAGCAGTGGCTGCATCTAGAGGATGGATTATGCATCAAATGGATGTAAAGAATGCCTTCTTGAATGGTGAGTTGCAAGAGGAAGTGTATATGGATCAGCCACCTGGTTATGTCGATCCAGGTTACCCAGATTATGTATGCAGACTTCTCAAAGCTTTGTATGGTTTGAAGCAGGGCTCTAGAGCATGGTATGACAGGATTGCCAAGTATCTTGTCAGTATTGGTTTTAGGAGAGCTCATGCTGATCATTCACTCTATGTACGTGAGAGTGATGTGGGGATTGTGGTCATTACCATATATGTAGATGACCTTATTATTGTGGGTGACAATGCTATGGAGATTGACCATGTGAAGGGTCTTCTCAAACAGGAGTTTGAAATGAAAGATTTGGGCGAGTTGCGCTACTTTCTTGGCTTTGAGGTGATCAGGACTCCAGAGGGTGTATGGCTGTCACAGAGGTAGTATGCTTTGGACATGTTATCAAAGTATGGTATGGCTGATTGTAAGCCAATTTCTATTCCCTTGGATGTGAATGCAAAGCTGAGTGCAGAGAAGGGTGATGTTGTTGAGGATTTCAACATGTACAGGAAGATTATGGGTAGTCTAATCTACTTGACTATCACGAGGCCAGACTTGAGCTACACAGTAGGCTTGGAGAGTCAGTTCATGCAGCTTCCGAGGAAGCCACATTTGGATGGAGTACAACGCACACTTAGGTATGTGCAAGGTACTCTTGACTACGCATTGTTCTATGCAGCAGATGCACCATTAGCATTGTATGGGTATACAGATGCAGATTGGGCAGGTAGCATTGTTGATAGGAGATCTACGAGTGGCTTCATGTTCTCCTTTGGGAGTGCTGCTGTTACTTGGAGCATCAAAAAGCAGCCTACGGTTGCTTTGTCGAGCACAGAGGCCGAGTACAGAGGTGCAGTAGTTGCGGCGTGCGAGGTAGCTTGGCTACGCACATTACTTGAGGACTTGGGAGTGCAAGTGGACCAACAGATTGTCATTCATTGTGACAACCTCAGCAGCATGCAGTTGGCTAGGAACCCACTGTTCCATGCCAGGACCAAACACATAGAGGTCCATTACCACTACGTTCGAGAGCGAGTGTTGGCGGGCGACATCGACTTGGTCTACGTCAGCACAGAGGAGAAGATAGAGGATATCTTTACCAAGGCCCTCGGAGCTGAGAAGCTTCGACGTTTCCGGACTATGCTTGGACTCTGCGACATGCAGAGCTCGAGGGGGAGTGTTGAGATGTCGAGCTCTACACCTTGATCTGGCATCCACTACGGGTCTTGGCCGCTTACGGCATTTACTCACTGGCGCGTTAGGTGACCGACACGCAGGATCTCTGCCAGTGATTCTACAGCTGGACTACACTTATAGTGCCAGCCTAGTACGCTTCTAGCGAGTTCACACTTAGTGACCGCATGTACATATGTGCTACTTTTCTGCTTTAGCACTTAGTCATTTTGTACTCTCTTTGCTGTAAAAGAAGAAGAAGAAGCTTTCCATCTCTATGTGCTTTGTGCTTGTCTTGTGTAGCTCTCTTGCATCCTCATTCTTTACAAAATAAACCCTACAAGTGGGTCTATAACTGCATAATGCCGAAACTTATTTTGGACACGATAGCCCAATTTTCCTGGCTCTTTCATGACCTTGTCATTTATCTGAAGAGAAAAAAATGGAGGATAACAGAGTTTGTGCATCCTACGTGGAAAAAGAAAACTAAAAGAAACAAAACCAAATCAAATGTGTACCTGAAGGTTGAACATAGTGTGCACTACTCCGTAATGAAAAAGGTACCTGCCCAAAGTTTCCGTATCCAAAGGCCGAGGAACACTAATCGAAAAATAGTGAAATGCAGGTAGTATTGCACATGTAACCTTGGGTGTTGCCTTTGCAATCCAGACGCCTTGGTTAAAAGCAACATTGTCAAACCCCTTGGTTAACTACTCAACTAGCAGCCAGCCCTTGGTCTATGTTCGTGACCCCCCTTGGGTTTGCCCGTGGTATTACACTACCCCTTAACTGAATAGAATTGTTCGATCTTGAAAGGAATCACTTATGGATTACCAACAGATGGCTCTTAGCCTTTCCAAAATAGGTGTCAATAGATGGCTCTTAGCCCTTCATGTTACCGTAGTGACATAGAAAGATTGCAATAAAATCATGCCTAGTTTCACCTTTCCCGCATAGAAGTTGGAAAGAGAGAGAGAGAGAGAGAGAGAGAGAGAGAGAGAGAGAGAGAGAGAGAGAGAGAGAATGCTGGACTGAGGAAATCCCCTTAGGTGAATGTGGTGTATGCCCCTTGTATATGATCCCGTGCAGACCATGTCTGTGTCATAGCTTATCTTATAAGCGTACAACTGTGTACTTAGACCACGCCCTCATAGAGCGAGGTACCATAAGTCACATAAAAAATATTTTAAGATAGCAGTTACTTACCTTGTCCTTCACAGAGTATTTAGTGTTATAGTGGAAGCATATACATTGATGTAGTATCATACGTCCAGTGGACTAGTACTCCATGCAAAAAATAGAATAGTAAGCCCGTGGCTTCAATGATAGTCTCATCTATGTGAGCCGTTGGGATACGTGTTGTGCATGATTACACTAGCATGGATACATCACAGTGCATCGTTGTGTAAACTATGAGCTTATATCCACATAGTGTGAAAGATGTGTGCCATTATCAGTGATTTGAAGTACTCAATGGATAATAATTTGGCACATAAGAGAATCCGTGCTTTACATGAAGTTCGACAAAGCACTTTGCTTTGTACTATCGCTTCTTGTGGAGTCTACCCAAGCACTTTGCTTTACACAATAGAGAGAGATTTTCCAAAATGAAAAGTAAAACATAGACAAAAACAAACATAACTTGAAGTTGACTAACCTTGTCGCCCACGTGTGGCAGGTGTCTAGTAGTACTCTCGAATTCAGCTCATAGGTTTTTGACCACGTGTGGCAGGTTTAATCCGGCTCATATCCATATATGCGAATAAATTGAGAGTCGGATGTCCCGCACATGCCCTCTTGTCTGTGTTTAATCCGATCTCTAGTGAGAAAACAACTAGACATGTTGCAAAGATTCCCAAGTTTGTATGTTGATAGCATATTCCAAACGTGCTATGTCGTATGTCTTAGAATGAATCCTTGCTTCCTAGAAGTCTAGGAGTAAGATGAGACAAAATGGACTGAATGCTCATAGAAAACAAGTACGCTTGCTGACACACATGTGTCCAAGTAGAGAAGAAGCGATCTTGTCAAAAATAATAGGGAGAATTGGCCGTGCCAAATCGTGTAGCCTATTGAGAATCATGAGATTCCCCAATACTGATAGGATAGCATCTATTGCAAAACACTATCAAGTGCCCTTGGCATCGAAAGTCGTAGCATCCCTAAGTGTGGTGATCGCATTGACTCCTGCTCCCTGGCAAGTTACAACACCTAGAATTGATGATGCATCCAATGCATGGAGCCGTGCTCCTGAAAGCCTTGCTTTTCCCCTCCAAAACAAGTTTATCTTTGAAATTTCTAGGCAACGGGTTACGTTCGATTTGAGTTTTTCTTTTTTTTCATGTTTCCACTTTTACTTGGAAAATATTGTTGCTATGCAAAGAAAATTATTGTTCTAGCCGCTTTAGTGACCCAAGCCGTGCATGTGAATAGGTTTATACAACATCGGAGTCTGGCATCGTCATACGTAGCCACATACAGAACCGTGATCTGATCTTATGCGCTTGTATGGATGATGCACCCATATACTATTGTGTGTCGAATTGAGCTTGTCGTTCCTCGACCGTGTCGAGGAGCACTCCATATGAAAAACATAAAATGTCAACAAACACTAGCTATCTGAATATGATAAACAAAACATACCTTCAACTTGAGTTTGCAACTGGTAGCATTTGTGTGATGTTGTAGAATATGGCCGTGCCAGTAGGTTGCTTGCCGAAATGCAAGCCGTGCTACTCAACTTGCTTGAATGTTCTCCACCTATTGACCCTTGGCCGGACTACGCTGTAACGAGTCCTTGCTGCCATGCAAAGCATGCCATTGATGCCATACTATGTCGTAAAGCCTTGTTTTGCATCGATTGTATCGTAATCCAAGTCCTTCACGTTGGTTTACAGCCACTCATGCATTGCATGATTTGCCTTGACTGTCCTTGCAAGGTTGGCCATGCTTAAGCCCTTGCGTTTTCGTAGGGATGATTCCTGTTGGGGGTGCAAGAGATCCCGAGTTCAATTCTCGAAATGTCTGCCGGGATGAGTGGCCATGCCGGTTTCTTGTTAGTGGATGGCAGACCATATCCCGAGGCTGGAGTCGAATTGTGGAGAGTTATTCGTGGACACCATCCCTAAACTCTTGTAGAATAACCTAAACTAGGGTAATTTGTTTTTTTAAAAAAATCACAACGATGGCGGCTGTCTGCGCAGGGTAAGCAAGACTCACCCCGTTGGCTAAGTTGCTCCTGCATGCTCAAGCCAGTAACGGGTCTTGCTCAGTATGCCAGCGCAAAGCCAACAACCCTCTCTGCACACAAAACGGTGGAGGTCGAGTCCCTTACAATTGTGTGTATAGGAGGCGGTTCTCGCCTTGTCGAATCCGCTGTCAAACTCTTGCCATGCAAGCCCTGCTTCTTGCCGTGCTTTCATGCACGACACAGAAGGCGAGTACCAAATTTATCCATGCATGCCTCCTTAGGCTCCATGCCTCCTTTTCCCAAGACAAGAGAGAGAGGGAGCTGAGAGAGGGAGAGAGGCATGCATCCAAGAACTCGTACTCCTCTCCTTCCCGCTTCCATAGATTCCCCCTCCATGGCTATGAAACCAATGTGAAGCCCTGGGTGGGACTGCCTAGGAATGAACCTCCCAACCTCCCATTAAATAGCCCCTTGGGCCTCATTCCCTATCCACACTTGCAGTCGGCCCCTTGGCATGACACCCCCTCTTGCTTGTGTGCACACGAGGCCTCGGGTGGAGCAGATAGATGGCCCTGCACAAGGCGCTAATGACAACAGGCATTGCAAGAGGAATGGTGAAGGGAGAGAAAGAGACAACGACAACCCTATTGCAAGGCAAAGCCGAGAGAGAGACAGAGCTGTGTAGAGCCAGAGAGATCCAGATGCATGCACAGAGAGGCACAACTACATGCGAGCAATGGCGAGGGGGGTGCGTAGAGGTGGCCATGTTACGAGACTGGGCACCCTCTTGTTGTAGTGGTTAGCTGCAATTGGGATAGCTGACGTAATAATTATGTGTTGTCTATTTATTTTCTAATTGGGTTGATGATGATTTTGTAGAGTGGAATGCGGGGAGTTGATGAAGAGGCGCCGGCAATTACTCTTGGCCATTTTATATTTGCACAGTATTTTAGAATCTCATTTCAATAAGCCACTATGGCTCTGTAAGTAATTATAGAGGGAACTCCCCTTAGGGTCATGGAAGAACTAATGAGCTTCACTCATTTACAAAAGTGAAGTGGTTGTAAAAAGAGGGGCCTCAATTTTTGGCACCTTAAACTCAAAAATATTATATTAAATACCAACTCCACAAGAGAGGTGCCGTCAGTGTTTGGGAAAAATATGTCTCAGCTTAATATCGTGTCGTTTTCAATTTCCAAAATGCCAGTTCACGGCAAGGGGAAAAGGAGAAATTCCGCCCCATAATAGAGAAAAATAGTGTAAAAACCTAAAAAAGTAGCCTAATTTTTAAAAATTTCCTCTTGGTAAATTCAAGGAAAGGAATTTTGTATGTTTGGAAAAATGATTTTTCTCAAACACTGGGTTTGGGGCTAAATTTAGGCCTTTCTCTTGCAGATTCTCTTCTCTACTCTCTTATGTTATGTTCTATTTGTTGTGTACTCTAATATAGTCTCCATCTCTTACACATCTCTTACACTCTTTTACAAGCATGTCTATGTCAATTCTATGTTCTCTGTGTGCGTGTGATAGTTTAGGTGTGTGTGTGTGTGTGTGTGTGTGTGTGCGTGCTTGGAAATTGGGAAAAGAGGTGGAGAGGTTGATGGTGATGTTTGGGAGCATGTGTTGAATAGCTTAAGCAATCGATCTCCCCCTCTTCTCTCAAGAGTGGTATGAGAGCTTCAGGTTTGAGGAAAAATTGACACCAGATTTCAACTTCAAGAAGGAATTCCTCGAATTGACAAATTGCAAATTGCAATTCATCGACTTTGCAATTCAAAGATTCAAGGATCCGTGGAAAATTCAAAATTTCATTGATTGAAATTGCGAAACAAATTCTTCTTGGTCGTTAATTAGCGGCTAATCGGCCACTAATTGGCAATCAATTTTTAGTTTCGGCTTCATGACGGTCTTGATACGGTATGTCGAGTCTCAAATTCCAAATTTAAAGCCTAATAAGTGCGGATTGTGAAGGCGAGAAAGAGAGCAAGGGTCAAAGAAGAACAGAAGAACTTGAAATTTGGAAGAGTCTTGATTCAACAAGATTGGAACTCGAGGTCGAAGATTTATGACATCGACTTCGTAAGCTAAAGCAAAATTGTTGGAATCAATTAATGAAGAGGTGATACTATTGACACGGTATGCGTTTCTGAACTCGGGGCTTCACCGTCGCTCGTCGTAAGGATTTAATTCCTGCATCGGATTGACTTTCTCGACACGAGCTGGGAACCCTGGCTTACACACAAAAAGGCTACATTCCCGACTACTATAGAAACGAGCCCAATTAGGCCAAAAAGATTCGCCTTGGTGTAGGGAGTACTTTTGCCTTCTTGCACTCGGGCCGAAACTGCCTGCTAGAGTCACCATGTGCGACTCTTTCTTTCCACTGTCGTTCTCAGCATGAGAGCTCGCTGTCTTCATCTTTTGCCATGCAATTTGCAATTACACCTTTTATTCAAAGTGTGGCCATTAAGAAAGCTTCAAAACTTTACGTGTTTAAAAAGTGAGGCCATTAAGCCTCAAAAAACTCTGGCCATTGAACATTAAGCCTCAAAGAGAGTCCTTACAAAGTTTGGCCATTAAGCCAACCTCAAGGGTTCAAGTGCAATAAGAAGGTGGTCACTCCATCCTAAGCCAGCAACCGAGCATCAAAAAACAAACGAACAATACCTGTCCATTGGCCTAGCGGTACAGGAAACTCAAAAATATCATTCAATTTAATTCAACGGTGACCATAACGTAAAATTATTGAATGTAATACCATTAATTTTGGTGATACGGGAGATCGGGCGCCGTGCAATTCAATTGCCTCGCAGACGCACCGTCGGACCACTCCCTTTTTTGTCAATTTCGTAGCACATCGCCATTCCAGACTGGACGCCACCGCAAATTTTCAGCTAAGTACATTACATTTCTATTATTTATTTTACTCTTTTATTCTCCATATTGTACCTGTAAATATCATTAAAATTTATTTTAAAAAAAATAAAATTAAAAATTTCTAAAAAAATAAGAAAAGAGAGAAAAATATAAAAAGCATGCAATCATGACACACCTTCCTCAGGCACCCACGATTGCGGAACAACTTCAAAATCTGCAGCAGTCTCTCACATATGAACGCATGCGAAGGCAAGAACTTGAAGATAAATTATTGCATTCTGTACGTACCAAATCTGCACCGGCACCCAAGAAAAACAAAATTAGTAGAAAAGCCTTCACTTTCAAGGATTTTGATGGCACTAAAGATGCTAGCACGGTTCTAGCATGGGTTAGTCAACTAGATGACTATTTTCATGATGAAGACTTCTCCGAGCATGAAATGGTAAAATGAGCATCAAATCATCTCACTAGCAGCGCTGCATTGTGGTGGAATGCCACCAAACAACATGGGAAAAGACCACGTACTTGGCATGCATTTAAAAGAGTGTTTTCACCGCAATTTTTACCCACATAGTACAAAGATAAAGCACGACATCAATGGGATTTAATTCGACAGGGTCGAAATGAAGATGTACAAGGTTACACTGATCGTTTTTGGAATTGTTTAATTCAATTGCAAGCTATTGAACATGTTAGTCGCAGGAAATTGAAGCGTAAGTACATATCAGGCTTGGCACTACAAATTGGTATTGAGGTAGATATGTTCGAACCAGATTCTCTGTCCAAGGCTATTCATTTGGCTCTCAATGAAGAAAAGAAGAAAGGTGGACAACCCTCTCACACTGATCAACCTGCTAACACTAACCGCAACAAGAGACCTCCTTTCTCTTTTAACTTTGATAGAAACAAACACCAAAGCCGTACTTTTTTCAAGAGATGTAGATTCGACAATTCTCCTACAACTGCTCAAGCTCATACAAGTAGCAACAACAATAGCACGCAACAACGAGGCAACCCAAATTCTTTCAAACAACATCCTCCTCCAAATTCTAATGGTTACAAAAAGGTGAAGTGTTTTAAATGCTTTCAGTATGGTCACTATGATGATAAGTGCCCAAATGGTCCTGCTAAGGGCAATAGTCAATCCAATGGCCATTCCAATGGAGTCAATAGAAACTCAAGTCAAAAACCCTTCAACAACAACCCCCCCAACGGAGCTACTCTTAACCTCATCGAAGATGCTACTCCTGATGACAATGAAGTAAAAGCTAACTGCGGTGAGCGATATGATCCTGATTATGATAACGATGATAATCCATCCTCAGGTACTCTTATATCTCCTGACACTTTGTTTAAAGTGCAAGGCACTGTTAAGGGTGAAAGTGTCACCATTCTGTTAGATGATGGTAGTAGCCATGATTTCATTTCCACACGTTTGGCACAACAACTATCTCTCTCTAAAATCTCATCACCTCACAAGGTCAAAACTGTTTTTAATAATCAACGTTTTGATTGTAAAACCCAAGTCACTGTTGAAGTTTGCATTGGTGAATTTACACAAGCACGAACATTTTTTATAACACCCTTGCATGGTCTTGATATGATTTTGGGAATGCCATTTCGTCATGAATTTGACTTGTTGATTAATTATAAAACAAGTACAATGTCTCTCACTCATAATAATAAAAATTGCTCCATCCAAGCAACACTAGCACATCAAAAATTTCCACTCCTCTCTCACACTCAAGCCAAAAGAGCAATTGGTGAAAACAGGGGAAAACATATCTAGTATTGGTAAATCAAATTTTTGTTGAAACTGAAACTTCACGTAACTCCACACACGATGAATTCCTCTCACAATTTAAAGATTGTTTCATGCATGATCTGCCACCTGAAATTCCACCATCACGCCCAGAAGACCACAAAATTGACATTATACCGGGTAGTGGACCTCCTTGCAAAGCACCTTATCGTGTAAATCCAACCGCACACAGGGAGATACAAACTCAAATCATTGATTTACTTGACCGAGGCCTAATCCGACCTAGTAGTTCACCATACGGAGCTCCAGTACTTCTTGTCAAGAAGAAAAATGGAACCTTTCGTATGTGTATCGACTACAGGGCTTTAACACTAGAATGGTAACCTAAGAGGACATAAAAGTGTCCTTTCAAGGTTTTGGGAAAAAATTCCAAAACCATAGTAGATCCACTCATTTTGAAAAATCCTTTCATGAGCTTATAGTTCAATAACTACTACATATGGAAAAAATGAGAAACTTGTAATTTTTCTCATCCCTTGGTCACTACAAGCCTCCAAAGTTGATGGACCAGTGCATTTTGCCCAAAACAACAATTTCTTACGATTGATTGCATATAAATAAGAGTGGGGATTTTTGTAGGACATGAGATGAAATGCCTTGTTAACTTCAATGGGTTGGTGACCAAAACATATGGTTGCTTTTACCTCAATAATTTTTTTTTGGGCAAAAAAAACAGTTACAAAAAGGTTGCATTTTTGCCATTCTGCGGACCCATCATCAAAGTTTCTATAGTCACGCTCAATACAGATACTATATACATGTTTTCTTAGTTACCTTTGGGCCTTTGGATTCAAAAGGATCCATGGAGCATGTCAAAAGGATAATGGATCTCTTACAATTGGAACCTTGGGGGCAATGATAAAGTGCTAAATACAGCAAACATGAAAAAACTGGGTTTAGCATTATGACCTCTAGAAACCCATAGAAACTACTCAATATCTAGCCAAGTTTGTAGTCTATGATTAGATATGGTTACTACCTACAAAATACACACAATTGGCCTAAGAAACTAGCAATATTGAGAAAGTTATACTTGCTACTCTAAAATGTATCGTATTCTTCAGCAATCAAAAAACTCAACCATCATCATATACTATGCTATATAGCATATTAGGTCGCCCAAAACTAAAGGAAGATTAGCTTTATGTTATACATTACACTTACACAATCAAATTGAATTTGGATATCAAGAAAGCCACCAAAAAAATAATTAAAGTGCTAATTTTGGCAAAAAAATAGGATTATGCAATTCTTGTAAATTGGTCATAACTTTCAATTTTAACACTTAGCTCTCCCTACAAGCATCAAAACATGTTGAGAACTATAAGGCCTAACCTCTAGCCATCTAAACCTCAAAAACATGAAGTTTAGAGTGGTATAGTTGCCAAAAATTGAAAAAAAGCCAAAAACAGGACCCGTTTTTTCACACAGTTTAGGTTCAAAAATGTTGTGCAAGAGTAAGGTTAATGGTGAGATCGATACTCCAAAAAAAATGCTAAGTTTTTTTCAGCTCATAAGGCAACTTTGTGGATATATAGCACCTAGAAATTCATTTTCATACTCTTCAAATAATTCAAGCAAAATGGTCACTTAACAGGACACAAAAGTGTCCAAGGACATAAAAGTGTCATGTTACCATTCTAGTGTTAAACAAGATCACCATTAAGAATAGGTTTCCTATTCCTAAAGTGGATGATCTATTAAAAAAACTGAAAGGGGCAAACATCTTTAGCAACATTGACCTTAAATCAGGGTATCATCAAGTCAAAATGTTTGAACATGATGTCTACAAAACTACTTTTAGAACACAAACTAGACACTATGAATTCCTTGTCATGCCATTTGGCTTGACAAATGCACCAGCCACCTTCATACCCATGATGAATAGGATTTTCATTGACCATCAAGATTTTGTGATTGTATTTTTTGATGACATTTTGGTATTCAGTAAATCTGAAGAAGATCATTAGTAGCATTTAACACGTATATTTGATCCGCTTGCACAAAATCACTTGTATTTGAATCCTGAAAAGAGTTCATTTTTTCAATCTAAAATTGAATATTTGGGACACATTGTATCGGGTAAGGAAATACATGTAGACCTCAAGAAAGTTGAAGCCATTTAATCATGGCCTAGATCCAAAAACTTGCATGAGCTACGTTCTTTTATTGGTCTTTGTAGCTATTACAGGAAATTTGTTCGTAATTTTGCTTACAAGTCACACTATTTGACTCTCTCGTTGAAGAAAAGCACACCTTATGAATGGACTGATTTACAAGAAATCTCATTTAATGCACTTAAACATGCTTTGACTAATGTACCTATATTGCAATTGCCTGATTTTGAAAGACCATTCTTTGTGGTAGTCACTCATGATAGTGGAAAAGGTATCGGTGTAGTCCTTATGCAAGATAACCATCCAATTTCTTTTGAAAGCCATAAATTCAAACCTTCTGAAAAAAAGTTCAGTACTTATGATAAAGAGTTGATTGTTGTGGTACATGCATTGAAAATTTGGAAACACTATGTTATGGGTACTGACTTGATCATTAAAACTGATCAAAAAAGTATCAAATACTTACTTTCTCAGCCCTTAATAGATGATAGATATATTAAGTGGGCCACTTTTATTCAAAGTTTTCAGCCCAACATTCAATACCAACCTGGTAAAGAAAACTTTGTAGCTGATGCTTTGAGTAGAAGACCCTCACTTAATCATCTATCAACCATTACGGGAACCTCATTTGACAATATGCCTGACACTTATGCACGTGATGATGACTTCAAAACGACATGGTGTTAACCCTCATGGCTCACGGACACCCTATCACCTACGCGAAAGACGTTGTATTATTTACTTGGTAGAGTCAGGTAACGGGCTTGTCGGTCCAATAGGAAAAAGGTAAGAGTGATCGCGGATGAGAGGCGCACTCTAACTGGAACATTCAAGGTATTAGTTGGCTAAGCATGGGCACCCAAGTGTGAATGGAGTGAGCTCATATAAAAGTCAACTAAACCTAAAATTCACTCATTCTCTCATTTGTGCAATTGAAGACTGCTCTTGTTCCATCTCCATCTTCTTCTTCTTCATCTCCTTGTGTGTGTGTGTATGCATGAGAGAGAGAGAGAGAGAGTGCGATCGAGCATTGCGGCGGCACGACGGTGGCGAGGCGGTTGAGCGTGGCATAGCGGCGTCTCCCTCTTCTTCGCGGCGAGGAACCCTCCACGAAGCAAGTGTAGAGCGGTGAGTGACACACCATCATCATCTTTGAGCTTACTAGTTTAGGCTTGTTGTGTGCTTGGAGCCATTTGTGGCTCGCACACGGTGTATCAGCAAGTTCCTTGCATTGACACGTGCGACATACGCGCACATTTTTGGCGTTGCTGCCGGGGACTGCCATACACTAAGCTTGAATGGCACTCTGTGCTTCTCTCGTGGTGCAATTTCAATTGTAGGAAAGGTAAGGAAGGAGGGTGTGTGTGTTGAGAAGAAGGATTTTGTGTTACTACTGTGTATTTTTTTGTTAATGGAGTTTTCAAAGGTACTGTGTTTTTTCTCTGTGTAAGGTGTTAGTATTAAGGTTGTTAATTCTCTGTAATGTAATGTACAGTAAGTAGAAAGTAGATCTGTGAGAGCTAATAGAGTGTGTTAGTGTATAAAAGTAGGTGTATTACTTGGAAGTAGGTAGGTAGAGTGTGTGTGTGCTCTCGTGCAGGCCGCAGCAACCTTATCCTTTAAAAAATAAAAAAATAAAAAATAAATAAAATAATTTTAAAAAATAAATAAATAATTTTTTAAAGGTAGAACCGGGATAGGAAATATCTCCCAGACCCAAGCCCAAACCCAAGCCCAAGCTCATGCTCAGGCTTAGGCATCTATGGCCTTTTAAAATTACGAATTTTAGCTTCACACGTAGCTAAAAATCGACTTTTTTTAGGACCAACGGAGCTTCAGGTGTCCGAACTTTGTGCTGAAAAGCACACCGCGACCCTCTGAGTGATACGCTCATTTTGAATTATCACACACTTTAATCAAAAAATCGATCATTAAAAACATTAGAAAAACATTAAAAACGTAAAAAACACGAGTGAAAACGGACGCCAAAAAAAGTAAGCGGTTAACCTTCGAGGTTATTCGCCAAGGCTTGAAGGGTGCCAAAGGACATGCATCTGCGGTCTGGTCGTGTGCTAGAGACGGAGCAACTAGAGAGAATTTTGACTTATGCGAGTTCTCAATATCCACCTACTTTAGGTTCCGGGCACTCGGTGGGGACCGAAGGTAGTACAAACCAAGACACGAACATAGCGGCTAGTGAATCTTCCTCTGACTACGACTTCATGGAGGGTTTCCCAATGACTAATCCTGATAGCTCAGCCAAGACATGAATGCCATGGGCCCGAGGTCCGGGCCAAGCGTGATTAGCCGCCTGAAGGAAACCTTTAGTAGAGCCACTCGCTCCAAACATGGAGCTAATGATGTAAATGAGGGGGGTGGGGAAGTAAATTCTCCATTCGTGACCAGCGTAGACCCTATACCCTTAGAGAGTGTGCACGTGAATACTTCATTCACTGCACCTCCTGACTCTTTAGAGTTATTTCCCTCTGAGGTCATATTACCCGATGGTAGAAGCCTTGCCGAAGTGCAAGAGGTTGAGCGGTATATCCTTGCAGTGAGGGAAAAGGAAGTCGAGAGCTTACGCAAGACGGAGCAATGAAGAGAGTTAATAGCGAAAGCCCCTATGTCAATATCCTTGCTAAGAGAGCGATCGAGTGCTCTTGACTTAGCTACCGCTAAGGGACAACTCCTAGAAAACAACATTGCATCTAGCTCAAGGGACACCCCTAGCACCTCAATCCTAGATGGAGTGTTCTTAAATGAGAACTGGGAGTGTGAACTACAAACGGAAACTCTGACCGACCTATACACATGTCACACCTATCACGTGGGTTGATTAGATGTCCTACAATCCACAATGGGTGCTATTAGTGTGGAGGATCAACAACAAAGAGTTTGTGAGGTCATCCATAGGGTGATTGAGTTAGAGAGACAGAACAAGGCGATCAACATGCCTTCAACGGGTCTCATGAGATTCTTGGATACAAGAAAGGCTAAACAACCGACCTTATCGCAAATGGAGACTCCCTCAGTAAGTCCGATGGATGTTGTTTCGCCAGGGGTCTCGGTGCAATCTGAGCCTACAAGTGACAGCTTTACCTTTCCAAGTCTAGCTCATCTTTCCCTTGATGACACCACGGCTACCATGCCTACCCCAATGATGGGCATGCCAACAAACACGCCATGGACCTCATTTGTTAGTAAAGCACTGCTACATGGTAGCTCAATGCCTGCAATAGTACCTACAAGTGTGTACCAATCGTATACGCCCATGGGTCCTCGTACTCATGTAGTCCCTACTCCTCCCATTGTTTGAACAACCTATGCTCCACAACCACAACACCCAAGTTCTTATTTCCATGGGACTATACCAGCTAGCATTAGCATGTCACATCCGACATCTTCTATGCCTAGGGTCACACATATAAACTTTGGGCCACCACATGGCACAACACCATACCAAACGTGGAACCCAAAGGCTTCCTATGCGCCAAGCCCAATGCCAATACCTACTCCACATGTAGTCTCTCGAGCGCCTTCACCCATGGTGCGTGCTCACTTAGGTGACTTGGCAACATTTGCTCAAGCTCTTGGTCGATCTATTGCCGAGAATATGCGTAACACGCCTGATAGAGAGCCTAGAAGTAAGGCAGTACAAATAGCCAAGCTCACACAAAAATTTAGTGGAGACGGGGATGTGAGAAAGCATATCGAAGTGTTTGAACAAATATGTGATTCTCTAGGAGAACACAATAACCTGCATAAGAGTAATGCTTTAAGCCTAACCTTAAGTGGGAAGGCAGGGGATTGGTATAGAACCCTAAGGGTGGAAGAAAAAATGATTTACCCTACTCTTAGGAGATTGTTCTTGAAAGAATACATACGAGAGGGAGTGCTTTGGGGTGTAGCCTCTCAGCTCCAAAAAGCCCAACGAGAGGAAGGAGAGTCAGTGAGAGACTTTATTAGTCGCTTGAAGCATTTGAATTCTCGTTGTAATCCAAATGAGCGCTTCAATAATTTAATAACCAATTTCTCGATAGATTCATTCGGGGATTATGACATGAGGATATCTATAATGGCCTAGTCATTAGAGGTATCACCACTTGGGAGGCAGTCACCACCAATGCGATCCAATTGGAGGATAATTTAATGATTCAAGGAGAAAGAGTGTCTGTTGAGCCTAAATCTATTAGCTTGCAAGCATCAGGGAATCAACCAATGACCCTAAAGCCTATTGCTAAGGAGCCAAAGATATCTGAGATGACTTTAGCAGATCTCACCAAGGCTATTCAAGAGAGTCTTAGAGACAATCGTGCTCCGCAAAACAATCATATGTATCCAAGAAGAGATCAACAATGGTGTATGCTATGGACCGCATAGTACCAGTGAATGCCCTACTTTTAGAGTAAAATTCAATGGGAACTGCAATGCCTGTGGGAGGTATGGTCATCAAGCTAAGGATTGCATAGTATTTAAGCTCGCGATGGCCAATAGACCAACCTTAGCATGGACAGACACACCTTGAGTGCTTGCATTGATGCCGACCCCACCTCTTGAACAAACAGCACAACACATGGTCCCTAGGGCCCAAAATGTTGTTCAAACAACACCCTTACCACCTCCAGTGCTAGGACCACAACCGCCACATCACTTCTGTGAATCAAGTGGGTTGTGAGTCATCTATTGCTTGTTTGGAAGGCTGTGAGGAAGATATAGATCCTAATATTGCCTATGGGATGGATGTGCTTGAAGAAATACCACAATACTACATGGAGGACTATTGGGGACAAGTCAAACCTGTATATCAAGTAGCTGCTCTTGCGGCAAGAGGCCAAAATATCAATTACACTGCTAAGAGACCACGTCTTCAATGCTATGAGTGTGGAGGTCCACATCGTGTAGCTGAGTGTCCTGTTAGGCTACAAAAGAATGCCACACTAATTCAAACCAATCAAGCGAGCAGGTCTACAATGCCGATACTCATGTGTAATCGATGTGGCATCGATCATTTGATTGCCCAATGTCCAAATAATCCAAATGCACCAAAGATCACGCCATTAAACTTGATTGAAGTTACCGAGGAACCATCACAAAGTACACTTGTGGCACTAGTAAACGTACTCACACGATCGATGCTCCAAAAACAAAATTATATTCTTGAGGAAAGAGACACGGCATCAATTGCCCAATCTCAAAAAAAGAAGAAAATACGAAGGAAGAGATCACAAAAAGCAACGAAGTCAGACCCCAGCTCAAAGACCAACATAGGGACTGGTGACGACCCCGTATATATGAATGACGCTGAAGAGGATTCTGATTCAGGTGAAACCATGGAGACCAAAACGACCACTAAGATAGAAACCAACAAGGAAGATCTTCATGAGCCACAATGGCCAGGATCCAAGAAGAAGATAGTAACTTATCCAAAGCCTATAGAGGAGATCGAGTGACTCAAGCAATTAAGGAGTTTGGTAGAAGATACCCAAAGGGATCTAGAACCAGCACCTAGGCAGATCCAGATTCCAGACACCGTGTTCCCTACGCAACAACAACCTCACCAAGTCCATAGACCCTTAGCCATACCTAGTGTCATCCAAGAAGAAAGTGACTTAAAGTCATGGGAAATTGGGGGTACTCACTTCTTGATGGAAAGAATGTTTACAGAGGGACTACTTGATCCTACTGAAGAAATGGAGATCCCATCTTCCCCACGTCAAGGGACTGAATTCCAAAAGGTGCTGTTAGACATTGCCAAATTGATGGATTTCATGTCTTCAGAAGTTAGAACCACCATCATGTTTAAACTCTATAAAGACCCTGAGCTAGTCTCAGCTCTTTGAGACTTCCTCAATGGAGAACTAAAGTTTGGGCTACCACAATTTGCCCAAATGGATGGAGTTGGCGAGATGCCAATAGAGGAGGAACACTTAGATCCACAACCCAACCTAGATGAGAACTTTGTTATAGAAATACCTGTTAACAAGTTGGGACAATACTTTGAGGGTGATGAACCCAATGCAACCATACCAATCACTACTAAGGGATTAATTGTGAAGCGAATCCTTGATGGTGGCGCTGGAGTTAGCATTGTGACTAAAAATTGATGGGAAACTATGGAAAGACCTCACCTTGCGACCACAACCATAGTAGTGAAGATGGCCAATGGGTCTATTGTTAAACCTATTGGGATGCTAGAAGATCTCAAGATCAAGGTCTTTAGACATAAAATAAGGATTACTTTCATTGTTATGTATTTCTCCAAGCACACTATGGCATCGGAGATGATCTTAGGACGTCCTTTCATGAGGGAAGCAAAAATGGTGCATGATTGGTCTAAAAACCATGTTTACTTGCGGTTCCAAGTTTTTGTCATTCGAGTGAATCTTGTGACTGGTCGAGCACATCCTCTAGCTAATAGGTTTACAATTGATCATAGATCTGACACCATAGTTCACTCGGCCCCATTGCAGTATTGTTACACGTGTAAAGCAGACACTGATGTTGGGGAAGATTCTTCTTATATGGATGTACTACCTGGGATGCCTGAGTTGGACAATGTGGATTGGGTCCACCTAGCAGCAACCATAGACACTTGGGGGAATAGAGGGACGATGTGGGTAACACCTGAGGGGGATGAAATGCCACCACTAGTACCCTTAAATATGCTAGAAGCAATGCATATAGCTTTTGATGAAAGTTTGACTGGCATTGGAACCAGTAGAGCCTCACAAGACTATAGCCCACACGATTTGGGGTCAGAATCATGAGTTGAAATTGACTCTGAGGATGAAGAATCTGAGTTAAATCTTAGTGCAAATGTGGGGACAACCCATTTAAGGGCCAGTGGTACCCTAGATGACAATCTATCCAAGGGAGCAGAAGACACAAGTAGTGATTCATCTAGTGACTCTTCACTAGAGATCGGCCGTAATCAAGAATTAAACAAGAAGAGTAAGAGATATAAGATGCGACGATATCGAGCAAATGTGCGTACTAGAATAAATGAAAAGAAATCTACCGCAGAATGGCTTAATTATATAGGGGCATGTGATGCTCATCGAAAGTTGGTAGATAACTGGGGTGAATACCTTCAAAGCGTTATGTGGTGTAGTCCACAACCCATTGACATCGCACTAGAGCCGTATTGTAAGGAGACGACAAAATTGGGAGTTAGCTCAACAACAAAAGGAATCGGAAGTGAAATCACAGTCCACAGAACAACAAGACCCCACAGACTTACACCCTGCACCTGAACATTTCAAATCCTATACCACAGAGGAATGTAAGGTTGTGTATACAAAGGCTCAAAGAAAACCTATTGATGGGAGCAATGGAGTCTATGAAGGTCCAGCGATAGTGAAGGAAATAGAGTTAGCAGAACAAGGAGAAGAGTCCAAACCTGTTTTCATTGCCCAAGATCTGAAAGAGACTGAGGAGTGTGTACTTAAAGAACTTCTCAAGGAATTCAGGAATATATTTGCATGGACATATCATGATATGAAAGGTGTTCCACCTTCCGTGGTGCAACACACAACCCACATGAATAGCATGGCTAAACCAGTTCAGCAACGACCCTATCCAATGAATCCTAAATATGCAAAAATCGTTCAAGAAGAGATTGAAAAGCTTGTGGAATGCGGATTCATATACCCTATTGAGCACTTAGAATGGGTGTCACCAATAGTGATTGTGTCAAAAAATAATGGGAAACTCAGAGTGTGTGTGGATATCAAGAAGGCCAATGCCGCCACTAGGAGGGACCATTACCCCTTGCCATATTCAGAACACGTGCTTGAAAGATTTGCAGGGAAGGAATCTTATAGCTTTTTAGATGGGTGCTCTGGCTACAATCAAATCACAATTGCGTTGGAGGACCAAGCTAAAACAACCTTTATAACCGAATTTGGAGTGTTATGGCTTTTGGTTTAACCAATGCCCCTGCTACCTTTCAAAGATTAATAAACACTGCTTTTAGAGAATATTTGAGGGAGTTTTGTGAAGCTTTCTTAGATGACATTTGTGTTTATTTCTCTTGGAAAGAACATCTATCATGCTTACGAAAAGTGTTTGAGAAGTGTAGATTGTATCGCATCTCCTTAAAGCCTTTCAAATGCCAATTTTGGGTTAAACATGGAGTCATTTTAGGGCATATAGTGTCCAAAAATGAGATTTCCACAGATGAGAGCAAAATTAAAGCCATTGCTGAGTTGCCACCACCTATAAACTATAAAGGATTTCAAAGGTTCATGGGCCATGTTGGTTATTACCGACGGTTTATTTTAAACTTTGCCGAGATAGCTCGTCCTTTGTACAAGCTTCTTATTTAGTTCCAATGGACTGCGGAGTGTGACCATGCTTATGAGTCATTGAAAAAGACCTTCAGTAGCGCTCCTATTCTACAAGTGACCGATTGGAATGTAATTTTCCATGTGCATATTGATGCATCAAACTTTGCTATTGGGTGTGTTCTAGCTCAACCAGGAGAACATAGACTGGACTACCCCATTAGCTTTGCAAGTCGTCAATTGAATGATGCCGAAAGAAACTACACCACTACAGAGCGAGAAGGTTTAGGTATGATTTACGCAGTGAATAAATTTCGCTACTACCTTCTCGCCAACAAGTTTGTGTTCTATGTCGATCATCAAGCCTTGTTGTATCTAGTAAATAAAACTTGTTCCACGGGAAGAATTACACGATGGTTGTTAATTCTCCTTGAGTTTTATTTTACCGTTGTGGTAAGACTTGGTAAAAGACATGTCATGGCAGATCATTTGTCTCGCATACCCAATGGTGAAGCCCCTACTAGAGTCGATGATGAGTTTCCCGATACTTCTCTATTCTTAGTTGAAACCATACCTGAATGGAGTGAGAAGATTGTGAACTTTCTAGTTAATGGTTTTCCACCCAAAGAGCTTCGTAAAGACATAGCTCGAAAACTGTTAAAAGAATGTGAACCTTACTCTCTCATTGCAGGAACTCTCTACAGGCTAGGGAAGGATGATATTCTTAGACGTTGTGCCCGTGAGGATGAGTATTTAGAGTGTGTTTTATTTGTGAGCTTTCAATTTTGAGCTTTTCCAATCAAACCCAATTTTGCGAGCTTTTTGATTTTAGATTTAGAGCCTTTTCTAACGACACAAAAAATTAATCCAAAACAAAGACATCATAATATTATACACGACAAAAAAGATCCATAATCTCACAAAAAATTGGCTTAAAATTTTGAGTCTCTTTTAACGATACACACCAAAAACATGTACAAGATTCCAAAAGCCCTAATTTTGAGCTTGTACAATTGTCTAGATTGTTGGGGTATAGGCGCATGTGCCTTGCTCGACCGCCCAGAGTCTGGGCGTCCACTGACTTGTATACCTTATGCATAGCATAAGTGTATAGGGGGCTGCTCATTCTTTGAGTCTCCCCACCCATATCTGTGTGTCGTGTGTCTCCTTCTCTCGCTCACTCTCCATTTGTGGTGCTCCCCGATCCCCTTCAATTGGTATCAGAGCTTTGGCTTCGCGACAGATGGAGTGGTATAGAGGTGCTAGAGTTGGCACATGGTACCCATTGCACATAGTAATGGTACGAGATGGTCGAGTCTCAATCTTGTTACAGCCATGCAGAGAGCGAGAGACCCGGACAGTCTCTTTTGCTCATGGGTTGCAGGGTGCTTTGCATGGAGTGCAGAGTAGTGAGCTCGTTGTGCACACAGTTGGGGCATGACTTGAGCAGTCACACAGAGAGGTAACAGAGTCAGACATGCATGCTTTGCTAGTGACTGAGCAAAGTAGAGAGTCAGTTGTGAGAGATACTTCTATGCAGGAGGCAAGCCTTCAAACTGAATAGAAGGAGGAAATAGGCTTTGAAGAAAATATTCACTAAGTAGAAGCTCTCCATTTCGTAATGAGACTCTGTAATCCAAATGAGCACCATTAATCATCCATGAAAGCATTGTTGTAGTTGTATCTGTCATGTTTGAGAAAGACAGGGAGGAATAATACTTGAGGAAAAAAAATGACGAAAAGAGAAGGAAGTGAATGTGCATAAGGTACAAAGAAAGTGTAAAAGCATGCAGCTGCAAAAAGTTATTGCTACATTCATTGAAAACTGTTCTAAATAGATTTGGAATATTCACTCTTTAAGATATGCACAATCATAGCCATTAAGATACATTTGAATCAGCATGTTGTCAAATCCATCTGTTCACCTAACGAGCTTTCAAAATCTCCCCAAATACGCGCATATTAAAAAAATGAACATAGGAGTTATAAAATATACGATGTTTTAAAATTATTATATATATATATATATATATATATATATATATATATATATATATATATTATAGAGTATAGTTTTTTATATTCCCAATTAAGCTCTTTAAAATTAAAATGGACATAGTATAGTATATATAGAATATATGGTATTTAAGTATATAGTATATATAGTTACATTACATTATACTAGTACCAGTACCAGGCCAGTCCAGTCCAGTATAGTACCAATCAAGTCCAGTCTAGTAGCTGTCTAGTCATGTCCAGTACAATACCAGTTCAGTCCAATACCAGTCAAGTCTAATCCAGTACTAGTCCACCTAGTACCAGTCAAGTCCAATCCAGTACTAGTCCACCCAGTACTAGTCAAGTCCAGTCCGATCCAATATCAGTCTAGTCCAATACCGGTGAAGTCCAATCTAGTAGTAGTCCGGTCCAATCCAGTCCAATACTAGACCAATATCAGTCTAGTCTAGTACCAGTGAAGTCCAATCTTGTAGTAGTCCGGTCCAATCTAGTCTAGTACTAGTCCACCCAGTACCAGTCAAGTCCAGTCCAGTCCAATATCAGTCTAGTCCAGTACTAGTGAAGTCCAATCTAGTAGTAGTCCGGTCCAATCTAGTCCAGTACTAGACCAATCGAGTACTAGTCCACCTAGTACTAGTCCAGTCACATTCGAGTCAAGTACCAATCCAATCCAATCCAGTAGTTGTATTGTACCAGTTAAGTTCAATTCAGTACCAGTATCAGTCAAATCCAGTACTAATCCAGTCCAGTATCAATCAAGTCTAGTCCAATACAGTACCAGTACCAATACCAATATCAGTTCCAGTTCCAGTCGAGTACTAGTACTAGTACATGATAAGTCCAGTCCAAGATAAGTACCAATCCAGGATAAGTCCAGTCCAGTACCAGTACCAGTCCACTCCAGTATAGTCCAATCCAGTACCAGTCCCAGCCCAGGATAAGTTCAGTCCAGTACTAGTCCGGTCCAGTAGCACTACAGTACGTTATATAGTATATAACATTATACTTACAGTAAAAAGTATATAGTAAATAGACTATATAGTATATAGAGTATATTATATATATATATATATATATATATATTGTGATTATACATATATTGTACATAATACAGAGTATAGTAATGTTATATAATATTTATCGTTCATTTCACCATTTTCCACAATCTAGGACTTTATTCTCATCGTTTCTGTGAAGTTTCAAATTTTGACCCGGGACACCTGTTGGGAGCCAGTTTTGAGGATGCTAACATCAAAATTTGGAAAAGTTTTGTATGTAGGAATTGTAGTCCTCAGTACGAGAAAAAATATTGCTTCTTCAAGTTTTTTCATATTCCTTCATTTTGATGCTCGTTTCAGCCCGTAGATTAGGGAAAAAGTGAGAAAATGCTGTTTTACGCTGTTTTTGTAGAAATTGTCAACTTGCAGGTGAATTTTCAGCTAAACTGAGTTGGATATGAATTTTTTGTATCACACAACTGTCGAAGAGCTTGACAAGGCAAACAAATTCATGTGATTCGGCCCCGGGTAAATTCTGAACCGTTTGGGAGTTATTGCTTGCTGAAAATGGCTGAGAATCGTGGACTTAAAAAAAGAAAAAACTCAGTTGTGGCCGCTTTTCTTAAGACTAGAAAGAGGTCAAAAATAGTGAATGTCAAAGCTTAGGTTTGAAGCATTACTACTTTGGGAACCAATCGTCTACCTGCTCAAGCTAACACAGTCCAGTACCATCGCGCGCGCATCATGTTGGTGCCTCCTCTCTCTCTCTCTCTCTCTCTCTCTCTCTCTCTCTCTCTCTCTCTCTCTCTCTCTCTCTCTCTCTCTCTCTCTCTCACACACACACACACACACACACACACACACACACTATTGTCGTTGCAGCGCAGGAAGATAGACCGCAGAGAACCGTTCAACGCGAAAAAAAGGGGGGCGCAGAGCCCATCCATCATCCGCGCGCAGAACCGTTCAACGCGGAAGAAAAGGGAGGCGCAGAGCGCGCGGATGATGGGGGAGCTCTACCTCCCCCTTTTTTTGTGGATTTGGTGAGCTTTGTCAATGGTATTGTAGGAAAAATGCTTTTGCTCGAGGTTATTGAAATAAAACCTAAATTATTTGATATGTATTTGTTCAATAAACACATCAAAAACGCAAAAAAAGAATGGGGAGACAGAGCAACCCCATCATCCGTGCGCGCGCGGATGATTGGGGTTTTATTGTAGATTTGGTGAGCTTTGTCAATGGTGTTGCTGGAAATAGGCTTTTGATTAAGGTTTTTGAAATGCTTTTCCCCCATCATTTGTGTTGACAAAAAAAAGAGGAGGCAGAGCTCCTCCATCATCCGCGCGCACGCGGATGATGGGGAAGCTCTGCCTCCCCCTTTTTTTGCATTTTTTATGTGGTCTTATATAAACTAAAAACTATATTATATGTGTTGTGTAGATAATGGCACCAAAGAGGGATAGCAAGAAAAGAAAACCTCCAGTCTCTCCTTTTAGCAACCATCAAGTGAGCATGAAGCTTAGGTCCGGTTGTATACCAAAGGGAGCTATCGATCAGGAGGCATTATCACGAGTCCAACATTTGGACACTCCACCAAATAAAAAGAACAGTATTCTCAAAAGGTGTGTTTTTATTGATGATGAGGCTCAAGTTGATGAAGACTCCAACAACATCCAAGATGACGTAGAGATCACAGGTAAATTATGAGTGTATGCTATAATTTTATGTCAATACGTAGTTTATATTATAAATTTTGCAATGGTAGATTGTTAAATTTGATGGACGTTTTTTTTCGTTTGGAAAGTTTGGTAATTAATAACCATGTGGGAGAGTAAGAAAGGGTGAACCATTTTTTATATACATACCATTGATAGTTGCTAGAGAAAATATTAAGTATTGTTTTTTTTTATGTTGGAGAAAAGGTCCTTAAATCTAATGTGAGAGCCCTATATAGGGTGTGCGGTTTTTTTTTAAAAAAAAACGTTGTCTCCGTACAAAGGAGACTCTGGCAAAATTTCTGTAAATTAAATACTTTACACTATCTAATCCTAATTGCATATGTTTTTGGACAATTGAATGTTTGTCACTTGTTATCTCTATGCAGAGACCAATGTTCACATTGAAGATCATCATGACAATGAAGAAGATAGTGATCTTGAAGGGGATGAGGAGAATAAGCATTCCAAACACCTAGGCAAGCAAATTTTTCTTGGCTTGATGAAAGATATTCTAAGTCAGTTTTATGTAAAGAAGAAGACATTGCCTCCTCCGGTTCCACTTTGTCGACTCATGGGGCATGAGGCTGTTAGGTTTGCTAGATATGATGTAGAATGGCTCATTTCCTCATTTGATTCTGCTGGGTATTTAGAAACTATGGGGCATTTCCTTGTGTTCGTTGGGGATTCTAGAGGAGATATCATTCCCATGACCGCAACGGATTTGGAGGAATGGGGACCACTTTGGCGGGAAAGAAATGCTGAGTTCGAGAGATCACTTGGTAGAGAATGTCAAGAGCTCAAAGGAAAAACATTTCTGGTATGGGATGGCAACCATAGGCTAAAAACATGGTGGAAGAGAATCAAAGATAGTAAGATCTTTCACCTTTTTCACTCTTTTGTTGTAAAGCTTTGTTTTTACAAATGATGATTTTTTTGTGTGTGATAGAGTACTCGGAGAATGGGGTCAATACCATGTTAGTGTTCATTGCCAATTCCTTGAGTTGTCCAGAGAAAAAGAAGCAGAGTTGCTTCTTGCACTTGACACTTCCAATGCGTAAGTTTGTTAATTGCATGTTGACTCTCGTTTTTTTGCAAGCAATGCTTGTGTTCAACTCTTTGTTTTCAATTTTTCTACAGCATTTCCAGGGCACATGTCATGTCAAACATCACTCATGAAGTTTATATGTTTCAAAGATTTGGCATGGCAAATAAAGATTCAATGCTTCAAAAATTGACACCTGATATGAGAGAATGGGCTAGGGTGGAGATGACTGTGGAGGCAAGGTATTACCATGGTGCTGCACCATGGTACAATACTCCATGTGGATTGATATCTCAACTTGTGTGGAAGATGATACCTACTCTACATGTTGGGTAATTAATGTAAAATTTTATTATGGTTTCAATACAGTGTTTTGTATTAGGATGAGTTCACTGCATTTATGTCCAAAGAAAGAGCAAAACTAGATGCACTTGGACTAAATGATGTTGAGAAGAAGAAGAGACTGGACAAGGCCACAAAGGTAGAAGAGGAATGGTTGAAAGATAGGGGCTACAAGTACTTGTCAATCACCAATCCTCTTAATGGTGATGAGTTCTTCAAGTTGCTTTTTAGCATTAAATGGGATGAACCTGGAATGCTAAAGATCACTAGTGATAAGCTCTATTAATTGACAAGCTCTAAAATCACTCTTGAGAGGTATTGAAGCTATTAGTTTCTCATTTTTAATTGTATTCATTCTATTTTGTTTTTCTATATGATTAAGTGATATATTGTTTTTATTGCTTGTAGAAAGAAGATAATTTTGCACCTCATGAGCCTCACTAAGTCTAAGGATCCACAATATCTTCATTTTGGTGATTATAAGATTTTTAGAAGTTACATGAAAAAGGAGACTTATTGGGCTCACTTGCATGGGGAGGCTACACTTATGATTGAAAGGATGCAAGTAGAAGGTCCACAAATTCCTAATTCTTTTGACCTATTCTACAAGATGAGCATGAAGAATCATATTTTGCAGGTAGACGTTTGACCATTGTTTTTAAAAGAATATAGACATGTTTTAATACAAACATTTAACCATTGTTTTTAAAAGAATATAGACATGTTTTAATTTACACAAGATCAAGTTGAGTGTGCTTTTTGATTGTTACTATGTATGTAGGCTTTTATTTATCTAATGGATGCGGTGAAGTCTTCCAACTCTAGTGAGAAGATGTCGGAGCTTGTGTTGTCGGCTAAGAGAGTGATTTACAGGTTTGCATCTTCCACTTGCACTCTTTGCAAAAAAAGAGCATTTCATTTTTTTGCCATGGTTTGGTGATAGTGGGTCATTTTGAGAATGATGAAATATCATTTTGTGTTTACAAAAAATCCTTAAATTCCTTGTGGAATCCCGATATGGGGTGGATGGTTCTTTTGACAATACGCGTGTGTATAATGTCTATGTTGAAAACACTTAAATCCCTTGTGGGAGCCCAAGATAGGGTTTATGGTTTATTTTGAAAAAGTATTCTCCATCAAAGGAGACTCTGACATTTTTTTTTTTTGGATACATGACATTTATTATACCATTGTGTTTATATGCTTTTCAAAGTGGATGATGCTCTAAAAATTGTGTAGATGGGTTATGCAATGCGTTGAGGCGCAGGAATTGAATGAAGCCCCATTATTCACTAGAGAGTGGATTGATGTACGTGATGAGAATACAATGTTCTCTCCCTCTTTGATTGAAAGGAATCTGACAACATGGGAAGCCAAGTTTTGTCCTTGGTGGTTGCATTATCCACTAGGAATTATTCCAAAGCAAGAGTTTGAATTACGTAAGAGTAAGTATCTTAACACTAGTGGCTCTTTTATTTTGAGAATGTATATGTCTTACTTTAGTACTAATTTATGTGATATTGTGCTATATGGTTGTTGAGTGAATGGTTTTAAAATGAGAGTGATGAGTACTTACAGGAGACACAAGAAGAGTCTCTCCCTCCCGTTTCTCAAGGAGTTACTCAAAACACCATTGAGAGTGGCTCTCAAGGTACTCCACTAGCAAGCAATGTACTCAAGAAGGGTAAAGGGAAAATGGAGCCTACAAGTACATCAAGGAAATCCACTCCTTCTTCAATGCATCCCATTGTGCCATCTACAGAGCCCGGCATGTCCTCTTTGGGAACCACTATACCCCATATGGAACCCTCTTCAAATGTACCCACTACATCCTCATTCGTGCACACTACTTCGTTTGTTGTAGAGTCTGCACTTGGGTGAGAGGCTTGGGAGAGAGGGTCGATCACACGATCTGTTGGTAAGTTTAGAAAATTGTTAGCATATCTGTCTTCCATATTTTCTAATTCAAAGCTAATTTGGATAATGCTTGTAGGCTTCCATTACCAAACTATTGTAGATGTTTTGCTTGTGGATATATCACAAATTGATAAGTTTGCCCTTGATAGGTAGATTTTCATAGTGCTTACTTATTTGTATTTTCTTCTTGCATTGTTCTATGATTTTGAACATAATTCATGTTTGGTTTTCTTATAGCATCAACAAATTTTTTGCAACACAGGATACAAATCTATAAAGAAAAGATGGTGTGCCATGTCATGAGGTTGTTATGCTTATCTTTGCAGATTTTCCTACAAGTTTGCTTGTGGATGGTCTAGGACCAATCCCATTGGGTAAGTAACTTTTCTTTGGACTAGTACCTACAAGTGTGACTATGGTTGTATGCTTACATGTCATCATTCACTTTTGTAGAGGGTATGAGTGTTCCCAAGTGGACACATTTTCCAGGGGTCTAGTGACAGTATGCATGGATGTTGCTCGTGAGTTTTTGGCCGATGAGGGGTTTTTAGTCACCATGGCCGAGCATATTGGAGATTTTATTGCAGATGCAACTAGGGTAGGAATTGTGCTCTTACGTACATGGACTCTCATGTGTAATAAGAAGGCATATCGGCATCCACTCACTAGAGAGGCGGTGAGATAACAAACTTAGTTTCATAGTTTAATTTCCTAACTAAAAACATTGTAGCTATGAGATTCATTCTTTGAGTTTTTTATTCATGCAGGTACTTGATCTTACCATGTGTCTTTGGTATCGTATTGGCCATCTTGTGCCACACCATGATAGAGAGGTAGGGGAGAAAATTGCCGAGAGATTGTTTCCAGCAAATTGTAGCTACATGATAGATGATGTAGTCTTCCCCATTGAGATTGATGGTGTTATTCTTAGAGGTGGGGCAGAGCGATTTTCTTTGTTCTTTCGGTAAGACTAGTCCAAAGTATGATACTAGTGAATGTTATGGTATATATGTGTTTGCATTTGGTTTCTAATTTATTTTTTATATGGTCAGGTGGTTGCTGGCAACATTTACTAAGCCTCATGACTATGTTTTGGAATTTTTTGCGGGGTGTGGTGGTTTGGGCCGAGCTTCTGTGGAAGATATGAGGCATTGCATGTGTCTAGAGCTAGATGATGTGCTCTATGAAAGATGTTTGACCGATATTGCATGTGGACCTGTGAAATGTTGATTGTGGATGCACATTTGGTTGAGGAAACTCTATTATGACAGTACGCATCTTCATGTTTTGATTTATGTTTTTATGTACATGGCAGCCATATGACATTAACATGGCATTTTGGTATGCTCCATACATTTCATTTGGATATTTCATTTGTGTTTGTTTGGTACATGACGGCCACATGATGTGGAGATGACTTTGATTGGAGTTTTCTTTTGTAGTTAGATTATGTTGACACCATTGGCCTGTGTGTTGATTTTTGTGAGATAACAAAATCATTAAAGTGATGGAAATAAGAGTTTATGTGAAAGAAATCCCATGTGGGAGCCCACGTTTTCAGTACAGCCTCAAAAATACATACAAATGGTGCTTTTTATAAAGTTTCATTTTGCATAAGTATAGACATGCTTCCATATTTCTTAAAAGTGTTTGGTAGTTGAAGGATTGTATTGTAAGGTTTTGAGTTTTTCCACTATACAATGATATTTAAAGATATCATTGGTGTAAAATTAGGGTTTAAAAGCTCAAAAAAACAGTTACAATTGTAAAAGCTCGAAACTGAAAGCTTGCAAAAATAAAACCCCCGAGTATTTATACATACTGCAAGAAGCCCACATGGGTATAGCCGGAGGACATTTCTCAGGCGAACTAACAGCTAGAAAGGTGTTGCAATCAGGTTATTGGTGGCCAACCTTATTTAAGGATGCATCACTTTTTGCAAAAGGATGTGATGAATGCCAACGTTACAAGATCACACAAAGAAAGGATAGGATGCCCTTATATCCTGTTAAAGTGACTCAACCATTTGAAAAATGGGGTTTGGACTTTGTAGGCCCAATTAGTCCGGTAGCTCGTACCACTCAATCTGGATATATTATCGTTGCCACTGACTATGTGACAAAGTGGGCGGAAGCCACGGTGACATGCAAGACTGATACGAGGTCAAATGCCAAGTTTATCTTTGAGAACATTATTACAAGATTTGGTTGTCCCTTTGAGATTGTGAGTGACAATGGTACTCATTTTATAAATGGAGTAATAAAAGAACTCACTACCAACTTTATGATAGCTCACCATAAGTCCACACCTTATTATCCACAAGCAAATGGCCAAGCTGAGCACCAATAAGACCTTAATCTCTATCTTAACCAAAATGGTGGAAGCTCATCGCAAAGATTGGGATTTAAAGCTTACATCAGCTCTATGGGCTTATCGTACTGCGTACAAAGTTGCCATTAACTGCACACCATTCAAGATGGTGTGTGGCCAAGAAGCGGTTATGCCATGGGAGTTTGTCATTCCTAGTCTTCGAGTAGCTTCTCAAGAAGGTTGGGATGGTAACCCCTTAGTTGAGCGATTATATATCCTTGAAAGGCTAGATGAAGAGAGGCAATTAGCTGTGAAAAATGCACTTGTCAAGAAAGATAGGAGGAAGAAATGGTTTGACCGTCATCTAAAGAACAAAGATATCAATGTTGGTGATAAAGTCCTTATGTATGGAGTGCGTAACGAAAAGAAAAAGTTGCAATATGTGGGAAAAGGACCATATAGAGTATGTGAGATCACCCCACAAGGAACCATTCGTGTGGAGACTCTTGATGGAGTTGAAACCATTGGATTCTTCAATGGAAGAAAATTTAAAAGATACTATGATCCTTTAAGCCAAGAGGAGCTACGCACCATCCATACGAAAAAGGCAACCAAGGCACAAACAGAATTGAAGAAGATACAAGCTCAAGCTGAGGCTAAGGAGCGACAACAACGCATAAGACGAAAACAAGAGGCTAACCTTGGAGTCACACATGCATTCCACGTTGAAACCGATGAGGATTAGTTGGACTCTAACACACCTCTACGATACCCTATTGAGCTAAACAACACCTATGAAAAAGTGCTATATAACACTTTATTGGACACGGGTGCTAAATATAATCTGCTATCATATGGGGTGTGGTGTCAGTTAGGGAAGCCACCTCTATCTGAGAGTATTATCCAAGTCAAGGGTGTCAAAAAGAAAAAAACTTCGGTTTTTGGAATCTGACACACTTCTGTCAGTTATGACAATGGGGTTGTAGCTCAAGACTTTTTGGTCATGCCTATTGGAACTATGGAGGGTAATATAAATTTAGGACGCACGTGGATGATAGCCACCAAATGCACTATTGATTGGGGGACAGGGGGTGTCACAACACAGAAACCAACTCTTAGCCCTGCCACTCAAGCCACACTCCCTGAGATATTGACTCTTAAGGAAATAAAACCCAAAACATTGCATGTCCAAGAGGTTGAACCATATGTCCCCATAGCCCAAGTCTCTAGATCTTCAACTGATGTAGCTAAAATAAAGCTTGAGACACACAAGACCCATCCCAATATAACAAAGAAAACATACAAGTGGGTCCCTAAAGCTTCTTTAGCAACCATAGTCAGTGCTAAAAGACAGGAGCTTGATAAGAGAGGTTCCATTCGCCCCAAGAAATGTAAAGAAATTTTTTATTGGATTCCTAAAAAACTATTGGAAGCCCAAGGCTACTATGAAGGAAATGATCAAATCTGGGTGCCAAAATGTAAATTGTTCTGTTACTTGTCACGGGGCCCATGTGAGCTGAATCATGTGGCTCCAAAACGAATTGAAGATCACGGAAAGGAAAAAATCAAGGAATGTTACACACCTGCTCTAGAGCTAGTCCAAAGAAAGAACAATTTGTTCCACCTAGCTCAGGAACAGGGAAATCAAATGAAGCTTCTTGCTCTTCATGTAGTTCTTATACGGAAATAGAAGCTTCGACACAACCTCCACCTATCATTGTACATATCCATACAAGCAAGAAAGAGTTTGCACCTCCCATTGTAAGTTCACCACCTACAACAATGCAAATAAAATCATGGGAGAGTACCTTACCACCCTTGCAACTAGATGAAACGCATAGGGCGGTCGAAAAATATTGGTTAAAGCCTTCACCTATAACAACTTGGAACAATTGTTTTCAAAAGGTGACAACATCATTCCAAAAGGTATGATCTACCCAAGGAAGGGGGGAGTGTTTGCTGACATCCATCATTCACTTGCTTCCCTCTCAACCTTCCTCCCTGACCTCTTAATCTCCAATCTTAGGGAATGTATATATAAATCCTTATACTCACAAAAACAAGATAAAAAAGTAAAAGAGCAAGATCTATAACACAAAATCATAAAAACACATCATGCACAAGAACACGACCTTGTAATATTTGCACTCTAACCATCATCTATTTGTGTGTACAGATATGGCTAGTATGCTAGAGTCATCCACTCCTGCCTTGGGTGAGAGGTACCCTCATTACTTTTCACAAATGTTTCACATGGTCTTTCCGGTGCTTGCCTTTGAATGGGATTTGGTAGGTACGTTAGCATGTGAGAGGAATTTTGAGGAGTTAGAATGGCTGATACGTCTCTTGACCAAGACTGACCCATACTTAGTAGAGAGCGTTTCTCCCATTGCACAAGCCTACCCTTTTGACCAAGATGACTATAGGCGTCTAGTGACCTTCTTAGTAAACATGGGTACCTATGACGAAGAAGAAGATTTACATGACTACACGGATGGCACATATGGTCTCATGGATGATGACTTTGTTTATCTCGACGACGAGGATAGGGGTTTAGCCTTAGGGTTTCCCCCCAATCTCTACAATATCCTATTCCCTTGACTCTCTAGGGGGAGTGCAAATAATTAGGTTAGGGTTCCTTATGTTTTTTTGTTGTGTTTAATAAGTGTTGGTACCTTTTCCCTCTGATGTGCCTCCTAGAGGTATTCTTTGTGTTTCCTAGTGTGTACAGGAGTGTGTTGTTGTTGTTAGGATTTGGACCTTCATGGAATCTTTATCTCGACTCACTCTTCAAATCAAGCACGACCATCAACACAAACAGGTGTTTCTTGTCCATTAGCATTGCCCCTTATCTTTTTTGCATCTATGTTTGTCTGCTTTGATTGTGATTGGTATCATAATATTCAGCACATTTGTTTAGCACCAAACATTAAATTCAATGTAATATTTTGTCATAATCACTTGTCTAGGTTTAAAAATCAAGCAGTCCGACTAAGCTAGTTTGACCAAGCTAGGTGTTAGAGATCTTCTCTTAATACCATGGGGAATGCCTTCCTAATTATCAATGGTTACTTAGGTTCTTAATCCGATTTAGGGAGCATTGTGTGAAATGTACTAGGGATTTCTAGTGGGCTTAGTCCCTATTGACCTTTAGCTTAAGTATTATAAAGGGAGTTTACTAGTGTGATGAGCCTGGGGAGGGTAATGGTGTTATATGACTCCCCAAAGTGACAAAATTAAAATGTTGAAAAAAATAAAATTTAAAAAATCAAAGTGCCACAATGTAAAATCTTAAGCTGGAAGAGAAACCTCAGCTTGATTTGGTACTTCACTCACATGTATCGCCTATGGTACTAGAGCCCTAGAGGTTCCCAGTGTGGGTGCTTTTCCTTGAAAAGCAAAAAACCCAAGGCATACAAAATAAGCACACATATCAAAAGTAAATTAATGAGAAAAGACTTTTGGGGGGTCAAAGAAAAGGTAATCAGTTAAGCAATGATTTCATGAGAAATTCCTTTTATTGTCGCTTAACTACAAGGTCTTCTAGGTATAGCCTCTAATCAGCCCTCGAACATGAAATACTTGGCTCTCGCGATTAAACAACTTAATTGACCAGAGAAAATTAAGAAGCTTACGCATGGTATCAATAGTCGATCTCTAGTGCCTTTCGATCGTTAAATTAGCAACCCCAAACTTGTTTAATTTTTACCTTTACAACTGTTTATACGTTTGATTATATTGCAATTTAATGTTTATTGCTGACAAATGGTTTAGAATTATGCTACCAATCAATTTGTCTGCCTAAAATTGCATATGCTTTTTAATTGTTTATGAGAATGCAATTACTGTGCCAATGTTGTTTGATTTTGCAGTGACTGAAGAAGGCTAAGGACATTCATCTCAAATGATCTTCCACCTCGAGGAACGAGCTTAAACTCGATAGGTTTCGAGAATGGAATCTACATCAGGAAGGGGGGCATGTTAACCCTCATGGCTCACGGACACCTTATCACCTACGACGGACGTTGTATTATTTACTTGGTAGAGTCAGGTACCGGGCTTGTCGGTCCAATAGGAAAAGGGTAAGAGTGATCGTCGATGAGAGGCGCACTCTAACTAGAACATTCAAGGGATTAGTTGGCTAAGCATGGGCGCCCAAGTGTGAATTGGGTGAGCTCATATAAAATTTAACTAAACCTAAAATTCACTCATTTTCTCATTTGTGCAATTGAAGAGTGCTCTTGCTCCATCTCCATCTTCTTCTTCTTCATCTCCTTGTGTGTGTGTGTATGCATGAGAGAGAGAGAGAGAGAGAGAGAGTGGGATTGAGCATTGCGGCGGCACGACGGCGGGGAGGCGGTTGAGCGCGGCGTAGCAGCGTCTCCCTCTTCTTCGCGGCGAGGAATCTTCCACAAAGCAAGCGCAGTGCGGTGAGTGACACACCATCGTCATCTTTGAGCTTACTAGTTTAAGCTTGTTGTGTGCTTGGAGCCATTTGTGGCTCACACACGGTGTATCGGCAAGTTCCTTGCATTGACATGTGCGACATACGCGCACACATGGTTGCATATGCTTGATAACTCTGTGCACACATTCCTCGAATACACTATTCAAAGACAACTTCCTTTATTTCAAACCAAAATTGTGTGTGACTAAACCTTTCCGTACATTAATTATTGAAGGATTGCGCAAACCACCCTATGCTGGACATAGAGGATTTGCTGCAACTTTTTAAAATTTATGTCGTGATTTCTATTGGCCTACTATGAGAATGGATGTTAAACAGTATGTTTCAACTTGTTTGATTTGTCAAGAAATCAAAGCAGCTACTACAGGTAAGAAATTGAGACTTTTACACCCTCTCCCCATTCCTGAAATACCTTGGGAACACATTTCAATGGATTTTGTTACTGGTTTTCCACTCACAGTACACAAACATGACATGATTTGGACTATTATTGACTGTTTTTCTAAACAAGCGACAGATCAAGTTGCACTTTTGTTTCTTAAGACTGTTTTCCGACATCATGGTTTGCCTAAAGTGATTATTTCTGATCGAGATTCAGAATTTTGTAGTGCTTTTTGGACTACTGTGTTTGAAAATCTTCGCACTACACTTGACTTCACTTCTGCATTTCATCCCGAATCTAATGGTCAAACCAAAGTCACCAACCGCACTATTATTGACTTCTTAAAGGCTTCTGTTTCTTCTCAACCTAATAAATGGGATGATTACCTGCATATTCTACAGTTTGCATACAACAACACCACTCACACTGCCACAGATAAATCTCCATGGTCACTCTCTTCCTACTCCTGCTTCACGTCTTTCTAATGTTGTGCCTGCCCGCTGATGATTTCACTACTAACTTTCATGATATTTATGAAAGTGTGCATTCTGCCATTAAACACTCACAAGAACTTTACACCAAGCATGCTAACAAGCATCGCAAGGCACACTAATTCAGAGAAGGTGATCATGTTTTACTTCGCATCGAAAAACAAAGGATCAAAAGTGTTGATACCAATGTCTTTGCTAAGCTTGCTCCTCATTTTTATGGACCTTTTAAAATTTCAGTTGTCATTAATGATGTTTCTTTCCGTTTAGACCTACCTGCACATTGGCACATTCACAATGCCTTTCACATTAGTCTTTTACGCCCATTCAGAGGACCCCTACTTACACACCACATTTATGAAGACCCACCTTCACTTGTAGACTAAGAAGAGCAACTCATCTCTAACAAAATAGTTGATCACGAGACCACCACTACACGCACTGGCATGGTTTATAACTGTTACCTTTTGACTTTCAAGGGCCACCCTAGAGAGGATGCCAAATGGATTCCTGAAAAGTTTTTTCGCAACTTCCTCAACCTTCTCCATAGTTTCCATCACTCACAGTCCAACTGATTTCTCTATTGAGCAACTAAGGATGGTTGCTATCCTTGGTAGGAGGGATGTTACGAGACTGGGCACCCTCCTGTTGTAGTGGTTAGCTGCAATTGGTATAGCTGGCATAATGATTAATTAAGTGATGTCTATTTATCTTCTAATTGAGTTGATGATGATTCTATAGAGTGGAATGCGGGGAGTTGATGAAGAGGCGCAGGCAATTACTCTTGGATATTTTATATTTACACAGTATTTTAGAATCTCATTTCAATAAGCCACTATAGCTCTATAAATAATTATAGTGGGAACTCCCCTTATGGGTCATGCAAGAACTAATGAGCTTCACTCATTTACAAAAGTGAAGTGGTTGTAAAAAGAGGGGCCTCAATTTTTGGTACCTTAAACTCAAAAATAATATATTAAATACCACCTCCACAAGAGAGATGTCGTAGAGTTTGGGGCTAGATTTAGGCCTTTCTCTTGCAGATTCTCTTCTCTACTCTCTTATGCTATGTTCTATTTGTTGTGTACTCTCTAATCTAATCTCCATCTCTTACACATCTCTTACACTCTCTTACAAGCATGTCTATGTCAATTCTATGTTCTCTGCGTGTGTGTATGATAGTCTAGGTGTGGGTGTGTGTGTGTGATTGGAAACTAGGAAATGTGAGGTCCCCAACCCTGAGAAGATTGGGGCGACTTGATAGATGGCCTTCCTTTATTCTCCTTTTTCATTGACGACACCCTACTCGGTTTCCACAAAGTAGAGATATGAGCAACAGAATAGAGGAAGTATTCTATCCATCATTTACGTGGTTATAAGGGTCATATGCCACAAGCCAGGTCGATAAATCTAAGATTCTAATAAAGTTGTTTCCTAACATAAAGATGAAATCCCATTGACATATTAAGAATCCATAAACAACGCCTTTTTCCCCACGTTAAGACTGCCATCCATAAACTATAAATATGATATGAGATTTAGTTTAAACTAAATAGTAATATTGTGTCACATAGATCCGGGCCATATCGACTCTTGGCACAATAAGTCTTTAATTTCACTTCTCTTAATAAGAGGGAGTGGAGAGTTTCTCGACTAATCGAGACCACCCATCCTTGACTGGCAACCTGAGCCAGCCCCCACTTTCCACCCCACACTCACACTTTTTACCACATTGTTTAACGTATACAAACAATGTTCCTTAATTAATTCCAAACACAGGTTCTTTTATACAGCCCTTCAAACAATACCAGAACAATTGAAACAAGGCCTAATGAAAACAACCCTATTATTAAACAAAAAATAACTTTTCCAATTTCTCATGAGTTGCCGCTACCCGCGGGCTTTCTATGTCTTACCAAGAGAGCCTTTGCAAAGGATTTATTCGCTAAGCGAGAATTGCGCAACCTTCCCATATCGCTAACCACGAGGCATTCTGCTACCCGCGAGGCATCTTGCTAATCGCCAGGTATCCCGCTATCTGCGAGGCATCCTGCTAATCGCGAGAGATCTTGCTAACCGCTAGGCATCCCGCTACCCGCGAGGCATCTTGCTAACTGCTAGGCATCTCGCTACCTGCGAGGCATCCCGCTACCCGTGAGGAACAGAAGATATTCTTTCAACAATTCTTCTCTATAAATGATTCTTCAAACATAATCAATCAATTCTTCATATCAATCAGAATCCACTTATCAAACAATAACAATTTAATAAGCAATAGTAATTTAACAAACAGTGACAATTTATCAAACAGTTCTTTCACTAATCTATGAAAACATATGCTTGTTTCTTGTGATAGAATCACGTTTCTCAGGCAGTTTAAGGGGTTTCCTATGCCTAGCCTCCCGCGTCAAACATGAATAGCAATGCAGAATTATAAATTTGTCTTACCCGATTTGGAGCGCGTGCGGCTAACCCCTGTGATGGAGGTTGCACGGCTTTGACTTTTTCTCCAGTTGATACTTCCGCATGAGATATGTTCGGAGTAGACACCTTCCTTCCCACCTTCCTTGGTGGTGCAACGGCATGAGCATCCTTAAAACTTTGCGTTACACGCTTCGGAGCCATAGCTTCAGAATAAAGAAAAAAAAAGTGCGTTGTTGGGGGGGGGGGGAGAGAGAGAGAGAGAGAGAGTGTTCACAAATCGGGAGACAGCACGTCGACGATTGGAGATGGAGATGGCTTGAAGGTGAGAGGTTAGGGAGAGAGGCTCCCTCCGGCGCGTCGTTGCAAGAGAGATTCCGCTTCCGTAGATGAGTGTGTTCAAAGTGAGAGGAGAATGGTCCTTTATATAGGCTCTAAGGGGGTGCTAAGAATACTGAGAGGTTTTAAGAATAGGAGAAGTAAAAGCTCGCGTGTCGTCGCGGCTCTAATTTTTTTTAATTATTATTATATTTTATTTTTATTTTTGACGTTCACGAATCCTATGCGCGATTTTTGAAAAACTCTATACTTACAAGTTCCCATTCTATCTTGAGAGAGAGAGAAAGAAAGAAATATCTTAATTTTGACTCACCTCTCTTTATTTCCTAAAAATACTATCTCTAAGCTTTTTCTTCACACATAGATTAGGTTTTCACATAAACCTATTGTTCCACATAAAGAAAGATCATAAATAAATACATTCTGAGCCCGATTTCAATCCGATTGCTCTGATAAAATCATGATGACTCACAAAATTGAGAATCTCAATTACTTTGCAAAATAACCGAAATGACTTATATGGATAAATGTTGGGTATATTACAATCTCCCCAACTTAAGGATTCGAGATGTCCTCATCTCGAGGAAAAGTAAAGATAATCCTACTCTAATTACTAGTGACCATCATTATGTCAAAAAGGGTGATTTCCAAACTTAGACTTATCCAGTCCACTGAAAGCTCAATCATATAACTTAATCAATCCTCACTTATTCGATTAATTAAAACTCAATCACATGATCTAACCAATCTTAACTTAACCAGTCCATCAAAACTTAGTCATATGACTTAACCAGTCATTACTTATCCAATCCGTCAAAATTCAATCATATGACTTAACCAGTCATGATTATCTCAATCACATGACTTAACCAGTCATGGGTCATCCAAGCACATGACTTAACCAGTCATGGCTCATTCAATCCTCCAAAAAAACTCACTTTCATGACTTAACCAGTCAAACAATTTCTTTGTAGAAAAACAACTCAATCTTCTAATCATAAAGTCATCAAAATGTCATATAGGGGTCTACAAAAGATCTCTCCATGAGAAAACATAATAGAGGGTTCAACCATAACTATGGTATATGTCAATCGACATAGTGTAATATCTCTATGAGTCGCGTAATGAGTATCGTAACCATACACATGAGGAATCTTGAAGTAGCCAACTAAATCTTTTTAACGTAGGCTCTGATACCAATTTTGAGGTCCCCAATCTCGAGAAGATTAGGGCGACTTGATAGATGGCCTTCCTTTATTCTCCTTTTCCATTGACGACACCCTACTCTGTTTCCACAAAGTAGAGATACAAGCAACAGAAGAGAGAAAGTATTCTATCCATAGTTTACGTGGTTATTAGGGGCATACACCACAAGCTAGGTCGACAAATCTAGGATTCTAATAAAGTTGTTTCCTAACATAAAGATGAAATACCATTGACATATTTAGAATCCATAAACAACGCCTTTTTCTCCACGTTTAAGAGGCACGGCCGCCATCCATAAACCATAAATATGATATGAGATTTAGTCTAAACCAAATAGTAATATTGTCTCACATAGATTCAGGCCATCTCGACTCTTGGCACAATAAGTCTTTAATTTCACTTCTCTTAATAAGAGGGAGTGGAGAATTTCTCGACTAATCGAGACCACCCATCCTTGAATCGCAACCTGAGCCAACCCCCACTTTCCACCCCACACTCACACTTTTTACCACACTGTTTAACATCTATACTATATATAATTGAGCTTAAATTTTTCAAGGAAGGAGAGGGCATCCATGTGTCACTCTTGTTGTGGTGTAGGCCAGGTGGCCGTGGGAAACCACCCTTGTACACTTGATTTTTCCCTATTCAATATAGGGAGAGAAAGAGGAAAGGTTGACCTCTCTCTTTCTTCTCCACTAACCTCCACAGTGGCTGCCTGTGTATCTCCCCCTTCCCCATTTCTCTTCTTCCCCTCTCTTGCACACACTCCGTACACGCAAACGCGCACTCATCAATTGGTATCAGAGCTACGGCATCGAACCGTACGCGCGATCGCTCTCTGACAATCGACTCGGAAGCGACAGAGCTCGTTGGCTATGGCAGAGCTCGGAGCTCAAGCTTGAGCTTGGCCGTGTGCAGCAGATCCGAAATTGCGAGCTTGGCTTGGAGAAGTAAGGAAATCGAAGGCTTTGAAGCCGAGCAAAGTTTCTGCAGGCAAATCAGAGCCATCAAATGGTATCAAGGCACCCCGATCCCGAGCCCCGACTACCCCGTGTGTAGCTCTCCTTGTTGAGAGGAATCTTTGGATGCTTAGAAAGCTCTGCATTGCAGGAAATCGAGACAGAGGAGGCATTATCGGACAGGACCGCAGTGAGTTGGAAGCTCATAGGAGAGAGAGTGTGTGTGTGGCATAGCAGCAGCCCATGGTGCGCAGGGTTTAGCACAGATGATGACGTGACTGCACCGCGAGGAGCACACAATGCCTTGATGCCTCAGAAGGTGATGATGCACAGCAGTACAGAGGACTTGATTGGGGTGGAGGCAGGTGTCGGCAGATCAGAGAAGATGGCCGATGCTTGGGCAGAGATATAGTAGCAAGTAGCAATCGGAGCTTTTCCTGACGAGCATACGCAAAGCTAGATGGCAATGGAGGCTACGTTGCAACAATTTGTAGCGGCACGATAGCTGTCCTTGAATCCGATGTACTGCCAAGCTTGACACGTTGATGATGAGCTAGCAAGGTTGACTGGATTGCAGGCTGTGAAGTTTGGCGAGTTGTGGATGCAAGCTTGGCTGTGTGTTTTAATACACACACACACACACACACACAATCTCAAGTGTTGCTGCCTTGCAGAAGTAGGTCGAGCACACTTGCACACAGCCTCTGCTCGTCAGTACCTGCAGAAAACGACAGAGATTGCAATTGATTTTTTTTTGCTTTACTTGCACACTTAAGTGTGTGCAGGGGATCTCTCCCATGAGACCACCAAAAGCCTTTGATAGCCCCGACTACCCTTTCGACATCCTCGACATCTAACCCCGAGATAGAGAGAGAGTGAGAGCGAAAGACAACTTGAACAAAAAAAAAAATCAAGCTTGACACCGTGCTTGTGAGCGAGCCCAAGCAACACACAGAGCGAGTGATCGAGTGAGAAAGAGATACCAGAGTCTCATCGTCGACATCAACGATTCTCTGATTTTGACATTTTCACTCGACTTCGACGTCCGCACACCGAGTCCGACGAACATTAGCATTTTACGGCTACCCGGCTAGCCACTTCCGCCTGGCGGCGGAAGGCGACATCGGCATCAACATCGCTCATGCACACCGGCTTGACACTCCTCATTGCGCCAGATTTCCGACATCCGACCCACAGCGGGCACTTTTCCACACGAACGTGTTCTTGCAATCGACGACCGTGCTTGCGACATGCGCAGGTGAGGTACCTCTGTCATAGAGGAGTGACATCCGGCATCGGCACCGAGCGCACCGATCGCCCTGTACGACACAGTTTTCGGATACGACACCTTTGGCGGCTATTCGACTAGCATATTTCTGCCCGGCGGCAGAAATCGGCACATAGCGACACCGACACGCAGGTTACAGGCTACAGGGGGGTTTTCCTGCCCATTCACTCACAGATTCTCCAGGTTACCAGACACAACGCTTTCACAGGCGATTTGGCAGTCATTTTGACAGCAGATTCTCTGCGGACACATGCGTTGACAGATGCATTTTGTTGTGAGCAAACCTAGTGCTACTGAGCTCTTTTGAGAGCAGATATCCCCGCAAGGATCATTTTCACTGCATGCAGCAGTTCTTGGTGCCTGTTTGAGCGCGATTTTACTCATGTACATTGAGTTGCGGACACTGCCCACTGTACTACGTGTGGAGCCATTTTTGGCTATTTTGGCAGTTTTTCCCGGCCGTTTCTGAGACTCGGACCGAAAGAGTCCTTTCTGAGACTGTGGCTAGTCGATTTGTGTCTGCATTAGCCTTTTGGAGGGTCGATAGCGTGAGGTTTTCTTTGAGCTGGGGTGTGCTCGAATGTTGAGACACTTTCGGTGATACAGGTAGCTGGAGTTCCCCTTTTACCATACCCTCGCCATAGGATATGTATCTAGACGGTTATTTATGCTTTTGACACCGAGTTGGCACTCACATAGAAGTTTTTTTGTGCAGCAGATGCCCAGTTAGTGCAGTTGGCACATTTATATGCATTTTGAGTTGAGTTTTGACTCCTCATACAAAGGAGACTCTGCCGGATTTACTTCCCGCGAGTCGTGCCTTCCATAGTTGGCACTTTTGAGTCTATTTCGGTTGAGATTTTACTCCTGATACAAATGTTACTCTGCCCAAATTTCTACAGCGTCTCGCCATAGTTTGGCACCTCTCAAACCCTCTTATCAGCGATGGCTTCTTCTTCAGAAAAGGAGGAGTATTTCATTCGGAAGTTCGATGGCAGCAACTTCACCATGTGGAAAGAGCGCATGAAAGATGTTTTGATAAACAAAGGCCTCTCAGAACCGTTGAAAGAGCGCGCAGAGGATGATGATTATACACAAGCTCAATGGGAGCTTTTGGATGAAAAAGCCATGGCTACGATACGTCTACATCTAGCTGAGTCAGTCTTCTTCACTATCATCGGAAAGAAAACAACCAAGGAACTTTGGGATAGCTTATGTTCAGCATGGGAGAGCAAAAGTGCATCCAACAAAGTTTTTCTCATGAAAAAGCTTATGAAGATCAACATGAAAGAAGGTAGCACAGTTTCCAGTCATTTAAATGAGTTCAACTCCTTGTTCAGTCAGCTGACATCTCAGGGCTTTAAGGAGTTTGACGATGAACTCAAGTCTATCTTTTTATTATGCTCTCTACCCAGTTCATGGGATATCTTTTGCACAGCCATTAGCAATTCGGCTCCAAATGGCAAGTTAGAATTCAATGCTGTCACAGATGCGTTGCTCACTGAAGAGATTCGTCGTAAATCTCTCGATAATGCTAGTCATGGAGATGCATATATGGCTGGCAATTCAACAAAGCCAAGAGGCCGTGACAGGCACAAATACAAAAGCAAAAGTAGAGACCGGAATCCTTGTAGTCCTAGCAGACACAGGAACCAAAGTAGAGACCGCAATGCCAAAAATGTCGAGTGCTACTATTGCCACAAGAAGGGTCATTACGAAAAGGATTGTCGCAGTTTCCTAAGAGATCAGAAAAACATGGAAAAGGATAATTCTAGCAAAGGAAAAAGTACAGTAAAGATTGAGGAGCTCAATATTGTTGAGTCTCCCATACCTACCACTGCAGTAGAGGATGCTCCTCCTCCAGTGATGCTCATTATGCCCACAGAGATTCATGCCGAGGTGACAAAAGATGCCTCAGATGTTCTCATTTTCACTTCAGATCTCACCCCAGATGCTTTGGTTGCACAGGATGAGGGTTATGCACAGAATTGGATCCTTGATTCTGGTGTAAGTTTTCATGCCACACCGCATAGAGAGTGGTTTTCCTCTTATGCATCCATGCATGGAATAGTCAAGCTTGGTGATTCCTATGAGCTTGACATTATTGGCATTGGTGATGTGAAACTTCAGATGCATAATGGCACTACTTTTGTGTTGCGGAATGTCAGACATGTACCCAAGCTTACGAAAATCTTGATTTCTATAGGGCAATTGGATGATCTTGGCTACACTACAGTTTTTGGTAATCGTTCTTGGATGATCCGCAAGAACAACCTTATCATGATGAAAGGCAATAAAAACGGATCCCTGTACTCTTTGTTTGTTTCGAGTGTCGACAAACACTCTATCTATGTTGCCGAGCTGCCGTCTCCTGAGTTGTGGCATAGCCGGCTAGGGAATATTAGCCAAAAGGGAATGAAAACACTTCAGCGTTTTGGCTACTTACCCGTGTTTGATTACACGGACTTTCCATTGTGTGAGCATTGTCTGTATGGCAAAAAAATTAGATTGACATCTTCGCCATTCAATAAGAAACTAGGCGAACCTCTAGACTTGGTACACAGTGATTTGTGTAGTCCAATGCCACATAAAACTCTAGGGGGGGCAAACTACTTTCTCACGTTCATAGATGATTCTACTAGAAAGGTGTGGGTGTATCTCCTTAAGCGTAAGGAAGAAGTCTTTTTGACATTCCAAAAATTCCTCGCCATGGTTGAGAACCAATCAGGAACAAAGCTCAAAGCTTTTCGCACGGACAATGGTGGAGAATACGTCTCCACAGAGTTCAAGGATTTTTGCAATAAAAGAGGCATTCGGCGGCAATTTACTGCTCCATACACACCTACACAAAATGGGATAGCTGAAAGAATGAATCGTACGATTCAAGAGCAAGTTGTCTCTATGATGTCTATGGCGAAGCTTACTCCAGAGTTTTGGGGGGAAGCTGTTCTGACAACAATGCACATCATCAACAGGTCACCTAGTTCTCCTTTGAATTTCAAAATTCTAGAGGAATTATGGATTGGCAAAAGGCCAAGCTATGAGCATTTACGTGTATTTGGATGCGAGGTATATGCACATGTGCCCAAAGAACTTCGTCGGAAGTTAGATCCCAGATCACACAAATGCATCTTTATTGGCTATGGTATAAACGGAGAGATGGGATATCGTCTCTGGCACCCAAAATCAAACAAAGTCATTCGTAGCTCACATGTGATTTTCAATAAATCAAAAATGCACAAGAAGCCCATCAAAGATGTTGAGTACAGACGTGTTCGTTTTGAGGATGTAGCCTCCGAACCAACTCAGTTTAGTAGTGTTGCAACCACTCCTCAAGTGCAAGATACTACTATTGCTCCGGAAAGAGTGGAGTCCAGCAGTCAGGCACTGAGACACTCTGAGAGAGTATCACGTGCGCCCTAGCGGTTTGAGCCGGGTATACACCACATTTTGGTCACTGGCAGTGGAGAGCCAACCTGCTACAAAGAATCTATACAAATGGAGGATAGCATTAAGTGGGAGCAGGCTATGCAATCAGAATACAATTCGATTGTGGCTAATGAGACATGGGATTTGGTTGAATTACCAAAAGGCAAAAATGCTTTACCTTGCAAGTGGGTATACAAGAAGAAGTATATAGCGGAAGATCCCGAGCCTAGATACAAGGCTCGTCTAGTTGCCAAGGGTTTCAAGCAGCAAAAAGGTGTGGATTTTGATGAGATTTTCTCTCCAGTAGTCAAGATGACTACACTTCGCACCGTGCTTGGCTTGGTTGCTATCCAGGACATGGAACTTGTCCAAATGGATGTGAACATAGTATTTCTTCATGGGGATCTAGATGAAGACGTCTACATGAAACAACCAGAGGGCTTCGTATGTGAAACCCAAAAACCAACGAGTTGGTTTGTAGACTTAAAAAGGCACTCTATGGCCTCAAGCAAGGTTCAAGGAAATGGTATCAAAAATTCGACAAATTCATGCAGTCTCAGGGTCACATTAGAAGTCAAGAGGATCACTACTTATACACAAAAAGGTTGAACGATGGTTCTTTAATCATCTTGATCTTGTGTGTAGATGATATGCTTATCGCAGGCAAATCAATTGACGAAATCAATCAGTTGAAAAAGATGCTAAGCACTCAGTTTTCCATGAAGGATTTGGGAGATGCCAATCACTTTCTTGGTATGCACATCAAGAGAGACAGGCAACGTGGAATTCTTGAATTATCTCAAGACAAGTACATTCACAAAGTCTTGCAACGTTTTAATATGCAGGGGGGGAAGTCATTGAGTACCCCAATGCAAGCATACTCCAAACTTAGTAAGGAAGACTCTCCCAAGACAGTGGCTGAGAAAGAGGAAATGGTGAAAGTACCACATTCTTCAGCAGTTGGCAGTTTGATGTACGCTATGGTAGCCACAAGACCAGACATTGCACATGCAGTGGGAGTGGTTAGTAGGTACATGGCAAACCCTGGCAAGAAGCATTGGGAAGCAATGAAGAAAATCCTCAGATATTTGAAAGGTACAGGTAGCAAGTATTTACGCTTCGGAAACAGTGATGCATCTATTGTAGGTTACACGGATGCGGATTATGCGGGTTGCGTGGATCGTAGAAGATCCACATCTGGCTATGTGTTCATGTTTGTTGGAGTAGCTATCTCTTGAAGATCGTGTCTCCAAGATTGCACGTCTTCATCTACCACTGAAGCAGAATATGTTGCTACGTCTGACGCCAGCAAGGAAGACATATGGTTGGCTCGTCTAGTGGGAGATTTGGGCATTCACGAGGTTCTAGTACTACATTGTGATAGTCAGAGTGCCATTGATTTGGCAAAGAATCCATTGTTTCACTCAAAGTCGAAACACATAGAGGTCAGATACCATGTCATACGATATGCATTGGATGGCAAGCGTATCGAGCTTGTCAAGGTTCACACTGATGACAACCCCGCAGATGCTCTCACAAAGAGCCTAGCCTCGAAGCGATTTACACATTGTATAGAACTTATGGGTGTAGGATGAAGCCTCGGCGATGCTTCATCAATTTTGTATAGACTAACTATACTAATGCCACTATTGGCCACCATGACCTTCAAGTGGGAGGTTGTTGGGGTGTAGGCCAGGTGGCCATGGGAAACCACCCTTGTATACTTGATTTTTCCCTATTCAATATAGGGAGAGAAAGAGGAAGGGTTGACCTCTCTCTTTCTTCTCCACTAACCTACACAGTGGCTGCCTGTGTATCTCCCCCTTCCCCATTTCTCTTCTTCCCCTCTCTTACACACACTCCGTACACGCAAACACGCACTCATCAACTCTCTCTTTCACATTAGGGAAAATTTGGACTCACAAAAGGGCCTTATAAGGAGTTTGACTTCCTCTTTCATGTCCAAAACGGGCGTGCGGTAATTTTTTTGCAAATCAACTCTAAACTTGACAGAGATTCAGCAGTTAGAATCCACTCTTCAAGCTCTTTTTATTGATATATAGCACGCCAAGAGATTCCTCATGATTTGAAAGATTCTATTTTTGATTCTTTAGATTCTAGACGGAGTTGTCACATTACAAGAGAATCAAAAATAGAATATTTCAAAATATGAGGAATCTCATGGCGTGCTATATATCAATAGAAAGAGCTTGAAGAGTAGATTCTAACTGTCAAATATCTGTCAAGTTTAGAGTTGATTTGCAAAAATTTTACCGCACGTCCATTTTGGACATGAGAGAGAAAGTCAAACTCCTTATAAGGCCCCTTTGTGAGTCCAAATTTTCCCTAATGTTTCAAGAACTTAAGAAACATTTGGTTTGAAATGTAAAAGTGAAGGATAAGTAGGAAGTACACTCCGGGTAGAAAATGAAAAGACTTAGTTTTGACTTTGAGTTCTTTCAAAAAGTCACAATACTTAGTACCATATATATATTTATATTATTTACACTCTTGCAACGCCATAGAGTTTAAGTTTAGCCTTCAATTTTGAAGGGTGATTACTTTTGTTTTTGTAAAGGATGGCTCTACTTCCCAGCTTTGAAAAATAACGAGCAGCGAGTTGTACCACATGTTAATAAGTTTTTCTACCTCGAACGTGCGTATGTGTGTGTGTGCATGTGCATGTGCGTGTGTGTGTGTGTGTGTGAGAGAGAGAGAGAGAGAGAGAGAGATGTGGCATATCGCAGCTCTGAGAGAGAGAGAGAGAGAGAGAGAGAGAGAGAGAGAGAGAGAGAGAGAATATGTTTCATTTTCTACGACACCGCCGTGTGTGTCGCGGGTCTTCATGTGTGTGTGTGTGTGTGTGTGTGTGTGTGAGAGAGAGAGAGACAGAGAGAGAGAGAGATTTTTGTTATTTGTTGTAGCTCTTTGTGTGTGTGTGTGTATGAGAGAGAGAGAGGGCCAATCCCATGTAGTCCTGCTGACCAGTGCCATATGTCTATTTTTGTTTGAAAGAGAGAGAGAGTGCCATTTATTGGCCTTGGCGCTTGACAGCGAATGCTCCCCCCCACCCCCCCCAAAACTTGATCATGAACACAACACACCACTTACTTCATGTACAACTTCTCAAATGTTGCCACAACATGCCTCATGTAGTTTACTCTATCAACACCCCTAGCTGCCAATAGCTGATCCGCCACAAGCCCCGCACCCTTTTACAACCTCAGTCCTCTGCTGGCCAGGACGCCAAGACTTTGGATCAAATACATGTTCCACTCGCCTCAAGCGCTTGCTAAGCCACCTACTCCTCTACCGCTGCCTGTCTGCCAGCTTTGATCCTGACGAGCTCCATTTTTGCCTCGCTGCAACCCTCCACACCATGAGAGAGAGAGAGAGAGTCCCACATCCATCTCCACACTTTCTTTGTCTTTTTTTGGCCAATTAGTGGATGCTACAATGTTAAGATCTCCATCGTGATCATCGAAGCTTTTTAGCTTTCCAAGGTTTTCACATCTCGAACTCCTAACTGCTGCTACAGTGCTCACGGCAACAATCGTGCAAGGCGGGTCTTCCATTCAGTGTTTGGGAAAAATGTGTCTCAGCTTAATATCATGTTGTTTTCAATTTCAAGGGAAAAAGGAGATATTCTGCCCCAAAATAGATAAAAATAGTCTACAAAATTGCAAAATAAACCTAATTTCCTCTTGGAAAATTAAAGGAAAGCAATTTTGTATGTTTGAGAAAAATATTTTTCCAAAACACTGATGTGATTGGATTGGAGGATGATCATTTCCAGTCGAGGGTATTGGCCCTGGTCTTGGAGTTAGCAATCCTTTGCTCATTTGGATCCTCCTTGGTGTTGCATACCTAATGTGGACCCTTTGCCTCCCCCTAGAAATGATGACTCCGGTATCTTATTGTAGGGCTACCTCCATGCATGTGCCTACATTGTAGGATTGCCTCCATGTCATTTTGCTTACATTTAGAGCCTGTTCACTTTGGAACAGCTAAATAGCCTTCCAGCTTTGTTTGCAACTCAAGAAAATTGGTGGCTTTTTGAAGATAAATGCTTGATTTGACTGAGTGATGAGACAGATCTTGAGCAGGTTCCTGCTAACAAAGAGGGAAACAAAAGTCAACCATGTGAAAGACTGTGCCTGTTTCAAGGCTCTTAACTACCGCGATTAGATAGGTAGAGAGAGAAGAGTCGGATCATGACTGGGCAGAAAGCAGGCTCGCTGGTACACGTGACCAGGCTCTTTGCCTCACATGCTTCATTTTAATACAACCTAGACATGCAGCCTGAGAGAGAGAGAGAGAGAGAGATTTTTCTTCCTACTGACATGGTTTGAGACCTATTCATCTTGACCAATGAGAATTAGGCTAGAGTAAATCTCGTTTAATTAATTTAAAAACACTTAATAAAAGAACCAATGAGAATTAAGTCCTCTAGAAGACTATTGGACAGTCTCCCAAGGGGTCCAATGAGCATTCAGCAGCCCCAAGGCTTGCCTGATTCCTATTGGCCACGAGGCAAAGGGTCCAATGAGAGTTTAATAGAATTACTAAATTACTTAAATCTCTCACAAAAGGGGAAAGGGGGACACATGTCAGAAGGCTATCACTTATGCTACTTAATTTTCATTGGGTAGGCCTAGGGAGGTCCAATGAGAGGATAGCAAGAGCAAATAGCAAGAGGGGTCGCCCAAGGGAGAGAGGGGGCTGATTTTTGCAAGGCATTATCACACACACACTCACACAATATCATGTGTGAAGAAAAGAAGACTCTCTCTCCTTCTCAAGCTTTAATGGAAAGCTTACCACCTACTACAAGCTTGTGAGAAGGGAGGCCTACACCAACAACTCTTGGCTTTGTGATGCAAATCCAACCAAGAGCCAAGCTTCAATGCATGCTCATCTCCTCTACCATGCTAATTACTAAGCTAAGCTATGCTAATATGAGTGATTATGTGAGGAGATGTACATCTTTCTCGTAAGAATACTCCTACTTCCTCTCAATCTACTCTCATACCCTACTAGCTCACCATCTTCAAAGGTGTGTGAGGTCTTGGGTCCAAGACCGGGGATAATTGATGTTGTGTTTGCTAAGTGTTTTTCTTAGTGTATGAAGCTTTCATCTTCATTGCACTAGCTAGTCTTGAAGGAACACAAAGAATTGTATCGTACAATGTCTCTCTTGATGGGAGAAACCATAATACAAACCCTTTTGGAGGGGGGACCAGCTCCATGCAAATCCGGTCCTCAACTGTTGTCAATAGCTTAATTTCTCTTTCTTTTGAAAGTATTGTTCATGCTATCTAACTAGGTGTTATGCTTTTTGTTTCTCTCTCCACCCAAGCACTCTTGTAATTCTCATTAAGAATCTATTCGAATGAAATGCCCACTATGTTCATGCTAATTTCCTCTACACACAAGTTTTTAGGCCATTAAATGTTACAGCGCATGCCCAAGGTGAGGTTTCTTGTTTCTTTTTTATGCGGATATCCAGTTGTGAAAGCTGCTGACGGATGTCCAGAAGCAGCTGCATGAGTTCTCTCTGACTGCATGAGCTAGAGATGGGTCGACGCAGACAAACAACTCTCCGTGTCTGCGTGAGACAGAGACAGGTAAGTCATGCTGGGGTCTATGTCTGACAGGTAAGTCATGTTGGTCGACTGTGTCTGTGTCTGACAGAGTCCGAGATATTTTTCACTGTGTCGTTTGCTGCACTCTTATGCGAAAAGTTTAAAACACCTTTTGTCTATTTGGTGATGTTGATCACAACAGTGTGCTATTTATTGTGCGACCAGATGTCTATACTACTTGTATACAATTCAGTTGCAAGTTTGTGTATTCCTTATAGGTTGCGAACATGGCACGATTGAAGAGTGAAGCCAGAGCTAGGGCTGTTCCTGATGAAGGTGCTATGCCAAAGAGGAGAAGATCAAGAACAATACAGGATTCGGACCGAGCTAATGCGAGCGGGAATAATGTGAATCATTGTCGGCCGAGTACTAGGGTCATGCAAGTTAGCGTGACTATCTCTGTCGGGGGTGATGATATAGATGCAATGCTCTTGGGATGTATCAAATCATTTCTTGAGAACGAGTGTCTAGCTGGTCTCTGTGCGTTGGAGAGAGGGGGAACTGCCTTGCACCTTCATTTCCAAATGGGGTGTTGTACGACTATGGGCAACATCGTTGATAGCTGTTAGCAAGAAGATCAAAGGATAATTGGGTTGGGACCGAGTGACTCCTGCAGGGTTTAAAACAACATAAAATGCATACATTTTGAGGGCATGCTTGGGTATTGCTTGAAGGAAGAGGATGAGCTGCACTTTAGGAAAGTTATGCACAACGTTAGTTCTACCGATGTCAACAAAGGCATAGAGCTGTGTAGTCTCTATGGAGCCGATGAGCTAAAAAATAGGATATGCTTGACACCAGTAAACATTTTTGATAGAGCGCTAATGTTTTGCAAATTCAAGCTGCGGCATCCAACAGGAAATGATTTCTTGTCGACGCTACATAGGATGGTGAAGACAGGAAAGTATTATCCATCGTCTTCGTGGATAATTCCACATCAAGGACGTGGAATGGAAATGGGGAAAATAAAATCTATTTGGAAGTGCATGATCTACCCGTCGTGTACAACATACCAAGATGTTGTTAGCATTTTTGTTGCTAATGACATGTGTGGAACAACTCACCCGTGAGTAGACTGGTTCTTGTCTCGTTGGCAAGAAAGACATAGGTATGGAATTTACCATTTACGGAAAGCAATTCAATTTTCACATTGTTTATGTCAACAAATGTGTTTTGTAGCCCGTCACCAGCAAGTGTTGAAAATCACGATGTTGACATTGAACTGAGCGATGCGCAAATAGGCGATGACTTTATCCCTCTAGTCCACCGTACTAATGTCACTATAGTTGCTTAACAGTTGAGTGCATTGTTGTTCTTTTTTATTCTATTCAAAAATCATTCTCCTGACTGTCCAATTTTGTTCGTGTAGTGCAAGGATGGACGAGCATGATGAGAACCAGCTGATGGAATTTCAGGAGACACAAACAGAGGACTCTTTTGCTGCTATTGAAGATCAGCGGATTGATAGAATGGATGACATTTTGATCGCCATTTTTGACGGAGCTTGTGGGAGATCACAGCACCAATCATCATTTTCTCCACTTAGATGTTATTGTGCTGTTGTACATACTTTAAAAGATGCCATCGACAATTATGCTACGAATGTTGCTGATGTCCAAGTCGTCAAATTAGAAGAGCAGATCTGTGTCTTGCAAAGGGAAGTTACACACCTCAAGACTTAGCTGAACAAGCTGAATGCCATCATTTGCAGATTGTCAAAGCTCTTGACAAGGCTGTGATATAATACAATCATAAGCTATTTATTTATCTAATATGTAGATCATCTATGTTTTGCTACGTATATACAACCAGCACCAACACCTGTCATGAATATTTTCTTGTTTAAGCTAACAAAGCCATGTACAAGACGATTCAATAATCAATACAACAATTATTCTATCTACAACATGTCTCCATGTGAAGCATCCTTTTAAAATTGATACTTTTATTTTCTTCTCGAGCTTGTATTTCTAAAGTCGACTCTGAGCATTGTGTATCTTAAAAAAAACAAGCTTGTGAACACCAATCCTACACGACTATCGAAGATCTTGCTTCGTCTGTGTGAACAACCCACAAAGTCTTTATTTTCTTTTGCAATGCCACTGAAAGAGAATCTCGGAGATTAATTAATGAATTCAGGAAGAATAATTGTGAAAGCATTTATACAAGAATTACATGTGTTTATGTTGCACATAGATTCTACGTAATTATGTCTTTAGGTTGGAAAATAGGAAAGGAATGCAATCTTGATTGCACCAAAGTCTCTACAATTTTGCAAGCAGGTCAAATTAGGGAGAATCTCTTGAGATACTTCATTTAGGCAAGTGCACCGGGTAGAGAGAGAGAGAAAGAGATAGACGTGTTGCTGGACGTTGGCGTTGAGAAGCAGCAAAGAAAGCGGGATAGAGAGAGAGAGATGCGATCTGTCAGCACGAAGGTGGAGGGGAAGGAGATATTTTTTTCATCACCTTTGAAGGAGGCGCATTTTGTGCATGTTTCCGCCAAGATGAAGAGGAGCAGATCGTGGGTGCGAATCGTTGATAGAGCTGGTCCTCGCTCTCTCTCTCGGGTGTGCAAACGGGAAGGACAGAGGGCACGAATGCATCCGCATTGCAGCATGGTGTTGCAGCGAGGGTGGGGAGGAGGGTCTGAGAGTACAGGGTGAACGTGACGATAATAGGCAAAGCAATGAGGCGATGCAAAGGTGAGAGACCTGGCGAATTAGAAGATGCAGAACTGGGAGGGGCAAGCAGCACGGAGGGGTCGTGGGATTATGGCATGCACTCTGCTCCGCACCTGGGCCACAGTCTCACAGAGGGGAGAAGGAAAAAGAGGGCACGCGGGCGGGGGAGGGGTGTGAAGGCAACGACCGACATCCTTTGAGACTCCATGGCAATCATAGAGCAAGCGCAAGGGGGACGACGGGTCTCTAACGTGGAAAGTGTCTTTTGCTTTGGAGTTCATGATTCCATGCGAATCATGGGTGAAAATTAATTAATGAGATGAACTTTGACCCAATATGTCCCAACGACCAACGATTTTGGATTCATTAGTTGTGAGGGAATCATAAGAAGATCCCACTTGAAACTCGAAAGGAAGGCTTTTGAATAAAAAAGGGGGAGGAGGGCACATGGAGGAGAGAGCGTGGTTACAAGTGGCGAAACAAAAAAAATGTGTTTTAGCTTAATATCGGGCCGTTTTCAATATCAAAAATGAAATAGAGCCGGACAATAGGCTGGAGCACGACGTAGATTCATAGCAGGGAGCGATCGTAGTGAGTAGTGGTAGGATAACGGAGATATCTCTCTCTCTCTCTGCCAATGCAAGGAAAGAGCGTGTGAGGGTACGGTGGTGTTTGGGAAACAGACGGAGGACAAGAGGCAGACCAAGTACCCGCAGCCATGTAAAGAAGCTCCTGTTTGGCTGTCCGACCTAGCAGCTATACGGCTCAGCATGTGAACCTTGCGGTAGAGTCAGGATGTTTTTCCCTTGCAATGGCAGATTCGTTTCGAATGGAATCTTGCTGACTAATTAATTAATGAGATGTATATGGACCCAAAAATTTGTAGGTAGTCCCAACGCTTGAATTAGATGGTATCTAAAGAGATCCCTTGGCTTGAGGGGAAAAAAAAAACAGAAAAGCTCTTTCCACGTGCCACTGCCGGGAGATATTTCTCTCTCTTACTAAAAGTTAGGGAGAATTACCAAACTACCCCTCTAATTGGTGGAAATTCCCAAAATACCCCTCAAATTTCAAAAATTGATGAGATACCCTTGTATCCATTTTTGAGTGTGTGGCACGTAATTTGTCACAAATTGCCTCGCAAAAAGTGCAATTATGTCTAAAATTAATCAAGCAATTTATCTCCGATGCCTACATAACCAACACAAATTCTAGCTTTATCGATCATCTTGTATAGATTTGACAATCAGTCTGTAGTATAGACCCAGTAAAACATGCAAAACTAGTATAGATTTGACAATCAGTCGGTAGTATAGACCCAGTAAAACATGCAAAACATCCAACACAAATTCTAGCTTTATCGATCATCTTGTATAGATTTGACAATCAGTCTGTAGTATAGACCCAGTAAAACATGCAAAACTAGGAAAATTTTCAACACTTTCTTTAGACTTAACAATAAAAAACATTGATTCAACAAATGTAACATCAAAATAAGCAAACAACTCTGTCTTGGTTTGCAGTTTGTATTATACCACTAATTATGGTGTATGGAGAATATATATTTTCCCCAAAAGTTCAAAGACTTTGCGAAATTCGGGCCGATCAATATCGGTAAGAAAGGCTAAAGACACTAAAGCCGGAAACATATCACTACACAATTGAGTTATTATAATGCTGACACATATGGATATGGGGTTTGGTGACTCAATTGAGTATGATTGTAGGATCGCAACAACACTCGTCCAAAAGGCAACAACAACACAGTGCTGCTAAGCTGCATGAACACAAAAGTCATGATCAATTGCAACAAAGAAACAAATATGAAAATTCCAATATTCTATTCTTTCAAATATTAATTATACTTTCTAGAAAATGAGAACCCACAATGTTTCAAATTTTTCCTTACTGTAATAGTTAATACTATTTTGATTACAAGTGAACAAATTTCTTTGAGAAAATATGTTGTTGTAGATTATCCAAATGCAGTTTTGTGCTTGTCTATACTATTATAATGGGGGAAGGGATTGTGGCCCCCTTCCCCGAGCACGTGTTAGCTCCTCCTTGAAGCGGCAGTGTGGCATGCAGCCTCGTGCGAACATAGGGAATTGAGCGCGTGCACGAGAGAGAGAGAGAGAGAGAGAGAGAGAGAGAGAGAGAGAGAGAGAGAGAGTACCATCCTTCCAAGCATCCCCCATTTCCGTATTGTCTATGCTGTCCTTTACGATTATGGTGCAATCGACATTTGCACTTTTTCTTGGCCTGTGGTGTAGCTGGTGAGGGTGACTCATTTTCCTTTGGTAATGGATATCCTGAATGTACAAATGAAAATGCATTGTTATAACAGTTTCGAAAGTGGATTAGCTCCAAAAATAAATAATTGAATACATATATTATGTGCTTGATATTTTCTTGATGTAAGAATCTACATTGCATAGTTGCAATGTAATGTTTCACTATACTACATATACTTGAGCATCTCCTTTGATTCCTATAAACAGAAATGAAAAAAACCGTTTGTGGTACCTACGGATCTATACTACATCTCATTAATTAATTAGTCAGCAAGATTCCATTTGAAACGAATCTGCCACTGCAAGGGAAAAACATCCTGACTCTACCGCAAGGTTCACACGCGTGTGTGTATCCTGCATAACCTGTCTTGCATGGTGACCTCTGCAGTCGAACCCCCATCAACGCCCTCCACAAATCCCTGCTCGCACCTTGCTGAACCATAAGCTGCTAGGTCGGACAGCCAAACGGGAGCTTCTGTATATGGCTGCGGGTACTTGGTCCGCCTCTTGTCCTCCGCCTGTTTCCCCAACACCGCCGTACCCTCACACGCTCTTTCCTTGCATTGGTAGCGAGAGAGAGAGGGAGAAAGATATCTGCGTTATCCTACCAGTGCTCACTAAGATCTCTCCTTGCTGCGAATCTACGTCGTGCTCCAGCCTATTGTCTGGCTCTATTTCATTTTTGATAGTGAAAACGGCCCGATATTAAGCTGAAACACATTTTTTTTGTTTCGCCACTTGTAACCACGCTCTCTCCTCGATGTGCCCTCCTCCCCCTTTTTAATTCAAAAGCCTTCCTTTCCAGTTTCAAATGGGATCTTCTTATGATTCCCTCACAACTAATGAATCCAAAATTGTTGGGACATATTGGGTCTACGCGCAGATTAACTGCAATCTGCCGAGATCCATCTCCCAAAAGCAAAACACACAAAACAATCCTCTCTCTCCTCTCTCTTCGTTCTCTCTTCTCTCTCTTCGCCCACATGCCTCGCTTGCTTGCACAGGAGCTCCATCGCCCACCTCAGCCCTTGCGCAGCAGCTCCCTCACCTTTTTCGTGACTGCACTGCGCTCATGCCTTGCACCTGCGGCACGCAACCAGTGCACCACACCTCCCCATGAGTTCCTCTCTCCCTCTCTCTATATCCGAGCTCCTGGGGATCGCAGACCTCGCCATCACCTCCTCTCTCGCTCTCTCTCTCTGGCGTTCGCAGACCACGCAAAAATCTACTACTCTCTCTCTCTCTCACACACACACAGACACGCACACAAAGCGTCGCATAAAAAAATATACTTCTCTCTCTCCCTCTCTCCTCCACCTGTCTGGCAAGCTGTTCACATCTCCCTTTCCATCGATCACCCAAGAGGGCATCTCCCGAGATACCCTTTAATCAGAGGTGCTTCAAAATTGGGGAGACATACTACAGCAGCCTTTTCCTAACTTATGTCCATTTATAGCTTTTTTTTAAAGGATTGGGATAATAGTAGACTTTTTTTAAAGATTGGGATGAAATTCATGACTTTCGATAAAATTTTTACTTCCTCAAATGCTCTACTTATTTTCCATGCTCTAATTTTGGGTTTTGGGTGCTAACGATTAATTTATTAAGGGGATTTTACTAAATAAAGAGGCTTCCAAAACTAAATAGAGTTTAAAGTGCTATTTTTAATATATTCACAACAATAAGTCATATATAGATTCCAACCTAAAGTTAGTGATGAAATTGCTAAATAGAAAATTTGGCTATGCAACTCGATGGAGGAAACCTTTGGAAAATCTTCCGAGGAAAAAAAAATATTTTCTTCACAAAATGTATTGTATATTGCAAAAATGTAATATTTGCTATAATATTTGGAGATTCTAGTCTACAAAGCTCTTGAAAAAATTGGTTATAGTATAATTATTATATATTTTCTATAACTATATTTATGTGGCAATCCATCAATACTTCAACTAGAAGCATTTTAGCATCATATCTGATATGTTTCTACTTGACACTACATCAGTGCTAGTATATCCTGGTTTGTAGTGTAAATTTTCCGATTGATATTGAGAAATTCTGGTTATTATTTCATTGGACGTTGATTTTCAAAGGCAAATTCTTAGGCATTCTAGTTATAAATTTCTTAGACTTCTGTATAATTCCTATCTGTCCAATTCGCTAGCAAGATAAGCTAGCAAATTGTTTGTTTTTTGAGCAATTAACTACATTATTAGCTAGCAAGATAAGCTTCAATCATAGAAACCAGTAGGCCGCTTGCGTATGTTTGCCATAACTGACTTAAGACTTGAATACTTTTCCACAATCACCAATAAGTGGTCATGATTTAAAAACCATGTTTCTAGGGCAATCAACATAGATTATAGTGAGGAGACTTGGAGTTGAAAAGGTCCCCGTTTCAAAACATGCATGCATGCATAAGAAGGGGCCTCCACGAGAGGGAGTAATTGTAAGACAAGACATGATGGGATGAATTTGATTGAAATTTTCTCACGTCCACACACAAGGAGTGAAGGGGTAATGCTAACTTTACCTCTTTGAGGTAAAGTTATTTGAGGGGAGGAAGTAACTCAAAAAGAGTTAATCCCTCTCGTGGAGACCGCCGTAGGAAGTACAAGAAGAAGTTTGACATGCAGACTCTGTGTGTGTGTGTGTGAGTGTGAGAGAGAGAGAATGCGAAATTGGCACGGCCTACTTTAAAAGAAATAGGTAATTGCAAGAGTAACTACCTTGTGGAGGGTACCCATAATTTGCAAGCCTTTGCCTCTCGGCCATTTGAGACCTTTGCAAGTTGTAGATATATGGTTTGCCTTGTACATGGCATGTTTTATATACAAGACAGTGAGTGGGAACCGCACTTGCCATGCTATTTATTATTCATGATATGGACGCACCGCTAGAGTTAGTCCTCTCTTTTGGTTATTGCTATACAAACAGCAAGGCATTGGAGGCCTTTAAAGATGCCTTTTTGTCCTCGAGCCTTTAAGACTTTTCCTAGCACTTTTCATAGGAAATGTCAAAATTAGTAGACTAAAAGTTTACATTTTGGACAAAGATTCCATCGTTACACATCTTTGTTTACGAAGCATTCATGATTCATATTGTTGAAACTTGCATAATTAAATTTTTTCAGTAGAAACTAGAAAGGCCTTAGAGAACAACTTGACTTAAGTCCTCAATGGGCTGCCTTGTGCGCCGAGAGCAGGGGAAGGCGAGCTAGGGTGGTTTCCTGAGAGGCCCTCTAATGGGACGTCTAGTATAGTATAGTATAGTTATCATTAGCCTCCTCTGTGTATCGAGAGCAAGGGAAGGCGGGTGAAGGTTTTGTGAGGGGACGCCATCTCAGGCGGGTTCGCATTGAGATGGAGGGCCCCTTCTAGCGGGACGACTAAGGGCCGCTCTTTGGTGGTGCCCTCGTATACTAGCGGTGTTGCCCACTGTATGGGGCTTTGTGATCAGCACGACTTGGTCCGTGGACATGTCTTTGTTACGGTCCGCTCGGTTGCCTTGCTGGCTTGAGAGTCCACTCGCCCTCTCAGCATCAGGGCTATATTTTTTCTCTGTGGGTCAAGCGACGACCCCGCTCCAGCTTGGAGCGAAGTGGCTCGCCTTGGAAGTTGTGGATTGGGGAGGACTCACTGATATGGTGGGATTCTGTGTTGCTGTAGGCCGTGATGGTGCACATTTGGATCCGGTCTTCTGTGTTGGTGGAGGCGTTGGTTTTCGGCTGTGGCCGCCTCTTAGTTGTTGGCTAGATTTCATCTTCTAGTTCGGCTTCGTTGCGGCTTGGCTAGGGCATGTTGGTGGCCGTGGCAAGGTTATCGGCATGGTGGCAACCCAGTTGGTTGGACGGTGATGGGGATATGATCGACATGAGAATTAGGTGTGGTGGTTCTTGTGGGCTTGGTGGACATGGCGGGTTGTGGTGGAAACCTCCCAACATGGTGGCATCCTCCCAACCTCTTGTATCATTGACGGGTATGTTTTGCATGGTTTATTATGTAACAAGGTTGTGGCTCCTTGTAAAAGCCACGACTTTGGGTTTTTACTGTGTCGTTTGGTATGGTCGAATGATGCGGTGTCTTGGCTTGGTCTGAACAGGACTCTCTTTGTAATTTTTTTGTTTTTCTAATTCATTTCACTCACTTATGTGAGTTTTCAAAAAAAAAGTCCTCATTTTCTCTCCAACCTATGCTAACATGCATCTTATAGCATAGGTTAATGCATGGACATGGACGTGGAAGATCTTTGTCCAATTTAAAGCTTTAAGAATTGGAGAAAAAATCAATCTTTGCTTCAATAACTAGAAATCTTTTTCACATTGTTTAGTCTACTCAAATTTTGTGATAAGAGCATAAAGATGTTTAGTGATAATTGCTATAATTGCACAAATATATATGAATCTTCTATAGTAACCACAATGTACCATGAAGGCTTGTACCTCCCTAACTTCCGTTGGTCTTGGTATAGAAACAATCACTTGAATTTTCTCAAGATCCGTATATTTTTCTTGGACACAATGTGTCCTAGAAGTTTTCCTTGTCTTACCACATTCTTTGGGTTTAAGTAGATACAACAGGTTTTGTATTTCTCACAATGGGACTGCCCTTTCATTGAAACGTCCAACACTCTTTGATCTAGAGCATTAAAACACTTCCTAGAGGGATCAAGGAGAGAATTCACAGAGTTTCATCTCGTGATGTAAAGTATTAACTCATGGAATGTTTTTTTTAATATTTTAATTTGTGAAAGATATTTTTCATTTAAGGACCTCATAAAGGTTCATTTCATTAAATTTTTTTTTTTTTGTTTTGTTTATGAAAACTCACAATGGTGAGTGGATTATATAAATAGATTCAAAAAATTACATATTCCTGCCATGCTCGTGATGAGCCGTGACCACTTCAACGGATCATAGATACATCGGCTGATGGGGGAGCGACCCCATGACCATAGATGAGCTCACACTTTTACCTTTGCATATTCGTTATTGCGGCGCCCATGGTCGTGTTCCACTCCTCTGAGTTCCTTTGCTTTCCAATGGCGATGATCATTACCCTGATTTCTTGGATTATCTTCATGAACTTAGCTACTTCCAAGGAGTTCGAAGAAGATCCGACATTTCCTTGTCTTCCAAATGTGTTTAAAGTAGCAATACCTCAGGATTTGTGCAGCAATGAGCAGTGCATGGCTCTTGAACGTCTTCCCTCCCAAGAAGAGATCATTCTTAAAGAATCCTATTTTCTAGGTTTTTTGGACCCATTTGCAAATCTTGCCTGCAAGACCACAGATTGTTGGGAACAGGTGAGAGAGGTCTTCATAAGCCGTTTTGCATTGCGAACATCTATCTGGACCAATTCTACTGGCAAGGACCTTCACTCCAGTTGGCATGGCTCCCCATAGCACCTTCCATAAGAAGACCTTCATCCCATGCGGCCATTGAGGGTGCCATATGCTTTTCACAATCGTCTCCCACCTTGACCCTGGCCTAGCCTGTGAACCGAAACTAAGGATTGTTTTATTATTTTCTATGTTTGTTCAACATATCTTTTTTTATGAAATTATCAAAATAATCTTTTGTTTTAATTTATCAATGGGTCCATCACTTCCCTGCTTTCTTTGACAATCTCTTTGAAATTGGCCATCAAGTCTTTGTTTTTGAAGATGCAATGGCTCCTAGACTTCTAGACTTGTCATAAATTGCAAAAATGGACAACTTGTCTACTTACTTAGGATGGCTTGGTTTTTCCATAACTTTCCTCCCAAGATTAAATCGTTCTTGAAGACATGATCTTCCAGGTCTTCTGTATCCATTTACATATTTTGACTTCAAGGCCTCTCATAGCTATGGATAAGTCTAGAACAAGTGAAGGGGATCCTCACTAGCCACTTTGTATCGTGAGCATCTATTGGAGCCTATCCCTCTAGTTAAAATCTTAACCTCAGTGGGAATAGCCCCCCACCTTTCATAGGAATATTTTCATATTTGGGAGCCACAGAGGATCCCATATGTTGCTTCCTATTGATGCCCACCTAGATTCATGCGCGCACACATATAGGAGTGAAGGCAAATCTCTTACTTATTCTTCTTCATTTACTCAAAATAAGAAGTTTGCAAATCATAAAAGGGAAGATGCAACATAAGGGGAAACTAGTAAAATGGTCTAGTGTGAATCGCTAGTGAGTGAGCTAGATGGATAAATGTGCCATCACTCCAGTACGTAGAACAAGTCAATGTAGTTTAGCTTTAGTATCATTGGCAAAGATATGTGTATGCACCAAGGTGCACAAGTGATGATATCCTTCCGTGATAGTCATCCAAGAGTAGTACATGTTGAGCTTGACATATCAACACTCCCCTTCAACCTCATTGCTATCTCTCGTATGCCAAGTATCACTCAAAACTACCATAGCTTTTTCACTCCAAGGGAATTCGTGAAGATATCTGTAACTTGCTCATCCGTCCTCATGTATTCGAGATCCATGTCACCTGCCGATTCACTCTCTCTGATAAAGTGGTAATGCACCTCAATATGCTTTGTCCATGCATGAATGTTGGGTTTTGAGCCAGCTATATACTATTGAGGTTTTCACAATAGATGATAGCCAACCTCTATATGTGTACTCCAAAGTCATGAAGTAGAAATCCCAACCATAAAACTTCACATGTCGCCACTGCATCACCCTCGTACTCTATCTCTATACTTGATAGAGCAACCGAATGTTGCTTCTTACTGCTCCATATGATAGCAGTACTTTAAAAAAATGAGAACATGAATCCGCTAGTAGACATGCAATCGTATGTTCTACCATCCCAATATATATGTGTGTAACCATAGAATTGCAACTCAATATCATCCCTATAAAAGAGTGCATAATCCGACGTAGCACTCACATAGAGCAATGTGTGCCTCATTGCATCCAAGTGTGGTTTATTGGGAGATTGCATAAGCTGACTCACCAATCCAACTATATAGCTTGAGTTTGGACGTGAGATAATCAAGTGATCAAGCTAACCACCATCTTCATGTACATGGAAGCATTCTCAAGCACTTGACATGTATCATTTCCCAACTTCAAATTATGATATAAGGGCATTGCAGTTGACTTAGAATCAACCAAACCATACTCTTTCAGCATGTCCAAAGCATATTGTATATATGACAGCCGTACACCCTCTTCCATGTGAAAATTTTCAATGCCCAAGAAGTACCACAAGTTTTGCAAGTCTTTCATCGAAAAATCTTGCATAAGTAGAGCCTCTTCACCCTCTACTTCCACCACATTATCGCCTCCAACAAGCAAGTCATCCACATAGATATATTTCCTACTTCTTTTTTTTTTTGCCACATTATCAACTCCAACAATCAAGTATCCACATAGATACATATCACCACAACTCCTAATTTTTTGTTTCTCACATATAATGAATCATTTGCATCAAAAATCTCCAAATCAAAAGAAATAAAGAATGCCATAATCCTCTCATACCAAGCTCTACATGCTTGCTTTATTCCATAAAGTGCTTTGATTAACCTATAAAAAAAATCATGTAGATTCATATTCACATAACCTTGTATACGCAACTTCCTCCATGTCTCCATTCAAGAAAGCATTCTTTACATCCATCTTTTTCAACACCAATCTTAAAGTTGCAACCAGTACAATAAACACACAAATCGAAACCATCTTGTCTATAAGGTTGATTGTCTACTCATAATCAATCCCATATGTTTGTGCATAACCCTTGGCCACCAACCTTGTCTTGTACCTACTCACACTGCCATCAAAATTGTGCTTTATCTTGTACACCCATTTGCATCCAATTTCCTTCTTTCCCTCTAGTAATGGCACCAATTTCCATGTTCCATTTGTAAGGAAAATCATCTCCTCATCTATAGATTGCCTCCATTTCTCATCTTTGATAGCATCTCCAAACCAAGTGGGTTCCACTTCATGTGTAATGTTTGCCATATATGCACAATGACAAGCCACATAACTATCATAGATAAATATATGCACATGATTTCTTGCTCTTTTAGACTTGCATGGACTAAGATCACTTCTAGGTGCATTATTCTCTTCTTGCATACTTCTTGCACTTAGAGTCTTCACAAACGGTATTCCAAACCCCTCATCTAAACTCTGATCATAACCACTATTGTCACAATCGTCATGACCAATAAATGAATTTGGTAGCTAGGGGCATCATCAGATTTTTACCTTGATTATGTAACATCGATTTGGAGAAAGGAGCAAGGTTAGCTATGCCATGGGGCCACAAGTGATTGGTCTCTTCAAATATAGGGGACGATGGACTTTAAAAAACAAGGTAATAATTGATCGAGCGGCTATATATGCATGTCCGAGGAGAGAGAGAGAGACACACACACACACACACACACACACACACACACACACACACACACACACACACACACACACACACACACACACACACACAGAGAGAGAGAGAGAGAGAGAGAGAGAGAGAGAGAGAGAGAGAGAGAGCTGCAGCCCCTTCCGCCATCTCCATTGCTGCCTGTGTGTTGTCTCTTGGAGTGCATTGATTGTGGAATATGCGCAACAAGAGTAGGGCCAAAAACCTCCAGGCTGTTTTCAACAGATGCAAAGCGAGGTATTCTCTCCAGGCGCAATCACATACGTGTGCATCTTGAAGGCATGTGACTTGTAAGATATTGATATAGGCATAAAAATTCTGGTTGATATTGTTAGTGAGGGGTGGTTGCAAAATATTGGTGTGCTTAGCATTGCCTTTGTCGATATGTATGCCAAATGTGGGCTCTTGTGCGGGATGTTGTAAAGCTCCAGGCTATTTTCAGCAGATGCAAAGCGAGGGCTTCTCTCTAGGCGCAATCACATACGTGTGCATCTTTGCTTGTAAGATAATTATATATGCATAAAAATTCTTGTTGATCTTGTTAGTGAGGGGTTGTTGCAAAATATTGGTGTGCTTAGCACTGCATTTGTCGATATGTATGCCAAATGTGGGCTCTTGTGCGGGATGTTGTCTATTGGAACGCATTGATTGCAGGATATGCCCAATAGGGCAGGGACAAGAAGCTTGGGACTATTTTCAATAGATGCAAAGAGAGAGAAGCTATCACCTACACATGCATCTCGAAGGCATGTGGCTCTACTCAAGATGCTCTTGAAAAGAGATGTCCAATTGTGGTATTGTGTGTGTGTGTGTGTGTGTGTGTGTGTGTGTGTGTGTGAGAGAGAGAGAGAGAGAGAGAGAGAGAGAGAGAGAGAGAGAGAGAGAGAGAGAGAGAGAGAGAGAGAGAGAGAGTTGCAGCCCTGCAGCCCCTTCCACCATCTCCATTGCCTATGTGTTGTCTCTTGGAGTGCATTGATTGTGGGATATGCACAATAGGAGCAGGGCCAGAAAGCTCTAGGCTGTTTTTAGCAGATGCAGCCCCTTCCGCCATCTCCATTTCTTGTGTTTCGTCTCTTGGAGTGCATTGATTGTGGGATATGCACAACAAGAGCAGGGCCTGAAAGCTCCAAGATGTTTGCAACAGACTCTCCAGGCGCAATCACATATGTGTGCATCTTAAGGCATGTGGCTCGCAAGATAATCATATAGGCATAAAAATTCACGTTGATATTGTGAGTGAGGGGTTGTTGCAAAATATTGGTGTCCTTAGTAATGCCTTTGTCGATATGTATGACACATGTGGCTCGTGTGCACGATGTTGTCTCTTGGAACACATTGATTGCAGCATATACCTAATAGGGCAGGGCCAAGAAGCTTGGGACTGTTTTCAATAGATGCAAAGAGAGAGAAGCTATCACCTACACATGCATCTTGAAGGCATGTGGCTCTACTCAAGATGCTCTTGAAAAGAGATGTCATGCTTGGGCTTATCGGGCTCCTCAGGGCTCTTGGTAATGACCTCGAGGCAGTTGTCGCCAACTAGAGTAGGGCCATAAAGCTAGTGCTTGAGAAGCTTCCTATCCAGAACATCGTCTCTTGGAGTGTATTGATTGTGGGATACACACAATAGGGCGCAACAAGTCCTTTGCATGGTGTACTTGTCCGAGCACAACAAGTCCTTGACGAGTTTTTGTGCTTGGCAGTGCTCGATATGCATGCCAAATGTGGTTCACTTCAAAAGCATCTTGAGGAGCTTACTGTTTGAAACGGCGTCTCTTGGAATGCACTAATTGCAGGATACCCACAACCGAAGCATGGAAAAAAACTTCTATGCTATTTTCAGCATATGCAAAGTGATGGCCTTTGTCCAGATGAAATCACCTATGTGTGCATCTTGAAGGCATGCAGGGCCAGGAAGATGTGGGTTGTTTTTCAGCAAATGCAAAGAGAGAAAATGCAATCACCTACATGTGCAGCCATCATGCATGTTGGTATCGGCAAAAGAGTTCATGATGATATTGTTATTTAGGGGGCTCTTGACAGAAAACTTCGTGTTGGCACTGCCTTGGTCGACATGCATGCCAAAGGTGGTGTACTTCATAACCACAAGAAGTGCTTGTTGTCTAGAATGTAGTCTATTGGAATGCATTAATCATGAAATATGTCAAGCAAAGGTAGGGCCAAGAAGCTCTAGGCTATTTTCAGCAGATGCAAAGAGACGAAAGATATCCAAATGCAATTGCGTACCTTGTATCTTGAAGGCATGTGGCATTAGGCAAGATCCTGAGATGGGCAAAGGAATTCATGATGATATTGTTAGCGAGGGGATGTACAAAAGAAACTTGTACTTGGAACTGCCTTCGTTGACATGTATGCCAGATGTGTTGTACTTCATAAAGCACTCTTTTTATGTGTACGGACACTTCCACACACACACACACACTTTATTCTCTCTAGCAGCACTAGTTGTGTTTTCACAGGGCAGAGAAATATCCACTACACAAGCAAACATGGGAGAGGAAGAGATGGCATTTGACTCTATGCAAGATGCCAATTCGGGCTTAAAAATTCATTATGATATTATTGGTCAAGGGCTGCTATCTAATGTCATCTTTTAGAGTGCATTGATTTTGGGATACATGCAACGAGGGTAGGCGAGAAAGCTTCAAGCTGTTTTCAACGGATGCAAAGCAAGGGCCTCTCTCTAGATGCGATCACATACGAGTGCATCTTTAAGGCATGTGGCTCTACATGAGATGCTTGTATGAGCATAAAACTCATGCCGATATTGTTAGCCAGAGGCTATTGAAAAAAGATGTGCTTGGCAATGCCTTGGTTGACATATCTAGTAAATGTGGTGCACTTCAGAGAGCACAGATAATGCTCAAGGAGCTTACTCTCCGTGGTATGGACTCTTGGAATGCATTGATTTTAGGATTTTCCCCAAAGGGGCAGGGCACAAAGCTCTGGTTTGTTTTCAGCAGATGCAAAGTGAGGGTCACTCTCAAGATGCAAGCATGCATATTGAAGGCATGTGGCTATTAATATGGGCAAAAAAAATCACGCTAATATTGTTAATCAAAGGCTGTTAAGAAAAAAAGATGTCGTGCTTGGCACTGCCTTGGTCAATATGTATGCTAAATGTGGTGCACTTTAAAAATTCACTCTAATATTGCTAGTCCGGGGTTAATGCATGCCAAATGTGGTGCACTTTAAAAAGCACAGAGAGTGCTTGAGGAGCTTCCTATCTGGAATGTGGGGCAACAAGTCTTTGACGAGCTTCCTGTTTGAGATGTTTTTTGATTATAGGATATGCCCAACAAGGACAGGGCCAGGAAACGAGTATTTCTTTTGTGAGATCACTTAAAGACTGGGCTGAGAAGAAGGATTTGTACCAAGGAAGTAAAATCCATGTTGATATTCGTGACATTGGATTACTTGAAAAGAACGCATACTTGGGGAACATATTTGTCAGTATGCCTATTAAGTGCAGTGCACCTGTCATGGCACAACAAGTCTTTGATGAGATTCTTGTGCAAGATGTCGTCTCTGATTGTAGGATATGCCCAACAAGGGCATGGCCAGGAAATGAGTATTTCTTTTGTGAGCTCACTTAAAGACTGTGCTGAGAATAAGGATTTGTACCAAGGTATTAGGGTTCATGTTGATATTTGTGATAGTGGGTTACTTGAAAAGAACGCATACTTGGGAAACATGTTAGTCAGTATGTATGTCAAGTGCGGTGCACTTGTCATGGCACAACAAGTCTTTGACAAGCTTCCTGTGCAGAATGATTGAGGGATATGCCCAACAAGGGAAGGGCCAGGAAACGAGTATTTCTTTTGTGAGATCACTTAAGACTATGCTGAGAAGAAGGATTAGTACCAAGGCAAGAAAATTCATGTTGATATTTGCGATAGTGGATTACTTGAAAAGAACACATACTTGGGGAACATGTTGGTTGGTGCACCTGTCATGGTGCAAGAAGTCTTTGACAAGATTCCTATGCGGGATGTTGTCTCTAATTATAGGATATGCCCAATAGGGGCAGGGCCAAGAAACAAGTATTTCTTTTGTCAGCAATAGGATTCATGCTGGTATTTGCAATAGTGGGTTCTTGAAGCGAACATATACTTTCCGACCACGTTGCAGTATGTATGTCAAGTGCGGTGCACATGGCATGGTGCAACAAGTCTTTGACGAGCTTCCTGTGCGGGATGTCGTGTCTGATTGCAGGATATGCCCAATAGGGGCATCACCAAGAAAATCTGGGTTGTTTTCAGTAGATTCAAAGAGAGGCCTCTCTCCAAACCAATCACGTTCATTTTGAAGGCATCTAGCTTTACGCAATATGATGATATGGGCATATTGTTAGTCAGGGGTTGTTGAAAAAGATGTGCTTGGCAATCCCTTGGTTGACATGCTTGGTAAATGTGGTGCACTTCAAGAGCACAAAACTTCGTAAAAAGATTCGTGTCCGGAGTGTGGACTCTTGGAATGTAGTGATTGCAGGATTGGCCCCACAAGAACAGGGCTAGAAAGATCTAGTCTGTTTTCAACAAATGCAAAGCGATGGCCTCTCTCTTAATTGTGGGATTTTTCCCAAAAGGGTAGCGCCAAAAATCTCTAGGATTGTTTTCAGCAGATACGAAGCGAGGGCTCATGGAGAAAGATGTCGTGCTTGGCTGTGTTTTGATCGATATGAATGCTAGATGGGGTGCCCCAAAGACTGTGACTTTGTGTATGTGTGTATTTGTGAGCCTACGAACGAACAATAAGGAAGATTCAACATACCTTGAAACCAAGAACATGAGAAGTAGTGCAGGTAATGGTAGGCATGATAGAAAGAGTGAATGCAAAAGTCGGCATGTTTGCAGAAGTCGCAGAATGGATGGCGATGACAGAAGGTATACTGATGGAAAGTGACAGAACGATGTAAGGAAGGTCTAGCATCGGATCCATCCAAGATTGTGCGTTGATCCACACGACCAATACCAAAGGTACACTTATATTCTGTATTTTGATTTCCTTTTTGTGATCCCGAAAGTACTTAGATTGCATCATGTACACATTAAAGCAATGAATTTACATCATTTTCATTCAAAATATTGTAGAAGAAGGTGACAAGGGCTAAACAATTTTTGTGATGCCCAACAAAGGGACACATGGACAATACACCACGGCATGGTTACGTGGAATGATACATGTTTTCATAACGCATCGGTAATGAGTTCTTCCTTGTACAACTGTAGTATATTTATAATAAGAAAGTCCCTCCAACACTGGAGGAGAAGCATAAGTCCCCCTTCAACACTGGAGGGGATAAAAGTGGTGGGGGAAGGGCACATTCCCTATGGTATTATTATAAATGTGGATAATGGTTCCAACTCCACACCATACATACATATGGGTTTTTCTTTCTTTTTCAATCGACACAAGCATCACAAATGCACGAAGTGCATCCCTCTTCATTTTTATATAATGTGAAAATTTTCACATCCACACATCTTTTAATGCAACATCTCATCTGTGATGCGCGGTCATAGAATTTTTGGCAAAAGCTTCGAGAGGATGCTATGGAGCCTTCAAAATAAGAGACGATATAAGGTGAAAGGTACAACATTGCTCCTCTTGTTTAATTCACACCATTTTCACAGCAAATCAATCAAGGCATACTAGTTCCTTTCCTTTTATTGACAAACTTGATGAGCTAGTAGGACTCATTCTATCACACAACCTGCCACTCCATGGATTTTCACCATAACTTGCACTAGGTGACACTACAAGCCATGCTTAACATTAGCGACGCTCATACTGCGACGCTCAAACATGAAAATGCATGGCGTCGCTATGAGCGTCGCTATGTTAAAAGTAACATAGCGACGCTCATAGCGACGCATATAGCGATGCCGACATGGATAAAAAAATAACCAAGAGTGTCCGAAAACTCAGATCTCAGATCTGAGTTTTCGACGCGCGCTCAAAGCAAGCAAGGTAACACTCTCCCTCTCTCTCTCTCTCTCTCTCTCTTTCTTCTTCACACACACACACACACGAGGAGAGGAAGGAGAGCCAGGTATGCTCCTTCCCTCTGCTCACTCTCATGTTCCCTTCCCCTCTTTCTCTCTCCTTCTCTCTCTCTCTCTCACACACACACAATCACACACAAGGAGAGGAAGGAGAGCCAGGTATGCTCCTTCCCTCTCCTCACTCTCATGGTCCCTTCCCCTCTTTCTCTCTCCCTCTCTTTCACTCACACACACACACACACACACACACATTGTGTTTTTGAGAGAGAGAGAGAGAGAGAGAGAGAGAGAGAGATAGAACGAGAGAGAGAGAGAGAGAGAGAGAGAGAGAGAGAGAGAGAGAGAGAGAGAGAGAGAGAGATCACAAGCGTAAACAAAAAACGCACACACACACACATGCATACACAAAGAAAGCACACACACATTGAGAGAGGAAAAGAGAGAGAGCATGCATAAACCAAAAATGCGCACACACACATGCATAATCAAAGAAAGCACACACACATTGAGAGAGGAAAAGAGAGAGAGCATGCATAAACCAAAAATGCGCACACACACATGCATAATCAAAGAAAGCACACACACATTGAGAGAGGAAAAGAGAGAGAGAGTATGCATAAACCAAAAAATCGCGCACGCACACACACACATGCATAATCAAAGAATGCACACACATTGAGAGAGGAAAAGAGAGAAAGAGAGAGATATATATAAAACAAAGAGAGAGAGAGAGAGAGAGAGAGAGAGAGAGAGAGAGAGAAAAGAAGAAGAAGAAGAAGAGAGTTTTAACATCGTAGGAAAGTATCCCAAGAGACCTTAAAGATCTAGTCGACAGGAGTTGAACTCAAGACATGTTATTCATAAGGAAAATGACATAACCAATCTATCACACTTCGGTGATAGAATAGTTATACCATTTTTCTCCTTTTTTTATTGGCGTGCACACACATCCGAGAAGCAGAGAGTTTAATTTAACGTCATAGGAAACTAATTAAAGAGACCTAAAAATCTAGCCGACGAGGAGTTGAAACCAAGACTTGTTATTCAAGAGGAAAATGGCATAACCAATCCACCACACTTGAGTGATAGAAAGGTTATACCATTTTTCTCTTTTTATTGGCACACACACACACACACACAAGAAGAAGAGAGTTTTAACGCCGTAGGAAACTATCCCAAAAGACGTTAAAGATTAATTAGGGTTTTAGTAGACTTACGTTAAATTAGATTTAGGTTTATTTAAATTAAATTAGATTAGATTTAGGTTTATTTTTCGTTAGATTTACGTTTGATTAGATTTAAGTTTATTTACGTTATATTAGATTAGATTTAGGTTTATTAATTTAGGTTTATATATGTTATATTAAATTAGATTTAGGTTATTTAATTTAGCTTTATATATGTTATATTAAATTAGATTAGGTTATTTAATTAAGGTTAGAAGAAATGGCGAAGAAATCGTTTAAGATAAGGTTAGAAGAAATGGCAAGAAAATTTCTTGCGCTCACAGCCTCGACAGTCCATGCGGACCAGCAATTCCACCTGCATGTTCGACTGCTGCTACGATACAATAAGCCGTCATGTTCAGCTAATGGAAGAGCAAATTGAGCATACATAGAAATTAGTGATGCAAGATGACGATTCCAAGGGTCACACACACACACACACACACACACACCACATCCCGTCAAATCTAGAATAAGAATTAAGTGCCTTGAGCAGAAATCAGCTACATTGCAAGAATGACGTACCTGCATGCTACAAACAAAGATCTACTATGAAAAGATGTTAAGATGCTGTGAAATGCTACAGCTAGAGAAGAGGAAAAGGGGTTTTGTCCACTACATGCAGTATCATGTAGACGTGGGTGTGTAGATTTCTTGTACCCACAAATATAGGCATTGACCAATAAAGACGAGATTATAACCCGGTGGTTCTGATCTCCGTGCACCTCTAGACCGAGGTGTGCGGGGATTGGACATGACTAGAGAATGTGAGGTAGTTTACAGTGTGAACACACACACACACACATAGAGATAAAAGACGAAGAATGCCAATAGAAGATTAAATTTTTTGTCCAGGTTATAAGATTCTTTCCCTCATTATGAGTAGTGACGAGGATGTGGGGCCGTCCAACCGAAACACCTATCTCTCAACGAGGATCTTATGTCCTTGTAACCATTGCAAGCATGCTGTGCGACGGACAAGATGCGTTTCTTTGCAGCACGTTCGCGAATTTGGCAAGTTCGATCCATCTATTATAGATCAAGTTGTTGCCAATTATAACTCGTCGGACTCTGATGCTGGTCAACAGGCAACAATCTTGCAACCCAATAGACGTGTTCGCAGGTGCTTTGGTCAAGCAGCATATGTGAGGCCACAAGATGTAGCCTCTGACAAATCGGGGGATGATCATGCAGACCACATTCCCAACGAGGCAATGTTTGAGCCCGAAGTTGATGAAATAATCGAGACGATCATGGATTCAGAAAGGCTTGTCTATGATGATATGAAAAGTGAAGCCGATATGCCATTGTATAATGGAGCACGTGTGTCTAGATTGAAAGTGCTCCTGGTTCTTCTCAACATGCACACAAAGTTTGGATGGAGTGACACTAGCGTCACAGCGCTTTTCAGGTGATCTATTACAATTAGTTTACTTTAATAAAACTCTAAATGTATAATGATCTGATAGATTTTTACACAATTCTACTGTATTTTTATGTTGTGTAGATTGCTCAAAGAGCACATACTACCAGTTGATAATGTGATGCCAAATTCTCGAGAGGAAGCAAGAAAGATTTTGCGAAACTTGGGGATGGATTATAATTCGATCCACGCTTGTCCTAATGACTGCATTCTTTTTAGAGGGGAATACATAGACATGGGGAAGTGTTCGAAATGTGATTTCGAAAGATATCGAGTAGATCTCCACGGAACAGAAATTCCGCAAAAGGTTTTGCGACATTTTCCTCTGCTTCCTCGCATCAAGCATTTCTTCGAATGTAAGTCCATGGCCACCCTAGCCATGGCATGAGGAGAATAAATCTTCGGATGGTGTGCTACGGATTCCTACAGATTGTACAGCCTGGAAACATATAGATGGAACATGGACGGATTTTGCCAGGGAAGCTCGAAATTTGCGACCACCGATGCACTATCCGACGGGTCTGGAGAGCCTACCAACATTCATGAGCTTAAGATGGTTGCACAACCAACTGAAGGGTGCACAACAGTGCGGTGAAGAAGTGACTGAGGAAGTGTGGGAGTACTCTAGGGGTTGCGCGACCAAGGTAAGTTTGCAATGTACGACTAGTAACTCTCTAGATTTTTGAACGGCCACTCATAATCTTTGTTGGTTATAGTATAAGTCATACACAACAGCATGGTGTAAAGGTCGACATTTTAGGGCGGAACGGATCGACAAAAAACGTTTTACTCAAGATTGTGGAATCATGGCAAAATTTGAACAGTTTAGTCGATGACGGTCCTCTGATGCAGATCCTGTGGTGGCGGAACTCACTTACTTCGGCACGCTACAAGAGATTTTGAGGATCGATTATAGAGGATTGTTTCTCGACTTGTTCGATGTGCAATGGTTCAAGATAATCATGGAGGGTCGCAATGCTACTGTGCGTAGAGGAGAGTCTGGTTTTCTTGAGGTGGATTCAACTAAGAAATGGACTGACCTAAGAGACACTTTCGTACTACCCGAGCATTGTGAACAAGTAAGTATGTAAATAGTTAACGTGTGTTTTAGAATTGATAAACTTGGAAGCTCTCATGTAAGTTATGTGGCTCTGGAAGGTGATATTTCATCCCACAAAGTCTGCATCAAACTGGTGGTACGTCATAGAGGTAGCCCCTCGTAGTGCACGGACGTATGAAGGCTACCATGTGCCAATCACAGTGGCATCAATGGAGGAGATCGGAGAAGATGCCCAGTCAGAAGCCGTGGAGGTGGTGCCAGACGAACATCAAGCTGCTACTCTCTATGGGGTGCATGCAGAGGATCTACAACATGAAACAGAGGACATCTGTTTAAATGGAGAGCTCTATATAGATATAGAAAGTTATGTTGAGCTATGCGAGGATGAGAGAGAGATCTCTTAAAGCCATAAATATTGTATTTGAACAAGTGTGCTCCGTTTTGTAAATTCAGAGTTATGCACTTGCCTCTTTCATCACTCAAGTTGAATAGAAGATGAACGCTTTCTGTTGCTGCTAGCCTTTGAACATTCCAAAGCTACAAGCACTGGAGTGTTCTTGTACGATTCTCCGGCTCTTTAAGTATTTGCATCATTGCGTCATTGTATTTATATGCGTCATTGCGTCATTATATTTAATGGTCTTTGCGTCCACTCTAGGTACGTATGCTCTAGGTATGTTCTCATTAGGAGAGACGACGAGCACCTCCTCCTCCTCCTCCTCCTCTCTCTCTCTCTCTCTCTCTCTCTCTCTCTCTCTCTCTCTATCTATCTACTTGTCCATGTTTTCTACTCCATTCATTCAATATTAAGTTTAAATGTTCGTGTGTTTAATGAAGGTATGGATGATGATGAGTTTCTTTCTTCTTTGTCACCCTAGCAGAGACAGTGGTACGTGGAGCGTCATCGCTCAGGCGCACCATCGCGCGTTCCTACTCCATCCGCATCTCCCTCTGTTTCGGAGTCCTCAATGCGCTCCGAAGCTTTGGTGTCGACGAGACGATCTTCACACTCGTCTAGGCACCGGCGCTCTAGTGGTGGTGGTGGTTGTTGTGGGGGTGGCGCCACCGATGCTTCGACACTGCCTCGTGTTCGACGAGGCTCTTTACCCTCCCCTTCTTTGCCCGTCCCGACACCAGCCACGGCATCGCCATCGACACTAAGTTTTGCGCGACTGAGTGTCGTTCTCCACAGCTACACACCACTAGCTACTCCTCCAGGAGTCACTCCAGTGGACACTCCTCGCTTCGGGGCTCAGACTCCAGTGGAGACACCTGGCGTCCGTACCCCCGTTGACACGCTGCTAGAGACCCCTGTCAAGACACCCAGGTTCACGCGTCAGCAGCGAGAGCGCTTGCCTTACTCCATCGACTCCAGCGGCGGCATCATCTTGCATGATGACGGCAAGAAGGTGATTTCGCGCATGCACGGTCTTTTCTCTCTGGTGTTTAGACACTACATACTAAACACCTGGAGTGAAGTACTGAATGAATTAAAAGACAGAGTCATCAGCATGCTTCATAACGAGTTTCCCGTTCCAACACGGGATGACTCCTTCAATGACGATGTGATGAAGGTTCGAATGCGCGAATACTGCAAGCATAAGCGTTCCGAAGTGCAAAAAGCAACCAAGCATGGATGGAACAGACCAGATTGGCTGGCCACAGAAGATTAGAAGCATGCGAAGAAAGAAGCGCACGAGAATCCCGACAAGTGGAAGCAACAAAAGGAGGCAGCCAGAGCGTGAGTAGAGGCAGGGAGCTCGCACCACTTGGGGAGCAGCGGGTGGGCATCATTTGAGGCCGATTTTGTAAGTGTTTTCGCATCTATGTTCGATAGTTTATGGTTTATGGGATTTGAAATTCTAACATAATGGATTCTTTGTATGTTTTGACAGTGGTCGTTTACAGGACGTGATCCCACTCCGTACAAGCGTGAGTACACAGGCAGAAAGGGCTTAAACGCCCTTATAGACATCTTGACTTCTCACGGAGGCATGGTTAGTATTAGGGTTTATTCTTTTCTATTTATTGTATTGTTTTATAAACGTCGCTCGCTATATGTTTTTACTTACAAAAAGCTATCTTATTGTTTTTTTTTGCAGAATCCGACAGATATGCCGCTTGGATGCGATGAGACATCTGATTAGAGGACGTCAGTTTAGCCATAGCTAGATAGCATTAGTTTCTTTTTGTCCTAGCTTATGTATCATGAGACCATGTAACTATGTATTTTTGAAAACCATGTATATTTTTTAAATAATGACAATGGTTTGTAACTATTACATTTGCAATGATTAACAATCAAGTGATTTTACTGCTGTGTACAATTGTCATTTATTTACTTCCATCAATTCACGCTTGTCATTTTTGTATCTTTATTTTGCAAACAATACGTACTATGGATGATGGAGTTAATGATTATATTGTCTTGTGGCTGACTATTTTGGGTCTATATTTACCTTTGTACTTTTTTTCAAAGGTAAATAGACCAATGAAACATTCAATATGGTTGATGGGTGGTAGGGCATTCAATGCCCTGCCACCAATGAATGCCCTGCCACCAAAAAAATTTAATCTCGGGCGTCGCTGTTAACCCTCGTGGCTCACGGACAGCCTACGACGGACACCGTAACCGTATTATTTATTTAAGTAGAGTCAGGCACCGGGCTTGTCGGTCCAATAGGGAAAGGTAGAGTGATCGCCGATGAGAAGCGCACTCTAACACGAACATGCTAGGGTTAGTTGGCTAAGCATGGGCGCCCAAGTGTGAATGGGGTGAGCTCACATAAAAGCCAATTAAACCTAAAATAGAGTCATTCTCTCATTGTGCAATAGAAGCTACTCTTGCTCCATCTCCACCTTCTCCTTCACCATCTCCTTGTGTGTGTGCGTGTGAGATAGAGAGAGAGGGAGAGTGTGTGTGTGATCGAGCATTACGAAGGCACGACGGCGGCGAAGCGGTTGAGCGCGGCACGACTGCAGCTTCTTCTTCATCGCAGCGAGGAATCCACTACGAAGGCGAGCGTAGAGCGGTGAGTGACACACCCTTTGCTCTCTTGAGCTTGCTAGTTTAGGCTTGTTGTGTGCTTGGAGCCATTTGTGGCTCACACACGGTGTATCGGCAAGTCCTTTGCTTCGAGAGTGCGGCAAGGAGCGCACATTTTTGGCGCCGCTGCCGGGGAAATGCCCTACACTAAGCTCGGTTAAGCACTTTACGCTTTCTTGTGGTGCAATTTCTATCATAGGAAAGGTAGGGAATGAGTGTGTGTAGTTGTGTGGAGAAGGATTTGTGAAGAAGGAAGGTGTGTGGTTGTGTGGAGAAGGTTTTTTGTTACACTGTACTGTCTTTTTTGTTTTCTGTTAAAGAAGGAGTTACATTTTTTTGCAATATACTGTTAGAATTAAGGTATTAGCTATGCAATGTTAGTTCTGTAAGGTTCAATGTTAGTTCTATAAGGTTAGTTTTGTAGATCTGTTAGCTACTGTAGTACTGTGTAAACAGTGTTAGAGTGTGTGTGGCAGTATCTCCATTAGCTGTAAGTAGATAAGTTAGGTGTAGGTTAAGTGTGTGTGCGCGCGCGCGCGGCGCGGCCGCAGCGACTTTTTTTAAAAAATATATAAACTTTTTCAAAAAAAAAATCGAAAAATAAAAACGTGAGTGAGGGGGAGGTTAGATTTTTGAAAATAAAAAACGTGAGCTATAAAAATGGACGGGTTGGTTTGTATAAAAGTTAGATCGGGATGGGGCCCAAGCCCAAGCCCAGACCCAGGCCTCAGTCCTCAGTCTTATGATATATACTAGACTCACTCTTATATATATACCCTACCTCCTCAAGAGGGAATGAGAGCATGTGGGGCAAGTCCTCCACTCTCCTCCCTTCTCTTCCCACTTGCACCCTTAGACTTGCTATTTGGAGCCTAGTTCCCCAGCTAGGAAAAAACTGTTTCGGGCTTTTCTGGAGCAAAATAGAACCAAACGGTGGGCTGTAAAGCACAGCGCGTCCCTCCTAGCGATACGCTCGTTTCGAGCTATCACACGGCCCATTCCATGACACGCTCTAAAAAATCTAGCAAAAAAACAAACAAAAAACACGCAAAAAACTAGTCACAAGGCCTCCTAGAGCAGCTTTTTGACACCTTAGGGTATCAAAAGCACATGCACTTACGCTCTGGGCGGGTGCTAGAACACGAGCATATTGAGGGTGCCTCTGTTCATACGGACACCCATTATCCATCCACGATAGGCTCTAGACCCTCAGCGGGGACACAAGGTAGCACCGCCCAAGACCCTAAAATAGCCGCTAGTGATTCCTCCTCCGACTCAGAAATCATGGAAGCATACCCTACCCAAAACACTGAGAGAGAAGGCCATGCACCTCCCGAAGCTCCACAGCCTAGTACTAGTATGTTTAGCTGTTTCATGGAAACATTAGGTAGAGCTACTCGCTCGGAACCTGATGCAAATGAAGCACACGAAGGGGGTGGGGAAGTGGACTCTCTTTTCACATCGCACGTGGACCCCACACCCCCAAAGAGTGTCCATGTGGATATCCTGTCAACTTCTTACCAAGAAGGCCCTGTTGAGCTGCCTCCTTCAGAAGTTCCCTCTAGAGTACCGTTGGTGACAAGTAAAACCACGGGGAGCAACATTGCTTCTACCTCACAAGAAACCGTTAACACGTCGACTCTAGAAGGATTGTTCATTAACGATCATTGGACATACGACCTCCACACTGAGGTGTTGACGGATCTACACTCTGGCCACGCCTACCATGTAGGATGGATAGAGATTGTACAATCCACCTCTAGTGCCACGAGCATCGAAGATCAACAGAAAATGATCTATAATGTTATCCATGGCATTATTCAATCGGAAAGGCAAAACCGAGGGGTAAATATACTCTCAACTGGCCCCATGAGATTTCTGGATATGAGCAAGGCTCAACAGCCTACTCTATCACAAATGGAGACTCCTCTAATGAGTCCCATGGACCCATCTTACGTCATTTCACCTGGGGTCTCTATGCAATCTGAGCCTCCGAGCGACAACTTTAGCTTCCCTAACTTGGCTCAACCCTCTATTAAGGAAAACACAGTGCTCACTCCAGGGATAAGCCTGACAGAGAATGTACTGATGACATCTACGGTTAGCGCAGTGCCACTACCTAGTGTCGTAGTACCTAATATGGGGCCTGGACAGTATGTGCCTCTAGCCCCTTATGCACACATGGCCCCCACACCTCCAATTGTACCACTTGTTTATGCTCCTCGAGTGCCGCTCCCTAGCCCTTATCCGAGTGGACCTATGCCCGGTTATGTTCCATATCTTGCATCATCCACACATATGCCAAGACCGGTACCCGTCCCTCTCCCACATATGATTCCAAGAGTACCTCCACCAGCCCTGCCTCCTCACATAGGTGACTTGGCAGCGTTTTCTCAAACCATAGGTCGATCTATCGCGGAAAATATGCGTCATGCATCTGATAGAAAGCCTAGAAGTAAGGCAGTACAAATTGCCAAACTCACGCAAAAATTCAATGGGGACGAAGATGCTAGAAAACACATTGAAGTGTTTGAACAAGTATGTGATTCCTTAGGGGAACGCAACGAACTACATAAGTGCAATTCCTTAAGCTTGACATTAAGTGGGAAGGCTGGAGATTGGTATAGAACCCTAAGGGTGGACGAGAAAACAATTTACCCTACCCTTCGAAGGTTGTTTCTAAAGGAGTACATACGAGAAGGTGTGCTTTGGGGTGTAGCATCTCAGCTACAGAAGGCCGAACATAAGGAAGGAGAGTCAGTAAGGGACTTCATTAGTCGTCTAAAGCACTTAAACTCTCGCTGCCCTGTAAATGAGCGCTTCAACAATAACCAACTGCTTGATCGATTCATTCGAGGGTTGAGGAATGAAGGAATCTATAATGGACTAGTGATTAGAGGTATCACAACCTGGGAAGATGTCACTGCCAATGCAATCCAATTAGAGGACAACTTGATGATAGCAGGCATGAGGGTGTCTACTGACACGAGATCCACTAGCTCACAAGCCATTGAGTATGAACCCATGACTGCAAAGCCCATTGCCAATGAGCCAAAGGTATTTGAGACATTCTTGACAGACCTCACCAAGGCAATCCAAGAGTCTCTTAAGGATAATCGACCCCCTCAAAATAGTCACATGTATCCAAGAAGGGAGCAACAATGGTGTTCCATTTTCTTAGGTCCACATAGCACTAGTGAGTGCCCTACGTTTAGAGTAAAATTTAATGGAACTTGCAACGCATGTGGTAGGTATGGTCACCAAGCTAAGGATTGTTTAAGGATCAAACGTATGATGGCAAATAAACCACCTGTAGCCTGGACGAATGCACCTCGAGCTCCTGTATTGATGCCTGCTCCACCTGTTGAGCAACTACCGCAACACATGGTCCCTAGATCTCAAAATGTTGTACAAGCTACACCGCTACCACCTCCTGTGCTAGGACTGCAGCCCCCGCATCCAAGAGTCGCCCCTATGAACCAAGTGGGTTGCGAGCCATCAAATGCTTATGCAGATGGCTGTGAGGAGGAAATAGACACTAGTATTGCCTACGGACTTGATACATTGGAAGAGTGTCCTATATACTACATGGAAGATTGTTGGGGGCAAGTCAAGCCGGTTTATCAAGCTACTGCTCTCGCATCCAGAGGTCAAAATATCAACACCTAGGCTAGGAGGACACCTCTTCAATGCTACGAGTGTGGTGGACCACATCGGGCAGCGGAGTGCCCTAATAGGCTGCAAAAGAATGCTGCACAGATGCAAATGAATCAAGGGAGCACGTCTGCAATGCCAATACTCACATGTAATCGTTGTGGCATAGATCACTTGATTGCCCAATGCCCCTATAACCCAAATGCGCCTAAAATCACACCCCTAAACTTGGTCGAAATTGGTAGTGTGACATCGCCAATACCACCCGTCGCACCCGCTTATGCGATTACACGGTCCATGCTTCAAGGGCCAGGCCATATCCTCGAAGAGAGAGATACCGCGTCAGTTATCCAAGCAAAGAAAAAGAAGACACGAAGGAAGAGGTCGCAGAATACGGGAAATTCAAAGCCAAGTTCCAAAACAAACATAGGAACAGGAGATGACCCCGTGTATATGAATGACCTCGAGGATGATTCAGATTTAATCAAGACAATGGAGACTAGAACCAATACCACAAAGGGAAAGACCGACAAAGAAAACCGTAACATGGAACCAAATGAAAACCGAATAAGAGAAAACCATAAAGAGCCTCTGAAAACACCATAAGTGTTTCCAAATCCAATCCAAGACCCCCAAGATAAACCGCAGGGGCAAAAAGGGAAGAATCGTAAAAAGAAGATTGGGACGTACCCAAACCCAGTAGACGAGATTGAGCAGGTGAAATATCTAAGAGGTTTAGTGGAGGAGACTCAAAGGAAACTAGAACCAGAACCCATGCATGTCAAAATTCATGACACAGTGTTTCCCACGCAAGTTCATCCACCCCACATGAACCATAGACCGTTAGCCATATCTAGTATCATCCAAGAAGGGAGTGAGGACGGGACGTCAGAAAGTGAGCATACACCCTTCTTGTTGGAAAGGATGTTTAACAAAGGAATACCGGATCCCATTGAGGAATATGAGATTCCATCCTCACCAGTTCCTAGTCAAGGACCTACACCCTGCAAAATGCCAATGAATGTTGCCAAACTGGTGGACTTCATGTCTTCTGAGGTCCGAACCACGATCATAGCAAAGCTGTATGGAGATCCTGAGTTATTCCTTGCACTTCGAGCATTCCTTAACGGAGAGCTACGAACGGGATTACCGCAGTTTGAGCAACCAAATAGGCTTGACTCGATTATGATTGATGAGGAAAATCATGTGCAATCACTTGACTTAGATGGACACGAGTCTGTGATTGAGGTACCCATTAACGAATTAGGGCAGTATTTTGAAGGCGACGAGTCTAATGTGACCCTACCTATCACTACCAAGGGATTAACTATAAAGGGAATTCTTGATGGTGGTGCAGGAGTTAGCATCATTACAAAAGATTGTTGGGAATCCATGGGAAAACCCCGCCTCAGTGTTACTAACATTGTGGTAAAGATGGCAAATGGTACCATAGCCAAACCTATGGGGATGCTCAAGGATCTTAAGATCAAAGTTCTAGGACACAAGGTACGACATACGTTCATTGTAATGGATTTCTCTAAACACCTTATGTCATATGAAATGATTTTAGGACGACCATTCATGAGGGAAGAACAAATGGTTCACGATTGGTCTAAAAATCATGTCTATTTGCAATTCCAAGACTCTGTCCTTAGAGTGGATTTGGTGACTGGTAAGGTACACCCCTTAGGGAGTAAAACCATTATTGATCATCGCTCTGACACCACAGTTCACTCGACCCCACTACAATATTGTTACACTTGTAAGAAGGATACAGACATTGGCCAAGATTCTCCTTACATGGATGTGTTACCGGGTATGACGGAATCAGACAACGTAGACTGGGTACACCTAGCTGCAACCATAGATACCTGGGGAAATAGAGGAACCACTTGGGTCACACCAGAGGGGGAAGAGGTACCACAAATTGCACCTTTGAACATGATAAGTGCCATACATGCATCTTCTAAGGGCAAGGCAATTGTGGACCAATCTGACAGTGACACCGATAGCTCAATAGAAGACTTTGACCAACACGACTCAGACACGGACTCCCAGAGTGGAACGGATTCTGAATCTCATGAATTAAAGAGTGGATCAAGTTCAGAGTCAAAACATTCGGAAGGACCGAGCACATCAACCCATGATAGCTCCTCCGAGAGTGAAGAGGACACCAACGAGGACTCCTTTAGTGAGCCAGATCTAAATGCAAATCAAAAGCAGGTCTCAAATAAGAAAAATAAAAACCTTAAGAGGTGTCGATATCAAGCCAATGTACGTGCTAGGATAAAAAAGAAGAGATCCTCAGCAGAATGGCTCAGTTATATAGGAGCATGTGATGCTCATCGAAAATTGGTAGACAATTGGGGTGAATATCTCCAAATTGTTATGTGGTGTAGACCACGACCCCATGACATAGCCCAATTAGAGATCATAGACAAGCCAAAGTTGAGCCGCACTGCAAGGAGGCGTCAAAACCAAGAGTTAGCTCGACAACACAAGAAGGCAGAAATGGAAGCACAGACCAAAGCACAACCAGAATCCACAGACTTGCATCCTGTACCAGAACATTTCAAATCTTACACCACAGGGGAAGCAAAGGTTGTGTACACAAAAGCCCAAAGAATACCTATCGATGGGAATAATGGAATCTATGATGGTCCGGAAATAGTTAAAGAAATAGAATTAGCCGACCCCGGTGAAGAATCAAAACCTGTTTTTATTGCCCAAGACCTCACAGAAGTTGAAGAGGCGGTCCTCAAAGAGCTTCTCAGGGAATTCAAGGACATATTCTCTTGGACATACCATGATATGAAAGGTGTTCCACCTTCTGTGGTCCAACATACAATCCCTATGATTAGCACTACGAAGCCCGTACAACAAAGACCCTACTCGATGAATCCTAAGTATGCAAGGATCATTCAAGAAGAACTAGAAAAGCTTATCAAATGTGGGTTCATATATCCTATTGAACACTCTGAATGGGTGTCTCCAATAGTTATCGTGCCAAAAAAGAATGGGAAACTCAGGGTGTGCGTGGACCTCAAAAAAGTTAATGCAGCTACTAGAAGAGACCATTACCCCCTACCATATTCCGAACATGTACTCGAAAGAGTTGCACGCAAGGAAGCTTATAGCTTTCTAGATGGTTACTCAGGCTACAACCAAATCACGATAGCGCTAGAGGACCAAGCTAAAACTGCCTTCATCACAGAATTTGGCGTGTTTGCATTTCGTGTGATGGCTTTTGGCTTAACAAATGCCCCTACTACATTCCAACGATTAATAAACACTGCTTTTAAAGAATATTTGAGAGAGTTTTGTGAAGCTTTCTTAGACGACCTTTGTGTTTACTCTTCTTGGAAAGAACATCTATCATGTTTGCGGAAGGTGTTTGAAAAGTGTAGGCTATATCGTATCTCATTGAACCCGTTCAAATGCCAATTTTGGGTCAAGCATGGAGTTATTTTAGGGCATATAGTATCTAAGAATGGTATCTCAACCGATGAGAGCAAAATTAAAGTGATTCTAGAGTTACCACCACCAACCAATTACAAGGGAGTTCAAAGGTTTATGGGACACGTGGGTTATTATCGACGGTTTATTTTATTTTTCGCTGAGATAGCACGTCCTTTGTACAAGCTTCTCATTGAATTTAAATGGACTGAAGAGTGTGACCAGGCCTATGAACAATTGAAGAAAACACTAGCAAGTGCTCCGATTTTAAGGACACCTAACTGGGATGTCATTTTCCATGTGCATATTGATGCATCAAACTTTGCTATTGGGTGTGTTCTCACTCAACCAGGAGAACATAAATTGGACTATCCCATTAGCTTTGCAAGCCGTCAATTGAACGATGCTGAAAGGAACTACACCACTACAGAGCGAGAAGGTTTAGCAATGGTTTATGCAGTAAAGAAATTTCGCTACTACCTTCTGGCAAACAAGTTTGTATTTTATGTGGATCATCAAGCGTTGCTGTATCTGGTAAACAAGCCATGCTCCACAGGAAGAATCACACGATGGTTGTTAATTCTTCTGGAGTTTGATTTCACGATTGTAGTGAGACCCGGTAAAAGGCACGTCATGGCTGATCATTTGTCTTGCATACCCAATGGTGAAGCCCCTACAGGAGTTGATGATGAATTACCCGATACTTCCCTATTCATAGTTGAGACTATGCCTGAATGGAGTGAGAACATTGTTAAATTTTTAGTTAATGGTTTTCCACCCAAGGAACTTCGTAAGGATATCGCTCAAAGGCTAGTAAAATAATGTGAACCCTATTGTTTGATTGCCGGAACTCTGTATAGATTAGGCAAGGACGATATTCTTAGGCGTTGTGCCCGCGAGGATGAATATTTGTATATCTTGCAAGAAGCACATATGGGCATAGCAGGAGGACATTTTTCAGGAGACCTGACTGCTAGAAAGGTGCTGCAATCAGGCTATTGGTGGCCAACTTTATTTAAGGATGCATCACTTTTTACAAAAGGGTGTGATGAGTGCCAACGTTACAAGACCACACAGTGCAAAGACAGAATGCCCTTACATCCTATTAAAGTAACCCAACCATTTGAAAAATGGGGCTTAGACTTTGTAGGTCCAATTAGTCCCGCAGCTCGCAACACTCAATCTCGATATATTCTAGTTGCTACGGACTATGTAACAAAGTGGGCTGAAGCTAAGGCTTCACAAAAAGCTGACGCGAGGACAACAGCTAAGTTTCTTTTTGAGAACATTATCACAAGATTTGGTTGCCCTTTTGAAATTGTTAGTGATAATGGTGCCCATTTTATAAATGACGTAATAAGAGAGCTTACCACGACCTTTATGATATCCCACCATAAGTCTACACCTTATTACCCGCAAGCTAATGGACAAGACGAGAGCACCAACAAGACTCTAATCTCTATTTTAACCAAGACGGTAGAAGCTCATCTCACTGATTGGGATTTGAAGTTGACATCTGCTCTATGGGCTTATCGTACTGCTTATAAAGTGGCTATTAATTGTACGCCATTCAAAATGGTATACGGCCAAGAAGCGGTTATGCCTTGGGAGTTTGTCATTCCTAGTCTTAGGGTAGCTTCACAGGAAGGATGGAATGGTAACCCCTTAATCGAGCATTTGTATATCTTAGAAAAACTAGACGAAGAGAGACAGTTGGCTGTGCAAAATGCTCTTGTGGAAAAGGATAGGAGAAAGAAGTGGTTTGATCGCCATGTGAAGGACAAGGACATCAAAGTTGGTGATAAAGTCCTTATGTATGGAGTACGTAAAGAGAAGAAAAAGTTGAAATATGCTGGTAAAGGACCATATAGAGTATGTGAAATTACTCCACAAGGTACCCTTCGTGTGGAAACTCTTGATGGAGTTGAAACCATTGGATTCCTCAATGGGAGTAAATTCAAAAGATATTATGATCCTTTAAGCCAAGAAGAACTACGGGCCATTCATCAAAAGAAGGCCGCCAAAGCACAAACCGAGTTAAACAAGATACAAGCTCAAGCTGAGGCTAAGGAGCGACAACAACGTATAAGACAAAAACGAGAGGCTAACCTTGGAGTCACAAATGCATTCCACGTGGAAATCGAAGAGGATTGGTTGGACTCTGACACCCCTCTACGATACCCTATTGAGTTAAATAGTGCATGTGGAAAAGTGCTATATAACGCCTTATTGGACACGGGTGCTAAATATAATCTGCTATCCTATGGGGTGTGGTGTCAGTTAGGGAAGCCACCTCTATCTGAGAGTATTATCCAAGTCAAGGGTGTCAACAAGAAAAAAACTACAGTTTTTGGAATCTAGCACACTTCTGTCAGTTATGACAATGGAATTGTAGCTCAAGACTTTTTGGTCATGCCTATTGGAACTATGGAGGGTAATATAAACCTAGGCCGCACGTGGATGATAGCCACCAAATGCACTATGGATTGGGGGACTGGGGGTGTTACAACGCAAAAACCAACTCTTAGCCCTACCACTCAAGCCATAGTCCCTGAGATATTGCCTAAGGAAATAAAACCCAAGACATTGCATGTCCAGGAGGTTGAACCATACGTCCCCATAGCCCAACTCTCTAGAGCTTCAACTGATGTAGTTGAAAGAAAGCTTGAGACACACAAGAACCATCCTAATATAACAGAGAAAACATACAAGTGGGTCCCTAAAGCTTCTGTAGTGAGCATGGTTGATGCAAAAAAACGGAAACCTCGTAAGAACCGTCCCACTCAGTCCAAGAAATGTAAAGAAACGTTGCGTTGGATTCCTAAACGACTATTGGAAGCCCAAGGATACTATGAAGGAAATGATCAAATCTGGGTGCCCAAACGTAAAGTGTACTCTTACCTGTCACCTGGCCCATGTAAACCCAATCCTGTGGCTCCAAAACAAATTGAAAATCGCGGAAAGGAAAAAATCATGGAATGTTACACACCCGCTCTAGAGCTAGTTTGGGTACCAAAGAAAGAACGATTTGTTCCACCTAGCTCAGGAACAGAAAAATCAAATGAAGCTTCTTGCTCTTCATGTAGTTCCTATACGCAAATAGAAGCTTCGACACAAACTCCACCTACCACTGTACATATCCATACAAGCACGAAAGAGTTTGCACCTCCCGGGGTAAGTTCACCACCTACAACAATGTTGCAAATAAAATCATGGGAGATTACCTTACCACCCTTGCAACTAGATGAAACGCATAGGGCGGTCGAAAACTATTGGTTAAAGCCTTCACCCATAACAACTTGGAACAATTGGTTTCAAAAGGTGATGACCTCATTCCAAAAGGTATGATCTACCCAAGGAAGGGGGGAGTGTTTGCTAACATCAATCATTCACTCGCTCCCCTCTCAACCTTCCTCCTTGACCTCTCAATTCCAATCTTAGGGAATGTATATATATAGCCTTATACTCACAAAAAACAAAAATAGTAAAGAGCAAGAGCGACTAGCAACGAGAGAGCACCCTATCAGATCTTACATATAAGTCCAAATTCACCGTGTCAATTCAAGCAACACACAAAAACAACTCTTATGTTTTAAAGGCCTAACCAAATCTATCTGTATTGTCAGAAATGGCTACTTCACCAGAGGCATGCACTTCTATTTTTGATGAAAGGTACCCTTTGTCTTTTCCTCAAGTGTTCTACGTATGCTACCCTATACTTTCTTGCGAATGGGATTTGATAGAGAGCCTTGCATGTGAGAGAAATTTTGAGGAGTTAGAATGGCTGATACGTCTATGGATAACTAGTGATCCCTACCCAGTCGCGAATGTGTCTCCAGTGGCACATGCTTATTCTTTTGCACAAGATGAGTATCCACGCATCGCGAGGTTCTTGATTAGCATGCTTGCACAAGAGGATGATGAAGAGGAACTAATAGAGACCGAGGAAGACTATGGCGTCACGGACAACGATTTTATTTATCTAGATGATGAGGATAGAGGCCTAGCCTTAGGGTGGCCACCCGGTTTATATAATATCCTCTTTCCTTGATTCTAAAAGGGGTGACAGATAGGTAGGTTAGGGGTCTAGATTGTGTTTTGAGTTTGTTTTTTAGGAGTTTTAATTTTTCACACTGACATGCCTCCTAGAGGTATAGTGCCTGTTTTTGGATGTGTTAGGTAGGACTTATATGGATCTCCATCCACATGGATGAGGACATCTGCTTCAACGAAATGAGCCACTCCATACCTCCAGGTGTACTACTTTCCATGATTCATGTTGGTGGATATGTGTAATTGCTAATAATGATTTTTCATGCTTTGTTTGAGTGCAATAGTTATGATTGTTATCTGCCATTATAGATGTATAAATTTGTCTTTGCTTAAGTTGATTGAACTCCAGTTTAATCTTATGGATGAGCCTGGAGATTAGGAGACCGTGACTTTAGGTTAACTCATTTACTTGACCACTAGGCCTAGCTAATAAAATTATCCGAGTATTTGAGACCTTAGGAATGTTTTAGGCAGAGAAAGGCTTGTTCACTTAAACAACAAAAAACACTAGTGCGAATACCAAGGAAATGGAAGCAAAAAAAAAAACATAAGTGCCACAAATGAAAAATCTTACGCTGGAAGAGAAATCCTGGCTTGAATTGGTACTTCACTCACATGTATTGTCTATGGTACTAGAGCCCTAGAGGTTCCCAGTGTGGGCGCTTTTCCTTGAGAAGCAAAAAACCCCGGACATACAAAATAAGCACACACGTCACATGATTGTGACCCAAAGTAAAAAAGTATTAAAAAAAAAAAACATAAAAAAATAAAGAAAAATTAAAAGACTTCCATTGAGCTTACAGTTAACATTTCAAGCTTTTGTTTGCAGTTGTGAGAGCGAGTTGGCTAATCAAAGCTGAAAAGCATAATTAGGGAATCTTGCATTTAGATAATCTTCTTAGCTTAGCTAGTACTAGAGTAGATGTTTTAACCTTAGTCATAGCTAACTAATTGATAGACTCACCCATAAGCTCAAAACTCTTGATTAATTAATTTACTCAAAGTGAAATTTATTTGTCCTTAATGGCAGTCTAACATTTCATAAATCTTGCATTTACTCATTTCCACATGTACTTTACATTCCCCTCATGATTTATGGCAATATAATTCCGCTTGCTAAAACAGTGACTTTGCCTTGCAGATTCAAATCTAAATGCTCTACAACATGGACATATCAAGCTTCAACTCAATAGCTTCCGAGGACGGAATCTACATCAGGAAGGGGGGCAATGTTAACCCTCGTGGCTCACGGACACCCTATCGCCTACGACGGACACCGTAACCGTATTATTTATTTAAGTAGAGTCAGGCACCGGGCTTGTTGGTCCAATAGGGAAAGGTAGAGTGATCGCCGATGAGAGGCCCACTCTAACACGAACATGCTAGGGTTAGTTGGCTAAGCATGGGCGCCCAAGTGTGAATGGGGTGAGCTCACATAAAAGCCAATTAAACCTAAAATTGAGTCATTCTCTCATTGTGCAATAGAAGCTGCTCTTGCTCCATCTCCACCTTCTCCTTCACCATCTCCTTGTGTGTGTGCGTGTGAGAGAGAGAGAGAGAGAGGGAGAGTGTGTGTGCGATCGAGCATTACGAAGGCACGACGATGGCAAAGCGGTTGAGTGCGGCACGACTGCAGCTTCTTCTTCATCGCGGCGAGGAATCCACTACGAAGGCGAGCGTAGAGCGGTGAGTGACACACCCTTTGCTCTCTTGATCTTGCTAGTTTAGGCTTGTTGTGTGCTTGGAGCCATTTGTGGCTCGCACACGGTGTATCGGCAAGTCCTTTGCTTCGACAGTGCGGCAAGGAGCGCACAGTCGCTAAATTGTGCATTGCAGCGTCTCTATCTATGGCCCTGCAGCGTCGCTATATAGCGACTCTGATAGAGACTGCATTAGCGACGGCTATAGCGACGTTCTCGTATCGACGATAATAGAGACGCTTTTAGCGACGTTGGGGGTTTAAAAAACCCAATGTATTTCCGTCGCTATAAGTGTCACAAGAGCACACAACCTCTTGTAGTGTGACCCTTGTGGCCCACTCAAAACTTGTGACTACGCATCTGTATTTTTTGTTGTCACATTTTCTCTTACATCAACTTCTTAATCAGGCTTCACATCAAAATACCAACTCTCCATTTCGTAAAAAACAACATCTTTGACCACCTTAATGTTATCTATAATAGGATTGTAACATTTATACCCTTTTTCTCAAGGGAATATCTAATGAGCACACATTTTACTGCTTTTGGATCAAGCTTACTTCGCATCTCATCCAAAACATGCACATAAGCAATACATCCAAACACTCTAAAATCTAATACATCCTTTTATCTAGCACAAAACTTCTTTTCTTGTGTCGTATCATGGACCGAAATAGTAGGGGTCGTGTCCATAATGTAAACACAACCTCAGCCCCATACCAATGAGGCATGTTCTTCTCATTGATCAATGCTCTAGCAACTTAGCTATGTGCATATTCTTATGCTCAGCAACACCATTTTGCTACAAAGTATAACTGCAAGAAAACTACCTCTGAATTCCATATTTTTTTAGAAACATATTGAGCTCATTGGAAAAGTATTCTCCCCCTCCATCTGATCTCGGACACTTTACATGTTTCCCAATCTATTTTTCAACCAAATCCTTGAAATTCTAAAAGAGCACAAACACCACACTTTTTTGCTTCATGAAACAGATCCATAGCTTCCTTGTTTGGTAATCAATGAAGCTCTCATAGTAAAATCCACCCACTGTCATAGTCTTTGCTGACCCCATACATCTATATGTACTAAATCGATTGTATTTCTACTTAAATATGCTTGTCATGAAGAAATGATGCTTTTAATTGCTTCCAAAACTAACAAGCCCCACAAATTTTCTCTTTTCAACAACTTTAAAGGTCTGCCCTATAACTATCTCTTTAAATTGTATCATCTTTGGTCTTTCCAAGTTTAGATAACCAATACATTTGTGTCAGATCTCAATATCCATCACAACTCCTACACTGAAAGGAGGAGAGCAATGAAGTGTGCTAGTCTCCACCCAGCCATGCTATCTTATAGCTTCCCCCTAGCTTCCTCAAAGACAAACATAGGAAAATTTTTCTTAAGTGCAGAGACATTCTCCCATGTAGAACCTTCTTTAGGTGTATCTAGCCATTTTACCAACACCTGTTGTCTGACATGATGTTTGGTGCGAAGCTCATGAGAATCAAAAATATTTTTGGGTTCATGAGGGATGCTTGGCGGTTCTATAATGTCAACTAACATGCCTGTGTCAATGAAGTTGTCATTCTATCCTAACTGTTTTCACAAACGGCTAACATGAAAAATAGGATGAACTCGTGAGTGCTTGGGAAGAGCTAACTTATATGCCACTTGACCTATATGTTTGAGAACGGTAAACGGTCCACAATATCGTGGTGAAAGTTTAACAACTTTTCCCGTCTTCAGACTTTCTAAATGCTCCATAACGTTGAAGAAAAGCTTGTCTCCTTCTTGGAAAGTAGCAAGATGGTGATGCTCATTCGTGTACTTCTGAAAACATCAACAAGAAACCTCGACTATGGAAACCCTTGAGTTAACTATTGAAGACCCAACTTTTGCACTGCATACTGATTTGAATTGCATTGACCTTCGAAGCATGATAGAGCCAACCATTACGGCTATGCATAGACACGATTGTTCAACCCATGCACACAGTCGTCCCAGAGTACTTCATCTAAGAGGGGTGGAAGGAAACTTCATTAATTAAGGGCAATGTTTGAAGAGGGAGCAAAAAGTTGGATGTTAACGTTTAGTTTTTGTAAAATTACCTATTAATGTCCTTAAAATCATCAACAGGGGAATTTCAGCTCTGATAGCATCTCCCTGATGAGTGTAAATAGTGTATATTAGAAATTACATTAAAAAATAGTATTTTTTGCTTATTTTCATTAATTTTTCTTGATATTGGAGCTTAAAAATGGAGAAATCCACCAAAAAGTAATAAAATAGTGATTTTCAATGGATTTTCTTGATTGTTGATGTTTCAATTTTCTTTTTTAGTGCATTTTATTATTTTCTTTAATTTTGTCCATAAACATGTCAAAAATTAATAACAAATAACAAATGAGCTCAGATGGAGGAATTGAAAATAGCTAATTATAAACATCTTTTCATGATAGTGTATCTACTCTATCTCACTGTAGCTCACTATTGAGCTATATATCTCGCTTTTTTGAATTAAGAGCAACATGCACACCTTTGGACAATGTATAAGTCTTCTCCATTAAGTTTTTTTCAGTACTGAGGAGAGTTCACATAAACATAAGTAATGAGGAGATGATGTGGCAAGCACATAAAATAACATTAACACATCCTAAACAAAATGACATCTACAAACCAAATTCTCAACAAAGTCATCAATTAGCAACTCCAAAACGAATTCATTGCCATAAACATAGAGAGAATATAATAAGTCTCAAAAAAGAACGGGGTAATTTGCCATAAAAATTTTCAACTACAGTCTACAATGTCTTTAAGAAACTGTAATATCCACCGCTTCTTCAAGATCTGCGTTCAATGCTTCCTCAAGCATATCCACCGTTTCTTGAATATCTGCCTCATGACTTGGTCCTGCCTCCTCAGGCAGGGGACAGAGAGGACCATATCGTGCTTCGTATCTGGCAAGTTTTTTGGATAAAACAACAACTTCTGCTTCTTTGGATGCCAACTTCTCTCGTAACTCCTTGGCTGGCTAGTGTAGCCCCCTGAGACTCGATATTAACAATTTGTTCATGCTCTTCTGGTAGGAGCACCACTGACCTCTTTCATGCAGGTGGATCTGCTGCCCTATGACACGCTTGTGCCCTTTCTTTAGCTCTTCCAAGTCTGACACCAGTGTTGAAAGGATGATCTGTCCAAAGGACACGCTTCTTCATTATCTCTTGCTCAAAGACTTGTTGGATGAAGTACATAGCAACTTGATTATTATTAGGTAGACTGCACTCCTTTTGGATGAAGCGTAGAAGCAACACACACATGAGCCCTTTATGTTGCAAATCTAAGATTTTCAATGGTGTCGTTGCCTTGACATGACCTGACCTCCTGAACAGTACGTCTTTCACAAAAAAGGAGGGACAACACTTGTTTACGTCCTCCAATTTCATTGGTCCACCCTCCAAACCCTCGGGCTCCGTGGCCTCGACAAAGAATTCAGAGAGGTCTTGAGCCCCATGATGCAGGCTCTCCTCTCTGAGGATGCGTTGAAACTCCTCATGGTCGATCTTACCGTTGACATTAGGAGGAGCATATGGGGCTGCCATTTCCTATCAAATTACATGATAATAAAATATTAGATCGAAATGATAGATACACATTGATTAAAAAACTACAATCGATGGTACAATCAATTCTCAACATACACAATTTAAAAAGTCACGTCTCTCTCATCACTTTGACAACACCAATGTAATAAAATAGAATGAAATTTCAAGACAATGGAAATGAGACAAGACAAAACTATTTCATTTCTAAGTATAGACACATTCTCAAATTACAAGGTATGATTTCAATCATTGGATGGCCTAAAGCCTGCACTATTTGGGAGCGTGCAACCAACACGCTTAATGCCTTGTAACATGCTTAGGAGATCATGTGAGGACTTGCGTTGGGTGGGACTGGGAGATACACAAGTGTGCATGACTTCCTGAAAGCGTCTGAGGAAAGAGATATAATTTGTGTCATCATCCTTAGCTAAATATTTCAGGAGTTCTTGAATGAATTTACAAAGGGAGTAGATATCTTGGCTATGCGTGTAGACTCAAGGATTTGTGGATATACATTCGAGAGCCACTTACCAATATCGCTTGCTCCAAGTTTCCCTTGTCGATGGGAGAAGATCTGGCAACTTCAAAAATGTGTTCTCTGTGGGGAACAAGGTTGCACTACCCCAACCACATACGCCCACATATACGCCAGTGATACCAAAATGCAGCAAGATATTACTTTCATGAACATCACTGTGAGTGATGTTATTCGCATGCAAAAAGATGAAGATTTATAGAAATCCATTGATGTTAGGCCATATATTCTGATTGATGGCTTCAAAAATCCCCTAGACGTCTTTGAAACCCTTGCTCATGGCCACATTCTTCCCCTCCTTTTGGAGTCTCTCTAGCCAGTGGTCGAGGTTTCCACCATTCTACATCTTGAACATGAGGGTGGGAGCTCGCATGACGTGTCTTGCCAATCTCAGAGCAGAAATGATTCAACTATGACTGATATTCATAATTGTGGCCTCATGCAACACTATGTCATTGGCACTCTTTTGACCATCACACTTGACTAGCTGGCCTGCGTAAAATTCATCTGTGAAGGTCTCATGATTGACTTTCACCTTCGTGACTATGCCGTATCTACCTTCTCCAATGCTTGGAATTTGTGGAAATTCAATGCAAGCCATGCGCATGGTGACGAGATTGCATGGGTCTAAACTTCCTAGGCAGGAACTTCGGGTACATCCTTCGACTGTTCTACGTGTGGTCTCTTTCCCTGTTGCTTCATGCTTCTATTGAGGACCTCTACTTCCTTCATGTGTTCCATGAAGCCATACTTCCCTTTAATTTGCTTGTCAAGGGTTTCTGCAACTCTGCAAACTTTTCCTATGAATCGACTCACGTCGTGGGCCAATTGACCACTTGTAAGGACTTCAATCCCACCTGAAGCACTACAAAATTTTGCAACTAGTGCTGCATATATAGCACTACATAACTCATCCAAAAATTATTTGTACAAGGACTCTTGCAAGACTTCTTGGGGACGATCACTTCGTAATCCATAAAGATGAGTGCATACACATTCTTCGAAATATTTGCGCTCAAATTTTGTTATCTTGCCTATAGTACCCATGATGTGCGTTCTAAAACTAAGAAATAAAAAACCATAACTTCTCATCAGTATAAGTGAGTCAGTGACATGTAGTGCAACACATTCTAGTCATTCTTTGCAACCTATATATGCAACACAACCATGAAGCAATCACTCTAAACCCTAAACCACAGGTCCACATGAATGCAATTTATGATTAACATACACAAGAACGTCCACACGATTATGCATGATGTTAATTATGGTTTTTCATATCATAAAAAATATGTTATGATTTTTTGAATAAAAAACCCCGCATGTATGAGATGCTATCAATAGGAATGTGACACAAATACACATTATTCTACAAATGACAAAGGACAACGTAAAACGTGGTGTCACATGTGTATCCCTCTCATTGTAAGAATCTAAGCAAATCCTAAGCACCAGACGCAAGGGTTTTATTCTTGTTGTAAGAGCAAAGGATAAATGTTCGATCCAGATGTCGAGAACGTCACACTTTAAAATCAGTAGCTCATCAAATAATGGTTTTTTTTTCCACAGATCGTGTCTGAGAGAAACTCCTCCCGTCATAAGAACCGAAGATCGTGACGCGGGGAGTAGTTTAAATATTACACTTTTCTCATTATACAAATCTACAACGTAGATCTACGAATCATGTGGTCCATGAATACGTAGATTGAAAAGTGTATAGCTTAATGACTCACTAGATAAAAAAATTATTTGCACAGATCGTGTCTAGGAGTAACTTTTTTCGTTGTAAGAACCAAGGCTCAGACGCAGGAAGAAGTATGATTTCTTGTAAGCTCACATTTCATTGGAGCTTATTTTACCTAAAGTATCTTACAAAGTAAGAGTGTTGTGAGACATATCAAACAAATGCACATGCTATTTAAGGGTCTCCTAAGACACCGTACAAAGTATGAGTGCCGACAAGCATATCAAAACAATGTACGTTGTTATCTAAATTCCTAGAACATTGACTCAAGTAAGAGTGATGCAAAGCATATCAGAACAACAGTCAATGTTTTTAATTTTTTTTTCTAGATTACTATGGGAGTAAGATATAAAATCAAACAACCCATAGTAATTTCTATACCCTAAATTTTAAGCTGTTATGTAACTAAGAAGGTCTGAAGGCGTATCAGAGACACATCCAGTTATATAATCACGTGAAAATACAATTTAAATTATTGTTTATAAGAATGCAAACGTGAAGAGAAAAGATGCAAACCAATCTTGGGGCCTTGCAGGATCGGGGGTATTGCCTAGATCTTGTTTTTTGTTAGGTTCATCTACATGGTTAGTGCGTCGGGGTTCAATGACCTACACGGCTAGTGCATTAAGGATCTTGGCTTGGATTTGTGTAAACACTCGATGCTGGCATCAAAGAGGCATATGGTTAGTATTGATTCCTACCACCTATTGGTATTTGGAACCTTTTGGAGCTCGGGTTCATGGAGGGAGGTGAATTGGCCTCAGTTTATGCCTGGCTCAGGTAAGTGGGAGGTCTTCTGGCTTGCTCCTAGTGAAGTGAAATTCTCTATGTCCATAGTAGACTAGAAGTGGACAGGTGAACCAATCCATCCCCACTATTTTTTATGTTATGGTATACACAAATTTTGTTATTGCATTAACTCTTGGTTGGATGTTTCATTTAGATAGTGCATTTAAAGATTATTTTTTGTCATTATTTTGTTTCTTTGTGCACTCTATTTCACCCTCCACTCTCTCTCTCTCTCTCTCTCTCTCTCTCTCTCTCTCTCTCTATCTCTCTATTCTTGCAGCGCGATGTAGACATATATTCACCCTCCACCTTGTGATTTTTCTTGAATAGGATTTCATTCATACCACCTATTCAAAGGTAGCACTAGTTGCTAGGTGCCTCTAGATGGAGTCTAGCTTATGGCCTAAGCTCCATGCTAGGTCACGCGTTAAGAACTCCTCCCCTATGCAAACACTTGTACAACTCTGATGTATATTGAAACTGTACACAAGTGTAAATTGTATATTTTTTGCATAGACCTCTGGGGAGGGGTATCTCTGAGCCACATAAGCTAGTAGTCACACAAACTATAGTCACATAGACTGAAAATGGTCCCAAATGATATGGTTTCACACATACTAAATATTTCTTTCCTCAAAAAAAGAACGTGGAAGACCATCCATGTCTACAATACATTAGAAAAGTCACTATAGTAATCAAGGGTAGTGAAGGCATGGAGACAGTTTTCCTCCTCTTGATCTTTATCTTTGTCTTCTTTCTCTACAAGGTTTTCTTTGACTTTTTATTTGTCTTTTCTAATATTGCTCCTACTATGGCAGTTTGTTGGTGGATGGCCTTTGATACTGCATTTGCTACAGGCTCTTTCTTGTAGCAGTCCTTAGAAAAATGCATTCATAGCACTTTTTTGGCATTTTTCCTAGTTGATGAAGATGCAATCTAGATGATGATGCAATGAAGTCCCTTCCATTGGATAAAGTCTTCTTGTTTTCTTTTTCTCCTCTTCAATCAATGCATTGATCACGTGTTGCAAAGTGCGTATAGGATCCTTCTATTCTAGCACTATGAAAATATTGTACAAACACGACAGCCTTATCTTCCTCGAAAATCTAAAATTGAATAAGTTAATTGATTAATGATACTCAATAATCTAGAAATATCATTCCATTGATCCATTGTTAGTATGTAGAGGTTCTTTTAAAGACTTATCTTGCTCATTTTCTGTTTCGCACCGAAATTCTCTTTTAAGGTGGTCCATGCTTCAATGGCCATGGTGTAATTATCAGTGAAGTCTACATAATTATTGTGTAGTGAAGTGATATTTATGTCAAGAGCCTACTCCTCTTTGTATTGAACTTGTGATGCTTGGGTTCTGGTGAGTGTGTTTTCAAATGTGGGTGGTTTAGGTGCCAACAGTTTGACAATAGACCACAATTGTTTGCGCATAAGGTAACCTCATAGCTTAGTCTACCAAGTCTAGGGGGACACTTACATGCTTATGGTTCATGGAAATTTATTTGGATTCAAGATGGTATAATGATACACCCATTTTAAATCACATGATGTCTATGCCTTGGGATCTAGGAGGGTACTATGATGAGCATACTTTGTGGCACTATGCTTATATACAGATCCATGCAATCACTTATTTACATGTACTTATGCCACATCTCAAGAAAGTTGCATGAGATGAAAGACCAATATTTCCATGCATTATGGGGTTTTTCTTACTTCATGTTTTATGCTAGGATTTTGATATGACATCATACTGACGTAATGTCTGCAAAAAGAGGTTCTTTGGATTAATTTTGGTGGTTTTTGTGCACACTGGTCCATATGGTTCAAGGCTAGAAAAAATCATATTTAAAGGTGTATTTTGTATTCCTTGATGGGCTCTACCATCTCATCTTTATAGCTTTCAATTTCGAGGCCATTTCACAGAGTTATGGACATTTAGGAGTCTGTTGTGCTACCGATGGTTCACCTTAGGAGTGCATGCCAATTTTATCATTTACAGTAGCCTCAAGTATGCTCTACAACCTTGGCCATAGGGCTTGTCAATTTGAATTCTTGACACAAAGATATGATGAGTTAAAGATGTGGTGCTTATCCCTGAGATTTCAAACTGAATACATGGGTTTGGCGATCCCAAAGGTGTTCGACATAAAAAATTTCAAAGATATTTAGGTGCTTGAATACATGTGCTTTGCAAATCATCAATCAAATATCAGAGCAAGAAGATACGGCTCAAAGTTGATGGTTGTCGTCATGATCCTTACCTCTCTCCACGGAGATCTCTTCACACAAGAGCGACCCTTTTGGGTCCTTGTATCCACAAGAGGTTAGATGGAGATCTCTTCAAAAGAGAGCGACCCTTTTGATTCCTGGTATTCACAAGAGGCCATCCGGACTCGGCATAGGACGTAAACTATTTTTTTAATGTGCTATGGCATGTGAAATTGGGGTGAATGTCTGTCCATCTGACGGGAATCACAGTTAGACTCAAAGGTAAGTTTTCATGCAAGATTCAAGTGAGAGGAGAAGAAATAATGGAAAGTATTGAGGTAGAAGGGGAATAGCTTGTTGAAAGGAAAAGGAGGGGCGTCTATTTACTCTGTTATGGAGAAATAAATTTTGGCAGTTCCTGTATGAGAAATTGTAGCTACAAGGCACCATCAACAAACAAAATTCAACGGGGGACTTGTGGAGAGCTAGCCACCGTGAGCCAAAAGGTACGTAGGCAAGATTGAAGGTGAAGAGACGAGAGAGAGAGAGAGAGAGAGAGAGAGAGAGAGAGAGAGAGAGAGAGAGAGAGAGAGAGAGAGAGAGAGAGAGAGAGAGAGAGTTATGGCTGGCCATTAAGTCTTGTAATTAAGAAATTGTAATCATAATTTTTTAATCAATATTAATTTTATAATACATTCTCAAGATCTTGTTAGACTCAGGAGCCACAACATGTTTCATGGATGAAGAATTTGCAAAACAATTTGGTGAAAAAGACAAAGATAAGATTCCATTGCAACTTTTCCAACTCATAAAGAAACAAAATTGTTGACCACATGAAAACTCTCTCCTCTCTTGTGTGCGAATGCACTCAATAATAGCAAGCTTGGTAGCCACAATTGCAATAGAAAATGTCTCCCCTCCCTCTCTCTCAAACAAACACACACACGCACATCAGTGATGAATATCAAACATTGTCGCGCCACACAATTCTTTGAAATCATCCACACACAATTTATATCTTAAAGAAAAGCTCAAATCATGGGGAGTGGGGAAGAGAGAGAGAGAGAGAGAGAGAGAGAGAGAGAGAGAGAGAGAGAGGGAGAGAGAGTTGGCCCGCAATTAGAGGCAATGGAGGAGGGGAGAGAGCACCTAGCAATCATGGAGAAGGAGAAACTTACACTAAACAAAAGTGAACTGGCATGAAATTTTATTTTTCCACTGGACACGTGGAGATGCTCTCTCTCTCTCTCTCTCTCTCTCTCTCTCTCTCTCTCACACACACACACACACACACACACACACACACACACACACACACACACACACACACACACACACACACTACAAAAGCTAGTGACTCGTAAGAAATTTAATTTTTCCAGTGGACACGTGGAACTGCGCTCTTCTCTCCCTCCCTCTCTCTCTCTCTCTCTCTCTCTCTCTCTCTCTCTCTCTCTCTCTCTCACACACACACACACACACACACACACTAAGAGAACTTGATACAAGACTTGGATTACAAGATTAAAGTAGAAGGAAAGACTCGATTGCAAGGACAAGGCTTGAACAAAATAGAAGAGCTAGAAGAGGACTTAGCTCCCAGGAGCCTCACAACTAGTGTTGACTAGTGTTGGCAAGACTGAGGAGCTTGTAGCCCAATACCTCTATTTATACTAAGGGCTAAGGAGGTTAGGATCTTTCTAGGTTGTTCCTTGTAAGGAGGTTATATCCTTCTAGGTTCTTCTTTCTAAGGAGGTTAGGAACTTGGGGGGTTCACCGTTCACCACCCTTCCATATAAAGTGCGTTTGCGGGGTATTAAATCCCCCCCTCTTTTAACTAAATGAATAAAATGACCCTTATTTTAAGAAAATTTTCCAAAATTGAATATAAAAACCCATATTTTAATTGTATCTCTGCTAAACTGCCTAAAATTTTTACATTTTAAAAACCCTCCTTTCGAACTCACATTATACATTAACATGATTACATAGTGCACCCCCCGAGGTTAGAACCTTCTACGTTCTTCCTTCTAAGGAGGTTAAAACCTTCTAAGTTCTTCCTTCTAGAACCATTTAGCAATAATACAGGGAATGATATATAAGCGATGATGCAGGCAATGATATAAGCATTGATGCAAGTGTGGTGACATAAGTGATGAGGCAATCGATGACATAAGTGATGATACATGTTTGGTGACATAAGCAATGATGTAGACGATCTTTTAGAAGCTTCTAGAAATTTCTTCAATCTTTTAGAATCTTCCAAAATCTTTGAGTCTCCTACAAGGTAAGTCCTCTTCTAGCTCTTGTCTTATGTTCAAGTCTTGTCCTTGCAATCAAGTCTTACCTTTGTACTTCAATCTTGTGTCAAGTTCTCCTAATCAAGTCTTGTAATCAAGATTGTTAATCAACATTAATTTTATAATCAAGTCTCAAGATCTTGTTAGTTGTGAGTGTCTCCCCTCACTCTCTCGCACGCTCTCCTAGCTTGCGACGCACTCTTATCTCTTTGGCAAGATTGAGGGGCTTGTAGCCCAAGACCTCTATTTATACTAAGGGCTAAGTAGGTTAAGATCGTTCTAGGTTCCTTCTTCTGGGAAGGTCGGATCCTTCTAGGTTCTTCTTAATAAGGAGGTTAGAACCTTCTAGGTTCTTCCTTCTAAGGAGGTTAGAATCTTCTAGGTACTTCCTTTTGGTGATGATGTAGGTGGTGACATAAGAGATGATGTAGGTGTGGTGATATAAGTGATGATGAAGTTGATGATATAAGCGATGATGCAAGTGTGGTGATATAAGAAACAACATTATGAGAAATATGAACCTTGTATAGGCCTTGTAAGAATCCTAATTTTTAGGGATTAAGGCTAATGTTGTGTGGGGTTAAGGGGGCAAGGGCATTGAAGAAGGTAGTTTTGAATAGGCTTTTCTAGCCTTTTTTTTAGACAAACGTAGGATGTGGACCTAAGGGGTTACTTTCTCTCTCTAGCTTTTTTTAAAGTGAAGGAAGCATAGGGGTATGACCACATCAGTAAAAACGTGGGTTACTAAGAGTCAAAATTTGACTTTTTTCAAAAAAAAATCATTTTTACTTATTTTTTACTTAAAACTCCCTCCCAACATATATACATATCCAAAAATCATTTTTTAACCCACAAGCTTAGAAAGTCCATTTTTTCAAAAATCTTTTCCCCCAAAAAGTAAAAAACACTTTGTTCTCTCCTCCTCCTCCCTCCTCTATCCCTCTCCTCTCCCTCCTTGTCCCTACCTTCCTCCTCCTCCCCAATCTCTGCCTCCCCCCCCTCCCTCCTTCTCTCCTCCCATCTTTATCAACCGCCCTACCCCTCCCCCTCTATCTTTTCATCATTTGCTTCCTCACTCAATAGCTTCCATGTGCTCACGGACATCAAAAATGGTTTGCTTCCACCACCACGTACTCCACACACCAGAAGCATACATATTCGCTCCCACGGCGTTTGCACCGAAGACCGCTAGTGAGGGTGATCAAAGGTCATCACAGGAACGTCGCACTGCTTGTGAGACCAATGTTGACATTTGGGTGGATGGCCATTTGTACCCTTACGATCCTATAAGCCGCTTCCGTCTATCGTGTAATAGCCTTTCCATATTTCTTCAATTTCTTGGGAGGGATGAAGTAGGCTTCTTAGGCTATTGCAAGAGGTTGTGTATGGGTGCAGGTGCTTCTTTGCATATGTGGATGCACGAATGTCAAGCTCTTCACCTCAAGACGACGGCATTACAAGAGAGTGTTGCCTCTTCGGAGAGGGTGTTAAAAACTCTTGAACAACAAATGCAAGAAAAGGAGTCCCACATCCAGAAGCTTACCAACACCATCACATACTTGAAAGAAACACCCCTTGGTGCAAGGGAACGCAAACACACGTATTCATCCATTGAAACTTTTGCACATTTGGGAGGAGCACTCAAAGGACGCCACAAGGTGATTTGGTCTTTACTTGCATGATGCATTCTTACTTCACACTATTTTCTAGCATTTATTTTTATTTGTTGCTAGAAACTTCATCCAGGAGACAGGTGGTGGAACAAGCCAAGATAATCGAGTCAACCTTCTCACTAGTTGTCTCAATACCTAGGATGTGATTTCTATCTTACAATCACCTGGAGGTAAGCACATTAAGGATGCAGTCACCAAGGACCTTATGCGTAAATTGAGAAATGTGGTTAGTGATGATGACGTGCAACAAGCTTGTGATGAGGCTGGAATCAGCACCAAAGCCTATCAGGCTATTTTCCAACTTCTAAAGGATGCCCTCAAAGAGCATGGCATTGTGGAAAACCTATTTCCCGTTCCTCACAAGGTCAACCTCGCAAAGAAAGCCACAAACGAAGATGTGTTCTCCCGCATTGGGACATACCTCCCTTTATGCTTCGTGCGCAACAAAGACAAGGGAAAAAGGTAAGAAATAAGGAACGATATTTTTGTGGATCTTAGAAGGCTTCAACAAGCCATGCTTAGATTTTATGAGTTACCTGAAGAAGTTGACACACTTTACTTTTTTCTTTGGTATTGTTCTTATCATAGAATCTGAAGTTTAAGGTCTTGGCACTATTTATTTTGTAGTGCTTGGCACAAAGATCGCTTTTGTGCTGAAACTGGATAAGCGTCAAATAGTGAAAGGCCGAAGGTTAGAGAGGCTAAGTGTCACTCTAATGAACTAGGCTCTTCTGCAAACCAAGCAAAAGGATTCAGTCGAGCCATCTCCCACCCCATATTTTAGCCTGTAATCAGAGAAAGACATTTGGTGGTTGGGTGCTATTGAGGTGCCCAAAGAGACCAATGGAGTACTTTCATGGATTTTTGAGAGATCTCCATGGATCACAGAAGTAATACACTCCCAAAGTGCAAGTCAGAAGTTGGAGATTGAGGGTTTTGGTAGTTATGATGTGGAGTGGCACTTAGGTGGGGATTTGAAGACCATAAAGTGTTTTCTTGGCTGCAAACAAGGGGCTTCTTCTCTCATGCCTTATCCATTTTGCACTCGAGGGTAAAAACCTAATGGACAAAAATCACATAAGAGCACTGCAAAGGTCGGTTCCATGCTTACATGGCAAGGGCATGGAGAACAAGGGTTAGATTGTCGTGATGTCAGAGATGAAGGTAGAGAATGGTAAGCGTCTATTCTGAGATGTCCCATGCTCAATGCCCCAGACCGTGATCAAAAGGACCACGCTTGGAATCCAATCTTTCCATTTCCTCTATCGAATGTACATTACACGCATTCATGCGCATTTTTGATAGGCTATTGATAATGAAACCATTGGAAAAGTCCCAGGAAGCGATCGAAAGAGTGGAGATACTCTTGAATTCCATTGGATGTCATGGTGGAAATGTGTTAGACACTTTTTGAAGAAAGTTTCCCAAGGAAAGCCAAGTCGATATGATGCTCAAAACAGCTCCAACAACCAGCAGGCAAGTAACCTTCTGGGAGCTTTGGAAGGAGTTATGCAAAGCTACTACTGACAATGATTCAAATGGCGAGCTTGCAAACAAGCGCAAGCAAGTTTGGGCACATTTTGATAGAATGGTCAAAGCTTATGGGCCTTAACAGCACAACAGAAGAAGAACGCCAATCATTTCAAGCACCCTTGGCGGATTTTACCAAGGTCTTCACCCTTTCTTGGGGTGAAAATAAAATCACACATTACATGGTAATCCATTTTACGTGGTGTATTTATTACAAGGTATTGTTTTTATTAAATAATGTGGATCGTTTACTCATGTGAACAACATATCTTGTTTGCGCCTGGTGCATTTTTTATGCACAAGTATGGATCGCTTGAAATTTTTAGCACTCAAGGCATGGAGAAGTCCCATTATCGAGCAAGGGGAGTGTACTTCAAAAATACTCGACATGGTGGTGGAATGGTGCAATCCAATTATTTGGAGGAGATGTTCAACTGGTTTTTTTGCACAACATTTGCTCGTAAGCTCACAATGGAGAGTGCGCAACAATCCAAGATTGCTATTGAAGTGCGGGAATGGAGTCGTCAAGAGCATAGCAACAAGTGGCAAATGTCGCAAGGTCCCGCCAAGCATGCTGCATGGCAGCGATGCAGAGTGAGACAAGGATCAAAGTGGATACTACGCGAGTCACTAAACGTGAACGTAGGGTCCAACTCTTAGCGACATGTTTATGTAAAAAATAATAGCTTTTTTTTTCAAAATTAGTGTGAACAAGCCCTTTTTAAATGGGCCCTTATAAATATTGCATGCTCTCATAAACCACTCATTTCTTAAGAACAGGTGAGATCTTACCATACGAAATGGCGCGCACCAAACAAACCGAGAAAGAGCATCCACCTGCCAACAAAAACACCCTCCAAGGATGTGAGAAGCTGGCATGGCTTAAAGGCACAAGAAAACGACCACAAACACCTGGCCGTTCCAGGAAATCTTCTGGCAGCGGGCATGGTAGTAGGGCACTAGAGTCATCGAGGGCTGTTGAATCTCCACATCCTCAAGATATAACACCTAGAAAAAGAATGAAGCAACGTGCCCAGCACTGGAGAGAAGAAGAGGGCCAGCAAACAATAGAGTCTGATAGGGAGGAGCCGTCGCGCCACCAATCACAAGCAGGACCATCCAGGACTCGGGTGGTCCATACAGACACTGAATCAGAGAGTGAGCCACCATGGCTGTGAGCTAAAATACCGCGTAAACATCGGGTGCCCGTTGGGGGGAAGACACTGCCTCGAGGCCAGGGAGCTCTCCCCACACCACAAGATCGGCAGGCAAGGGAAGAGGATGAATCAGAAGAGGCTACAGATCCGGCCCCTAAGCATGTAAACAAGTGCAAGTCTAAGTTTTTCAAGAAGCCTAAACGCCGCCAGCCAGCAAATGTGTAAGTGCCCCCAAGACAACGACAGCAGTGCCGAAAATAGCAAGGGCATTCGCAGAAATCCGCCACTACCAGAAGACTACATAGCTTTTGATTCGACGCGCCCCCTTTGCTCGCACAGTGAAGGAGGTGCTTCAAAGCTATGGAAATCAATATAGAATGCAAGCAATAGCGCTAGAGGCTATTCAAGAAGCTGTAGAGGCCCACATCATTTCGATGTTGGAAGATACCAACCTATGCGTCATTCATGCAAAGCGAGTGACAATACAGCCAAAAGATATGCAGCTTGCACATCGATTGTGATGAGACTTCGGGCAATAGCCGAAGGTACCCCTCTTTTTGTATCGCACATCCTTGTCTTTGTAATGTTTTGACTTTCCAATGACAATGTGATCAACAGTTGTGTCTGCTGTGTCTATTATCTTTGTAATGAGATGACTTTGCAATTTCAAACTTCTGTTTACCCATAAGATATCAAAAAAGTTAACATATTATGAAACCAGGTGTCTATGAAACAATAAAATAGGTTTTTCAAATGTCCAATGTAATTGGGCCTTTTGGTGCAGTTAATGAATTGCTTTCAGTTAATTTATGTAATTTAAGTATCCTAGGGGATAGAGATGCCTACCAAGTGCAAAAAAAAGGGTGGCCACAAGGGCACGCAAATGGCCCATATTCCACCATTTTTGGATGGCCCATTTGCGCGCCGTTGTGGCCACCCTATTTTGAGCACCTGGTAGGCTTATCTACCCCTTAAATTACACAAATTTACTAAAAGCAATTGGTTTTGCATCATTACTTTAGATGGAGCCTTGTGGCCACCCTTTTTTTGGCCATTTCAAGCTTTGAATTCCCCATAGGATATAACAAAAGTTAAGATATTGTGAAACCAAATGTCTATGCAACATTAATTTGGATTTTTCAAATGTCCAATGTAATTGGGCTTTTTGGTGCAGGGGTGTACTAGGTAGAGCTAAATCAGGTGATAGTGCGCTAGAAAACTTAAATTCAGAATTGATTTCACCTTTTCTAGTGTCCTTGAGTGTTAACATATGGTGAAATTTCCATAAAAAGGGTGGCCACAAGGCTCCATCTAAATTAATGATGCAAAACCAATTGCTTTCAATAAATTTGTGTTTTTTAAGTATCCTGGGGGGTAGATAAGCCTACTAGGTGCCCAAAAAAGGGTGGCCACAAAGGCGCGCAAATGGGCCATCCAAAACTGGTGGATGGGCCATTTGTGCGCCCTTGTGGCCACCCTTTTTTTTGCTCCTGGTAGGCATCTCTACCCCCTAGGATACTTAAAATACATAAATTAACTAAAAAGAATTGGTTTTGCATCATTACTTTAGAGAAACCACTTCTCACTCAAATGTGTTTTATACTTTCCCCAGTATCATGTGCATCCAACTTCCATTGTGTTGTTACTTCAAGCAAAAAAGACAGCTTATTGAAACATATCACCAATTACAACAATTTTCAAGATTGACAAATCACATTTAGAAGAATTTGCAAGATATAGAGACAATTCCAAATATTTTTTATTACTTCCAAAACGGTGATTTTACATCATGTATCTGAGGAGTTCATAATTTTCTTGACCATTTCCTGACGCCTATCTTGCATGTAAGGAAACTCCCCAGTCGAGAGGGACTGCGCTATGGCCTTTGGGTCAGTTGAGCCAATGGAAGCATGTATCCCTATCTGGGCAAGCACTTTACCACGAAAGCCAATGCCAAACGTCCTGCATACAAGGGATCTATGCACTAGGAACACAAGATGCGCAGTTTGAGCAATGGTGCTCAAACACAAAAACTTGCTCAAAGCTTTCAACGACCAAGTCATAAAATGGGCTTGGGGAGTAAATTCATTATGGATAATGGCCACATCGCCAGGGGGGAGTTGTCCTAGGTAATGTGCAAGGGAAGCTTGAGGTCCAAAGCCCGTATGCTTGCCACCCGTCCTTGCAGCAAAATCTCAAGCTCCACGAGGTCCTGTCATAAACCGATGAAGGTTGAGAAAAAATACAATGAAGGATAAAATAGTAACATGAAAATTAGCATACAATTTACCTCCTGCTCCTTATCTTCCTCCTCCCTATTGTCCTTTGTATCCAAGTCAATGCTCCCATGCACCGCAGCTACAAGCTTTGGATCATCAGATGGGAGGTTGCATAATGGCATAGGCATCCTAGCGGCCTCAACCTTGGCTTGCGTGGCTTGGAATTCTTCCTCAGCCACGTGCAACTGCTGTGCTGCCAGGACCTCCACACATACAACTGCAATAGTGTCAGCAATAGAGTCTCCAACTGGCAAGAGCTTGCTTTCTAGGGCATCTGGCGTATTGTCTAAGGGACATTTGGTGCTGTTGCATAGCACGCTCAAGCATTCATCCATGCACAGGCCAAATGCTTTCTCCAAATCATGCATAAACACATACTCCTTCCCATCCACTACCAATGAGGAGAAGCGACTGATTTCTACCTCTGGGATAGCCACATCCGGCAGTGGTAGTGGCACTGGAGTGTCACTAGGGCCAGCCACAACTATGGATTTCTCAACCACTTCCTCGAGTCCCCCTGGGGTACTCGAGCCGGAGTGTCTTTCCTTTCGCTGCAAGGTTCAGGGGGATAACCTCTTGCTCCATGGTGTCCTTGATAAAGGACCCAACCTGAAGATGTGGTAAGCGGAGCTCCTCCAAATCAGGTTCCTTGCTCACCAAGAAGATAAATTTTGCGAGCCGAGAAAGGTACTCCACCCCCAACTTGCGCTTCTTGAGCGCTGACACCCCTGGGGCTTGCTCGTCCAAGAAATGGCCTACATCGGTGGCAATTTCTTGGAATCGTTGCAACCGCTTGGAGAATGGGCGATCACCTTTGTGTGTATAGCGCAAAATATTGCAAGGCACCCAGATCCCTACATGTGGGGAGATAGATACAGAATATTTTATGATGTGCTCCTCCATGAACGCAAAAATCTCGGCAAATGCATCCATGTGAAGGGCAATTGTGGTGTCAAGGTCAGGGAGACGAGTAAAAAAGGTGTGGAGGTCCAACTTCCCTTTGTATTTGGTGTCCTCGAGGAAGAGGATGAAGTGGGACAAAGGGGTGGATGTGGGTGCAGATGTAGAGGCTGTGGAAGCATCCATGTCTAGCCTGGGGTGTAGATAGAGAGTTGAGGAGATCAAGAGTTGCAAAAGTGAAAATAGTTAATGAGTTAGGTGGCCCCCCTTTTATAATGGACCCTTTTTTAAAGACATTTAAAAAAAAGGCACTTTCACCAAAAAATGATTTCTCATCTCAATGCAATAAAAATTATATTCAAAGACATGATTTACCAAAGCAAATCATGTTGATTACATCGGGGATCGTTTTGAAAATTGCAAGAGTTACAAAGTTATAAGATCGATAGCATAGTTTCATCCATCTCCCAGTCCTTCTCGACCTTCAATTTGTCTTCCATTCTCTTCCCAATCTGCGGACATTCATTACAATAAGTATCTAATTGATCGACAAATCATGATGTATTGAAAATGTGGTGGAAGGATTCTCACCTTGTGACCTTGTAAACGAAATTGTGCTTGTTGAAGGGCCTCAAAACCCATAATAACCAAATGTTCTCGCACATTACTGAGAGTCCAATGCTTGTTCACTTGGACTGCCTCCAAAGCATCGTTGGGCATCTTCACTACAATGTCAAAGCTTGCAATAGCGTCGTCTATACTCTGTAAGGGAGTCCACACTACAAGCTTACACATCCGACGATCATAGTGAAATCGTATGTACAAGGGGGTGCGGGATTTCAAATAGCACATTCCAATACCTGAAGCTCCAACCTTACAACGGTACTGGTGCCCGTTGTGCATGTCCTCCACAAAACCCCAGTCCTCTTCTAAAAGCCTTCCTAATTCCTTCTAATGCACATCGTTACATACAAGCATTGTGGTAGTCTCCACAAATCCAAACTCTTTAAAAATGTGCACAAAACAATGAATAGGCAAACACCAACTCAAGCCCACATACCTAAAAGCTTTAGAGTATTTCAAAGAGTTTTGGACATCTATTATCATCTTTTGCTTGAAAGATGCTACCGACCACAAATTTGGCACCGGCCACTCCATACTTAATAAGGAAGTTACTTTGATGGGTTCAAGCGTTCCAAACGCTTGTGTAGAAGTAGGCACAATATAGGAGTGAGAATAGAACAAAATTCTTCCGCTTTGAACCAGTTTGGTTGGGCAAAGATGTGGGAACATTCTTGCTCCAATATCCGCATGTATAGCATTGAATGTGCCGGAGAGACTATGTAGTGGCTGCTCCTCCACCAACGTGGATGGAAATATGACTATAAATGCATGACAAATCTTAAGTATGAATCCATAATAACATTACACTGTGATTTCACACCTAGCTTTGTATTCTCAAAACATGTACTTACAATGTGTTGGAAATCGAGGTGGTTGTTGCAATTGCATGGTTGACATTGAGAAAACATGTTGCATAATGGCTACAGTTCCCTTGTCTTTGCGGTTCTTAAAGCCAAGGAGCTTTCCTTTCCAATGAAGATCCAAATTTGCACGATTCCACACACGATGAGGGCCAATAATAGATGGTTGCATGTATACCCAAGCACCTTTGGTGAACTCTTGTGGCACCCACTCATCATCTATACCTCTAGTGTTGTGGCATACAAGTGCTATGACCTCATCCTTTGGCCGCCTTTGCGAAGTAGAGTTGGCCATGGTTGAGCAAAGAAAATTAGGAGGAGGAGAAGGACCTTGCTTGTTGCTACAATGTAGGTGGGATAAAGTGATAGAAGAAGGTGGTTAACCCTTGTGGCAATGGGAGGAGAAGGTGGATAACCCTTGCTTGGTGTGGCAATGGAAGGAGAAGGTGGATAACCCTTGCTTGGTGTGGCAATGGAAGGTGGTAGGGAAGGAGAGAGGAGCTTCCTTGCTGCTGCAATGGAGATGGTGTAGAGAGAGAGAGAATGTAGGAGTAGAGGATGAGTGTGATGGTTGCAACCAAGGAGGGGTTGGAAAAGGGGTTCTAGAGAGAGAAAATAACTTTTTGCTTAAAGACTACTTTTGGGGGAGCTCTGGATAGTAAAAAAAGAATTTTCAAAGTTTTTTTGAAAAAATGAATTTTAGGGTTTTTGGGTGTACGTTTTGACTTTTTGAGGTCAAAAAATGCTTTTTTGACCATAAAATAGATTTACAAGGGTTTTAAGAAGATAAAATTTGAATTTTGAAAATTTTCAAATTTTTGGGATTTTTCAGAACCGGATCAAAAAGGAGGGAAGTTGGAGGTTCCATATGCCCCTCCCCGCCCCTCCCCCCACCCCACCTTCTCACTAGGTAAGATCCCATTTAAGAAGTGTAAGACTACTTTGTCCCCCTACATTTTTGAGGGCATAGAGTATGTCCACCACCCTCTTCTCATTGGCTGGCCTCTAATTAACCTTAATCCCAAAGGGCCCCTAGAGGGTTCATATTTTTCCTAGTGATGCAGTTGCTGACATAAACAATGATGGAGGCAATGATGTAGGCAATCTTCTAGAAGCTTTTAGAAGAGCATTCAGGAGCCCAATGGCTTGCTTGATTCCTGTTGGCCAGGAGGCAAAGGGGTCCAATGAGAGTTTAATTTAATTATTAAATTACCTAAATCTCTCACAAAAGGGGAAAGGGGGACACATGTCAGAAGGCTATCACTTATGCTGCTTAATAGCCATTGGCTTGACTTGGGGAGGTCCAATGGGGAGCCTACAAGAGCAATTAGCAAGAGGGCTCGCCCAAGAGAGAGAGAGAGAGAGGGGGCTGATTTTTGCAAGGCATTATCACACACACACTCACACAATCTCATGTGTGAAGAAAGAGAAGACTATATCTTCCCAAGCTTTAATGGAGAGCTCATCACCTACTCCAAGCTTGTGAGATAGAAGCCTACATCAACACACTCTTGGCATGTGGATGCAAATCCAACCAGGAGCCAAGCTTCAATGCATGCTCATCTCCTCTACCAAGCTAATTACTAAGCTAAGCTATGCTAATATGAGTGATTATGTGAGGAGATGTACATCTTTCTCGTAAGATACTCCTTCTTCCTCTCAATCTACTCTCATACCCTACTAGCTCTCACCATCTTCGAAGGTGTGTGAGGTCTTGGGTCTGAGAACGGGGATAATTAAAGTTGTGTTTGCTAAGTGTTTTGCTTAGTGCATGAAGCTTTCATCTTCATTGCCCTAGCTAGTCATGAAGGAACACAAAGAATTGTATTGTACAATGTCTCTCTTGATGGGAGAAACCATAATACAAAGCCTTTTGGAGGGGGGACCGGCTCCATGCAAATCCGGTCCTCAACTGTTGTCAATAGCTTAATTTCTCTCTCTTTTGAAAGTATTGTTGATGCTATCTAACTAGGTGTTATGCTTTTTGTTGCTCTCTCCACCCAAGTACTCTTGTAATTCTCATTAGGAATCTATTCTAATGAAATGCCCACTATGTTCATGCTAATTTCCGCTACACATAAGTTTTTAGACCATTAAAATGTTACATTGGTATCAGAGCACAAGGTTTCTCTTTTCTTGCTCAAGAAGGGAGGTCCTCAAGCTAGCTATAAATGGTTGGTATTATTAATTGCCTGTGAGTAAGTAGAATAGGTATTTCTTAGCCTTGCAGTGCGCCTGCCTTTGTGCAGTTAACGTGGCATCACCGTCGAGAGCTATGGTCTTAATAGTGGAGGCCTACGGGGCTTGCCTACGGGTTAACCACTGTTGAGCTATTAGAAGCTTGACAGGAGCCGATGATGTTTTGGTGTCGAAAGACCCTCTCTTCTATTCCTTGCAATTAATGGTATTCGAGCCACAGGTACAGTAGCTTGAGTGCTTTTTCTAAAGGGGTAAAGAGGAGTAGAAACTAGGGCTTGAAGTGCCAAAGTACACCTAAAAAGTTTACACCTAAAAGTTGTTAGAATGGCTGACAATAGTAAAGAGAGTGAAATTAATGTTGATAACTTTGATTTTGCTCATGAGCAAGCCACTAATGATGCTTCAATGCTTGTTAACTATCTTGTTTCTAGGCTTCAACAAGCCATGGGCAATCCATCTCTCCAAAGCGAAGTGCAACGGCAGCTCCGTGCTCACGGGATTCTCCAAGCTCATCACCATGACGAGAGAACACCTAGGAATCCTCCTTGTGAGACTACCAAAAGAGGTATCTCTCCGATTCGGGAAGAAGAAGAGAATCCCTACAAAGGGCTCAAGAATTTACTTCTTTATGATGCATCTCCTTCCCAAAGGAGAACTCAAGAGTCTCCATTGAAGGAACGAGAAAGAAGTGAGTCTCCTGCCACCTCGGCGGAGATGGCTCCACGAAGACGGCAGGCTAAACGCTCTCCATCGCCACCAATGCGGAGAAGACCATCGCACTCTTCTCCACATCATAATTCAAAGAGGGATGATAAAAAGCAAGAGAAGAAAAAGGCGATAAAGAGGACACCCTCTTCTCCATCTTCTTCATCCTCTTCCTCTTATGAAAGTGATGGTGAAGACGACGAAGATCAACACAAGAAAAAGGCGAGAAAGAGGTCATCCTCTTCTCCACCTTCTTCAAATTCTTCACCTTCTGAGGAAAGTGATGGTGCAACCTTTGAACAATCAAAAACAAGAGGCCATAGGAAATCCTATGCCGCATGGAAGAGGTCGTCCAAGTTGAAGAAATTCAAAGAGGGAGAGAAGAGCATCTCTTTCCTTACCTATGATGGTACCTTTGGTGCTATGGACAAAGTCTTGGCCTTTATCGAGCAATTCGATGCGGCGTTTGGAGATGAGGGCTTCACGGAGTCCTCTAAGCTATGCCATGTAACTATGCACTTTCAAAAGTCTGTGAGGCAATGGTGGTCTCGCCTACGAGCCAACGGTGAAGCTCCACGAAATGGAAAGCTTTAAGAGCTTCCATTATGAAGCAGTTTTTGGCCACCGATGCCAAAGACAAAGTACTCACCGAATGGCAAAGCTTAAAGCTCTCTCCCAATGAATCCATCCACAAATATGTAGACAAGTTTTGGGACCTACAACTCAAAGCCACTGTCTTTAAAAAGTTGGATTTTGGAGAGCAAAAGCAACAATTTTCTGCGGGCTTAACCGAAGAAATCGCGAAGTATGTCAACTCCCAAAGGCCACGTACCATATCGGCGGTAATACACCATACTATGGTGGCCTCTCGAATCAATTTCCAAACAGGGGCTAAAAGAAATAATAAGCCCCCGGAAAACAAGGGTTCCAATGAGCCTAAGGAGAAGGACAATGTCCGAAAGTCTCCTAAGGGCAACTCCAACAAAGCTAAAGAGAAGGGAGTTTACAAAGGTAAGAACAAACTCTCTACTGAAGAGCTTGAGCGTTATCGCAAGGATAACCGGTGTTTCAAGTGCGGCGAACAAGGGCACGTGTACCGCACTTGTCCCCAAAAGAACAACCGCCAAGATCCTCCTAGAGCTTCCTTGGTTGAAATCCAAGAGGAGGAGACTCACCAAACTCATCACAAAGGACCTCCTCTATGCCATGCTTGGGGAAAGGTAAGAGAACATCATGCTTTTATTCTCTTTGACCCTGGTTCTACTCACAATTTTATATCTATAGACTTGGCCACCAAGCTAGGCATACAATCCTACGAGATGGGAGATGTCCTACCCGCAGACAGTGCCTTCAAGGGGCAAGAAGCTTCAGTCACACCCTTAATCGGGAAATTGAGGCTTCATGTCCAAGGCTATGTGGACAAAGAGGACTTCTTTATCTCTCCTCTCAAGCATGAGGATGTAATCCTAGGGGCACCATGGTTTGACCGCCTGGCTGCCGATGTTAAATTTCCTGAAAGGAGAATCTCCTTTAAGTTCAGGGAAAAAGACATGCATATAGATGCTAAGGAAATGGGTATCACTATCCCCATTGTACATACACCAGCTTTCAACAAGTCAATAAAGATCTCTATTTCCGTGTACACGATTTTTGTTAAAGATTCTCAAAATGAACCTAATTCTTTAGCAAAAGAAAATAAAAGCAACCAAAAGGAATTAGAGTTATCCAATTTTCTCAAGGGGTTTCAAGATGTTTTTATTGACGACATCCCTTGTGAGCTACCTCCTAAACGAGGTAATGATGACCATGCAATTGAACTTCTTCCAGGAAGTTCACCGCCTAACAAACCTCCTTATAGAGTTTCTCAAGCTCAACAAGAGGAGATTATGCGGCAAGTGCATAAGTTAGTTGAGAAGGGCATGGTTAGGCCTAGCTCATCTCCATTTTGCTTACCTGTGCTATTAGTGCAAAAGAAAGACGGCACATATCGTATGTGTGTCGACTATAGAGCACTAAATAGGATCACTATCAAGAATAGGTTTCCCGTTCCATGGGTAGAAGACCTATTTGATAAGCTACAAGGATCGACCTACTTCAGTAGGATTGACCTAAAAAGTGGCTATCATGAAATAAGGATAGTTGATCAAGACATTGTAAAGACCGCATTTTTCACCACATTTGGTCTTTACGAATACATTGTCATGCCTTTTGGCTTGACCAATGCACCAGCCACATTCAACCGCTTGATGGAGAAGCTGTTGAGGCCTCATCGAACCTTCACTGGAGTGTTCTTTGATGATATTATATCTACTCTAATTCATTAGACGAACACAAGAAACACCTCCAGGTAATATTTCAAGTTTTGAGAAAGAATAAACTTTATGTTAATTCAAAGAAAAGTGAATTTTTCTTGCAAGAGATTCAGTATTCAGGTCACATTATCTCTCAAGATGGCATCCAAATGGATCCATCAAAGTTAGAGGTAATAAAAGGATGGCCTAAACCAAGGAGTCTTCATGAACTAAGAAGCTTTATAGGTATGTGTGCATACTATATATGCTTCATAGAAAAGTTCTCACAAATTGCGGGACCATTACATGACCTAACAAAGAAAAGCGTTAGGTAAACATGGTCTGCGAAGGAGAACAATGCTTTCGAAAAGCTTAAAGAAAAGCTTATCTCTCAACCTGTGCTTACACTACCGGATCTCTCAAAACCATTTGAGGTCCAATGTGATGCTTGTGGTGATTTCCTTGGAGCTGTTTTGCTCCAAGAAGGGCACGCCATAGGCTATGAGATTCGAAGGCTCGACCCTGTTGAGAAAGCTCCAGGCATATATGAAAAGGAACTCCTTGCAGTTCTACATGCCTTAGACTCATGGAAGCACTATTTATTGGGGACTCCTTTCATTCTGCGAACGGATCACTAAAGTCTTAAGTACTTCATGACGCAGACCAAGCTCTCCGACAAACAAATGAGGTGGGAAAATTTCCTTTCGCAATTTAATTTTCATATTGCTCACATTGCTAGCAAGCATAATCAAGTAGTTGATGCACTCTCAAGACGGCCGAGAGTGAATGCGGTTTCCATAGCAACTCACAATGATCTATGTTCAATGATAGATGAGTACGCTATTGATCCCGATTTTAGAGATGTGATTTCAACCCTTGCATTAGGGAAGAAAGAAGAAACATTTACTTTACAAGATGGTTATCTTCTCTATGGCAATAGACTATGCGTTACTAACTCACTACGTGAGAAAGTAATATATGAATCTCATGCTCCACCTTATGCGGGGCATAGAGGGATTCAGTCTACCCTAAAGGGGATTAAAACATATTTCTATTGGCCTACCATGAAAGCAAACATACAAGAGTATGTTTCTAAATGTGTGGTATGCCAAAAGATGAAGTTTGATAGAGGGAAGCAACTTGGATTGCTTCAACCTTTGCCAATCCCTAATTCACCAAGGGAGAGCATATCCATGGATTTTATCTTTAGACTGCCTAAGTCTATCCATGGGAATACGGGAATATGGACGATAGTAGACAGGTTTAGTAAACAAGCTCATTTTATACCTGTCAAAAAGACTATCAAAGCCCATCAAATGGAAACCCTCTTCATTTCACAAATTTTCAAGTACCATGGCTTGCCAATGTCTATAGTGTCAGATAGAGATCCTAGAATGACCAATAATTTTTGGAAGGGTCTCTTTGAGAATTTAGGAACAAGGCTAAACTTCTCTTCGGCCTATCATCCACAAACGGATGGCCAAAGTGAAATAGCTAACCTAACAATTCTCGATCTACTAAAAGCCTATGTAACGGAAGTAGATCAAAGATCCCAATGGGAGAAGTACTTACCCTTAGTGGAGTATGCTTACAATAACACTGTACATACTTCCACGGGAAAAGCACCTTTCGAGGTAATTGAGGTAAGATCAAAAAGTCCCTTGCTACTTAAGGTACATGGGAAGATCTTCGCTGCAGATGAGTATAGCCGAGACCTACAAGAATCTTTTCAAAAGATTAAGGATGCTATCTCTATCTCACAGCAAAGGCAAAAGGCTGCTGCTGACAAGCACAGAAGAGCCCAAGCCTTTAAAGAAAACGATTGGGTCTTGTTAAAGTTTCCGAAGGCTCGATTAAGGCACACGATGGGCAAGAATCCTACGGGCCACCAAAAGTACTATGCTAAACTAGCAAAAAGGTACTATGGTCCCTTCCAGATTCTTAGGCCAATCAATGAGATGGCCTATCAACTCAAGTTGCCCAATCATTGGCTCATACACAATGCTTTCCATGTGAGCCTATTAAAGACTTACAAGGGAGAGTCACCTCAAGAACCAACTATTGAAGACCCACCGGAGATCGAGGACCAAGAGGAGGTGCTGCAGCCCGAGTCCATTCTCCGACATAAAGACAAGGTATTAAGAGGTGGTAAGACTATCCGACGATATCTTATTAAGTTTAAGCATTATCGTTTTGAAGATGCTAGATGGATGCAAGGCATACAATTAAAGGATAACCTAAACCTTGTCAATGCTTACAATGCTTCCCAAGAGTAAGCAAATGTACATGTAGACGGCTGGTGCATCACCATGTGGGAACGTGTTCTTAGAAGATGGGCAATGAATCACTTAGTAATTACTAGAGTAATTACTACGGTAAACCCGAAGCATATAAATAGGGCCCATTACTTTGATATCGGGGGGGCAATTGTTATCACTTGTATTAGCACTTTGAGCTATAATTGCACTTGAGCATCAGTGGCAGTATTATCGGCTACACTTTCCCTCTCTGTAATCATATTCACTGTAATCTCAATCACGATATATATATTCCAGTGATACTGACTTCTCGACAGTCTTCTGAATCTGAATCTGAACTTTATTCCAGTCTTTAAGTTTGATTCTCATTTCAGTATTCATATTTCAGTCTAGTCACTGATTTCTGTCTAGTTTGTTGTCTGAACTCTTCCTACTCTAAGGAGCTGAAATCCTTCAGCACTGGAATTAGTTGTCTCAAGAGATCAGCTCCAATTCCATTTTGGCGATCACGGTGGCTAGAGTTGAAGCTCGTTGACTGAAAGACTCTTCTCCCAGTTGAAGTTTTCAGCAAATGGCACCAAAATCCAATCATGGTCGGAAATCTACCAATCGTGTGGACCCCATTCCTGAGGAGTCAGAAAGAGAGTCTAACCCCAAGCAAGAGAAAATGACTGACACTGAGGCTCAGGAGGAGCATAGTCAGGCTGATGAGGCGCAGGACTCACAGCACTCCAGTCATTCTCGATGCAGACGGGAAGAACGGGAAGCACGAAAGGCAAAGAGTTCCAAGAGTTCTCAGTCTTGCCAGAAAGATGAGCATATCAAAGGCAGAAAGGAAAGTCATCGAGCTTCTAGCAGACAAAACAGAGAGGATACTGATACTGAGACAGAGACAGAGATTGACTGGGATGCTGACACTGACAATTGCAAGAAGGTTCCCAAGTGTCAGTCTGAAGCCAAGAAGAGAACTGGCGGGATCAGCAGTAATCGAAATGATTACACCGCTTCCCTGAAGATTTCCTTTCGCATGTTCAAAGGAGGGAAAAAGGATGATCCTGATGTTCACATACAAGCTTTTGAGCAGTATGCTGAACTAAAAAACATTGATGAAGATGATTGGGGGGAATACTTTCCACAAACCTTGAAGGAAGCAGCAAGGAAATGGTATTACCATTACCTTGCATGCCAACTGAGATCATATAATAAATTCCTTAAGGCCTTCAGGTTGGAATATTCTGACAAACGAGGGGATGAGGATATTCTCTGTGAATTGGATCAGATCAAATAGAGGAATTTGTCAGTCCGCAGCTATGTCAAAAAGATCAAAGAACTGACCAGACAGTTGCAAGAACCACCGTCTGAGAAGAGAATAAGGGCATGGTTTCTGAATGGGTTCAGAAGCAAGAAGCTGAGAGAACAAGAAGTACCAGCCCCTACAAATAAATTCAACGACCTGGTCCAGCGATCATTAAAACTGGAACAGCAGGCTAAAAAAGAAAAGAGCCACAAGAAGCGAAGGACCAGTAGCAGTAGTTCTGCTACTGAAGCAACCGATTCCAGTGAAACATCCAGCAGCTCCGAGAGCAGCTCCGATAATCGGACAAAGGAAAAATCAAAGAAAGGATCATGGACCAAGAGAATTGAAGAAAGGACTAGGAAAATTGCAGAGATTAGCCACACAAGACAGCCGGTCCGGAAGATGGAAACTTGGTGTTCAAGATGTAAATCCAAGGACCACATCTCCATGGAATGCCCACAATGTACCTACTGCAAGGCCTTCGGTCACCTATGGAATAATTGTGGCATCCGAATTCATCATTTTAAGAAAGGAAAGGATCTATCAGTGGTTGCCTACACTGAACCAGTAAAGGCAGAGCCAATCAAAGTAGCCCAAGAAGAAGGACCAGATACCAATGGTACTGGTCAAGGACGAGGCAGATACCAACAAGGAATGGGCAGAGGAAGAGGAAGAGGCAACTTCCAGACCAAAAGCATGAATTGCTACACCTGTGGTAAGTATGGTCATTTTGCAGCCCAATGTCCAGATGCACAAGTAACGACTGCTACTGAGGCTAAGGCACCAGAGCCAGTCCTAGTCAGAGTAGTTACCAAGAGCAAGGGGGTAATCATTGAAGAAATTCTAGACATTTCAAAAGTACCAGCTAATCCTAACAGCAGCAAGTGGGCCCAACAAAGGGAAGTTTGGAAGGCCCAAGGTAAAGAAAAGGTGGTAGATGAGTGGCAAGAGAAGCGGGAACTAGCAGCTAAAATCACAGAGGATTTAGCTAAGAAGCTGCGAGAGCAGCCGGAAAGTTTCGAGGCTAGGGTCATTCAGAAGATACCATCCCAATCGACTGATAAAGATCAGTCAGTACCGGCCATGACAGAGACCATGCTGGTTGTAGTACACGGACTAGCTGATGAAATGGGAGTGGAAGAGTGTCAAGACACTAGTTCTTCAAGTTCTGACAATCAGTCTGACCAGGAGCGAGAGGAAATTCAGGTGAAAACTTGTGAGAGAATCCAGAAGCTAACTGTAGAACTGGAGGATATAAGAAAGACCTTACCGGAGGTGGACAACTTTATCAGACAACGCAGGAAGACTGAAGCAGAGGCCATAACAGTGGACCTGAAGGCTGTTTGGGATGATGAAGTTCCACTTATTCAGGTAGATTACAAGGTCAGGAAGTAGTAGGAGCCTCTCTCAAGCGTCATACTGGATGGAGGAGCAGGAGTCAATATAATGGGAGCCCATATTCAGCAAAGAATGGGTATCACTAACATGAAACCAGCACCATTCAAAGTAAGAATGGCAGATCATCGAGTCGTACAAGCGACGGGCATGATTGAAAACATGCAGATAAGAGTGGGAAGGGAAAAATTCAAAACTAGTTTCCTAGTTTTGGATGTCCAGGGAGCATATGGAATGCTATTAGGCCGCCCATGGTTAAGAACAACACATGATGTTCATGACTATGCCAACCAGACCTTAATCATAGAAGGGGCCAGTGGCAGAATCAAAATCCAGACCAACAACACCAGGAGCTGGAAAAAGGAACTAAGGCCGAAGGAGTTGTGTCAGAAATGCCGAGCTAAGAAAATTGAGCGAATGCTAGCAGAAATGAACATCTTTCCTTTGGAAGAAATTGATTTGAATGCAGTCCTAATAAACAAAGAACAAGCTGACAAGCAGAAGAGACAATTCCCTGATTAGTTTACTGAAGTCAATACAGGGGAAAGAACCGTTCAGCTAACTGGAAGAATGGAGGAACCAGCGGATACTGGCAAAATAGAAGAATCAGTATGTTCGGAAGAGGATCCACTAAATCAGAATAATGATTCAGAGATGAATGGACCTTCTTGGGACTACGCTGAAGATTCGACCAAACGAAAAGGAGGAGGACCAAATTGGTTGCTTCCAGATGATCAAGAAGTGGAGGAGTGGAACCTGGGATCATAGGAAAATCCCAGAATGATCAAAGTCAACAAGCACCTGAAACCGGCAATGAAGGAAAAAGCAAGGAAAATGTTCCAGAACTATAAAGATGTATTTGCCTGGGAACATACAGATTTGAAGGGAGTAGATCCTGAAGTCTGTCAGCACCGAATACCACTGAAACCAGAAGCTAGGCCAGTCAGATTGCAAAGATACCGGATGAACCCCAACTATGCAAAGAAGGTCAAGGAGGAGATTGATAATCTTCTCAAGGCTGGGTTCATTACGGAGGTAGCAAGTAGTGATTGGTTATTTCCAATAGTCGTCATTCCTAAGAAGAATGGGAAATTAAGGGTTTGTGTCGACTATAGGAAACTAAATGGCCATACCATCAAGGATCCGTTTCCCTTACCTTTTACTGATATGTTGCTTGATGAGATCGTAGGATATGAGATGTATAGCTTCATGGATGGTTATAGCGGCTATAACCAGTTACAGATTGCTCCGGTAGATAGGGCCAAGACCACTTTCATCACTGAGTGGGGAGCATTCATGTATCTGGTAATGCCTTTTGGCCTGTGCAATGCACCAGCTACTTTTCAACGGTGTATGATGAAGATGTTTAATGAATTTCTTCATCGGTTCCTCGCCATTTTCATGGATGACTTCACTGTCTATTCAGCTGAGGAACAACACCTTCTATTCCTAGAGATGGTTTTTAAACGTTGTCAGGAGAAAAGGATTTGCTTGAATCCATTTAAATCAGTATTTCTGGGTTGGAAGGGACAACTATTGGGACATGTGGTTTCCCGCAATGGAATAGAAATGGCCAATGACAAAATACAATGTTTCCAGCAAGCTAAATCTCCTAGAACTGCTTCTGAGTTGAGTTCTTTCTTGGGGTATGTGAATTTTTATAGAAGATTTGTACACAAATTTGCTTCTCAAGCAGTACCACTAATGAGCTTACAAAGAAGACCAGTAAGTTCAATTGGACTGTTGAATGTGAGGAGAGTTTCCAGAATTTGAAAAAAGCCATTACCAGCAAACCAGTCCTCATGTAGCCGAATTGGGATATTATTTTTCATGTACATGTAGATGCTTCAGGATTGGCAATGGGGGCAATATTAGCTCAGCCAGATGGCAGGACAAACTATCCGGTCTATTTTGCTAGTCGGAGATTCAGTCAGGCTGAACAAGGCTATACGACTACTGAAAGAGAAGCCCTCGGAATGGTTTTTAGCGCTACAAAGCTCAGGCATTACCTATTGGGGAAGTTATTCCATTTTTATGTGGATCATCAAGCTCTTCTGTTTTTTATTAACAAAGTCATTATTCAAGGCAGGCTGATAAGATGGATGATGTTCCTTATGGAATTTGAGTTCAGAATTTTCCATAAGCCTGGCCGAAACCACTGTGGAGCTGACTTCCTTTCCAGAAGTACAAAAGGATATTCAGAATCACCTCTGAGAGATGAACCAGTGGATGCTGATTTATTTCAGTTAGAATCAGAAGAATCAGTGGATCCTGAATGGTATGATATTTATCAATTCCTTTCCCAAGGTGCCTTTCCAGAAGATTGGAAACAGAATCAGAAGAAGGCTCTAATCATAAAAAGCCTGAAATTTACCATCATTGGGGGAGTACTTTATCGATTGGGTGTGGATGGTATACTTCGGAGATGTGTTCCAATGGAGGGAAGAATGCAAGTTATCTCAGAGGCACATAATGGAGAGTCTGGTGGACACTTTTCCAACGAAGTAGCCTACAAGAAGATTCTGCAAGCAGGTCTGTGGTGGCAAACAATGATTGCTGATGTCAGAAGCTTTTGTAAAACTTGTGATATATGCCAGAGAATGGGCCGACCAACAGCTGCAGACATGACTCCCTTAATGTCAATACAACCATTGGGAGTATTCATGAAATGGGGATTGGATTTTATGGGACCTTTTAAGAAGGTGACTCCCAGGAAGAACAAGTACATCGTGATGGCTACTTGTTATGTTACCAAGTGGGTTGAAGCTAAGGCTCTTCCTGACAACACAGCCAAGTCAACTGCAAGATTCTGTTTGAGAATATTGTCTGCCGATATGGATGTTCAGTGGAAATTGTGACCGATCAAGGGACACATTTCATCAATGATACTATGGAAATCCTATTGGATATGCTTTCAGTCAAGCATCGGGAATCTACTCCTTACTATCCCAGATGCAATGGACAGGCTGAAAGTAGCAATAAGACAATTAAGACTATTCTCACTAAGGTGGTACAAAAGAAACCAGACCAGTGGGATTTGAATCTTGAGACTGCTCTCTGGGATTATAGGACAGCTTATAAGGTAACTACTGGAATGACACCATTCAGAATGGTGTATGGATCTGAAGCTGTGGTTACTATGGAGTTTATAATCCCCGGTCTGAGAATGGTTGTAAAGTATGGACTAGACTTCAACCATAATCTTAAGAAAAGACTGGATGAACTGATGCAGTTAGATGAACTCAGGCAAAGAGCTATATTGGAACAAGAAATTGTTCAACAAAGAAGGAAGCACTGGCATGATCGCCGAATTAAAGTCCGAGAATTCCAGAAAGGAGACTTAGTGCTTCTATATCAGTCAAGACTGGGTCCAAAGAAGCCGAATTTGAAGATTGCCTGGGCAGGACCTTTTGAGGTTGATTGGGTCTTCTCCAATGGCACAGCCAGATTAAAAGACTTATCGGGAGTGATATTGCTGGGAGTATATAATGGAGCAAAGATCAAACTTTATTACTCAGAGACCAGAGAAACTGGGTTAGAAGAAGTCAGTAAGGAACTGGAGGTTGTTGATCAAGAGATACCAGAATCAGATATTTTTGGTCTTTTCCATGTGCAACCAATTCCAGCTTCAGAACCAGTACCTGAAGAATCAGATCAGGCTGATTTAAGAAACAATACCAGTATGGTCCAGCCAGAGTGGGAATCGGTTCAGAACCAGTATAAACACATTTTCCAAATTTTACATTAGGAGAAATATGAACCTTGCATGGGCCTTGTAAGGAATCCTAATTTTTAGGGATTAAGGCTAATGGTGTGTAGGGTTAAGGGGACAAGGGCATTCAAGAAGCTAGTTTTGAGTAGGCTTTTCTAGCCTTTTTTTTTAACCACATGTAGGATGTGGACCTAAGAGGTCACCTTCTCTCTCTAGCTTTTTGAAAGTGAAGGGAGTAAAGAGGTGTGGCCACATCATCAAAAACGTGGATCACTAAGAGCCAAAATTTGACTTTTTTTATAAAAAGTTATTTTTACTTATTTTTTACTTAAAACTCCCCCCCAACATATATCCATATCAAAAAAGTATTTTTTGACATTTTTTTAAACTTACAAGCACTAAAAGTCCAATTTTTCAAAAAAAAACTCCCCCCAAAAAAAAAACCTTTCTTCTCTCTTCCTCCTCCCTCCTTTCTCCCTCTCCTCTCCCTCCCTGCCCCTTCTCTCCTCCTCCTCCCCTCTCTCCCTCTCTCCCACTGTCCCCTTCTCTCCTCCCATGTTCCTCCCTCTCCCTCCCTGCCCCCTTCTCTCCTCCTTCTCCACTCTCTCTCTCTCTCTCTCCCCCACTACCCCCTTGTCTTCTCCCATGTTCCTCTCTCTCCCTCCCCCCTCTCTCTTTTCATCCTTTGCTTCCTCATGCAACAACTACCATGGTGCTCAAGGACATCACAAATCGTATGCATACATATTTGCTTGTTCGCAACGTTTGCATCTAAGGCCGCACGTGAGGGTGAGCAGAGGTCATCCCAGGAACGTCGTAGCATCAGTGAGATGAATGTTGATGATTCTTCAATATCTTGCCAATACCATCACATATTTGAATAAAACACCCCTTTATGCAAGGTAACAATATACTTCTTACTTTTTATTGTGTTCTTCTTATCATAAACTTTGAAGTCTAAGGTGTTGCCTCTACTTGTTTTGTAGTGCTTGGCACAAAGGTTGCTTTTATGCACAAATAGTGAAAGGCTACAGGTTAGAGAGGCCAAGTGTTACCACTTTTCCTCTAAAACAGTCTTCTTTGTTACATCTTGCAGGTAGGTGCTTCAAATCCATGCTTATTAGGGGTGGTAGTCTCATCCTAATGTATATTTTTATATTGTTTATTCCCAGCTAGATAGAAATACTTGCAAATTTGTACAACATATACTTAACAAGTGTCTTCATTATATAGCTTGCAAATGTTGAATTCATACATGTTTTTGTTACAAGGTGACCTCTTGCTATGCTAGTTGAGTGGCGTTGTTTGCAAGAACGGCTCAAGGAACTGGCATAACATGAAGCTTTTACAGTGGCACAAAGCTCTCCTCAGCGGCAATGTGGCTCCCACTACACCAAAAATCATTATGCTGACATGAAGAGATCCCTAGTAGGACAATGCAAAAACTTTTCATCAGCAGCAACACACTCTTTCCTAACATGAGGGAACTTCTACCAAAGATATTTTTATGTGATAGGTCACCCAAGGAGAATACCATGTCATGGAATGGATGTAAGGACTATGACCACACTACTCCTTGTAAAGTGTTCACAGATGTATGTTTATCAAAGTTAATGAGAAGAAATTTGGACTTTTTTGTTTGTTGATGTGTAAGAGCACTCTAGGTCTACCATATTTTAGATTTTTTGATAAGTTAAATAAAATTTGTAGTCATTTAAAGTGTAAGTTTGTTTTTGTTTGGTAAGATTGTACATGAGAAGACATAATAAAGTATAAGAGATCTTGACGGAATAAGCCTCGACTAGATTCCTACCATGCACTTGTGACACCAGACCTCTCCTTGAACCTTTTGATTTCTATCGTTGTGGGAAGTCTAAGGGTGGTCTATTTTCAAATTTTTAGGAATAACTTTTTTTTACAGGAAATTTTGGTTATTTTAAAGTTTGTACACAGTATAGGAGTTCATTTTGATTGTTTTCCTTCAGTTTCAATTTTTGATCGAGGGCATTCCTTGGAAGCCACTTTTGAAGGTGTTAGGGTGAGATTTTGAGAAAGTTTTGTATGTAGGAAATGCAGTCCTTAACACAATAAAAAACATTGGTTCTCTGAGTATTTTCAGATTCCATGGTTTTAATGCCCGTTCGAGCCCATAGATTAAAGAAAAAGTAAGAAATGTCTGTTTTACATCATTTTTTAAGAAATTGCCAACTTGCACGTTGATTTTTGGAAAATCCAAGTAGGATATGATTTTTTTGCATCACACGATAGTCGAAGAGCGCGACGAGATAAACAAATTTATGTGAGACAAGCCCAGACAGATTCAGAGCCAATTGAACACTAGAAGCTCTTCAAAACAGCCTAAAAGTCCAACACTTGAATTATGACCATGCATAAAAATAAATCTCGTACTTGTCATTTTAGGGCCCCAGGGACCCTCAACATGAGGGGCCACAAGGGCGCGCAAATCAGCCATCCAAAATTTTTGGATGGCTGATTTGCGCGCCCTTGTGGCCCCTCATGTTGAGGGTCCCTGGGGCCCTAAAATGACAAGTACGAGATAAACAAATTTATGTGAGACAAGCCCAGACAGATTCAGAGCCAATTGAACACTAGAAGCTCTTGAAAACAGCCTAAAACTCCAACACTTGAATTATGACCATGCATAAAAATAAATCTCGTACTTGTCATTTTAAGGCCCCAGGGACCCTCAACATGAGGGCCACAAGGGCGCGCAAATCAGCCATTCAAAATTTGCGCGCCCTTGTGGCCCCTCATGTTTAGGGTCCCTGGGGCCCTAAAATGACAAGTACAGGCTTTTTTTGATGCATAGCCATGAGATAGAATTGGGCAAATTGATGTATTCATAGCAAACCCCCCCACTCCCGCCCACAATGGCAATTGATTTGCGCGCCCTTGGGGCCCTAAAATGACAAGTACAGGCTTTTTTTGATGCATAGCCAAGAGATAGAATTGGGAAAATTGATGTATTCATAGCAAACTCCCCCCCCCCCCCCCCCCCACAATGGCAAATAGCTAAACATTGTATCATGCCATGCATAAAAATAAATCTTGTACTTGTCATTTTAGGGCCCCAGGGACCCTCAACATGAGGGGCCACAAGTACGCGCAAATCAGCAATCCAAAAATTTTGGATGGTTGATTTGCGCGCCCTTGTGGCCCCTCATGTTGAGGGTCCCTGGGGCCCTAAAATGACAAGTACGAGATTTTGGATGGCTGATTTGCGCGCACTTGTGGCCCCTCATGTTGAGGGTCCCTGGGGCCCTAAAATGACAAGTACAGTCTTTTTTTGATGCATAGCCATGAGATAGAATTGGGCAAATTGATGTATTCATAGCAAACTCCCCCCCTCCCCCCCACAATGGCAAATAGCTAAACATTGTATCATGCCATGCATAAAAATAAATCTCGTACTTGTCATTTTAGGGCCCCAGGGACCCTCAACATGAGGGGCCACAAGGGCGCGCAAATCAGCCATCCAAAAATTTTGGATGGCTGATTTGCGCGCCCTTGTGGCCCCTCATATTGAGGATCCCTGGGGCCCTAAAATGACAAGTACGAGATTTATTTTTATACATGGTACGAAATTTTGGATGGCTTATTTGCGCGCCCTTGTGGCCGCTCATGTTGAGGGTCCCTGGGGCCCTAAAATGACAAGCACGATATTTATTTTTATGCATAGCCATGAGATAGAATTGGGCAAATTGATGTATTCATAGCAAACTCCCCCTCCCCCCCCCCCCCCCCCCCCACAATGGCAAATAGCTAAACATTGTATCATGCCATGCATAAAAATAAATCTCGTACTTGTCATTTTAGGGCCCCAGGGACCCTCAACATGAGGGGCCACAAGGGCGCGCAAATCAGCCATCCAAAATTTTTGGATGGCTGATTTGCGCGCCCTTGTGGCCCCTCATGTTGAGGGTCCCTGGGCCCTAAAATGACAAGTACGAGATTTATTTTTATGCATGGCCATGAGATAGAATTGGGCAAATTGATGTATTCATAGCGAACTCCCCCCCCCCCCCCCCCCCCCCCACAATGGCAAATAGCTAAACATTGTATCATGCCATGCATAAAAATAAATCTCGTACTTGTCATTTAGGGCCCCAGGGACCCTCAACATGAGGGGCCACAAGGGCGCGCAAATCAGCCATCCAAAAATTTTTGGATGGCTGATTTGCGTGCCCTTGTGGCCCCTCATATTGCGGGTCCCTGGGGCCCTAAAATGACAAGTACGAGATTTATTTTTATGCATAGCCATGAGATAGAATTGGGCAAATTGATGTATTCATAGCAAACTCCCCCCCCCCCCACAATGGCAAATAGCTATACATTGTATCATGCCATGCATAAAAATAAAGCCTGTACTTGTCATTTTAGGGCCCCAGGCCCCTCATGTTGAGGGTCCCTGGGGCCCTAAACATGACAAGTACACGCTTTTTTTGATGCATAGCCATGAGATAGAATTGGGCAAATCTATGTATTCATAGCAAACTCCCCCCCACAATGGCAAATAGCTAAACATTGTATCATGCCATGCATAAAAATAAATCTCGTACTTGTCATTTTAGGGCCCCAGGGACCTTCAACATGAGGGGCCACAAGGGCGCGCAAATCAGCCATCCTAAATTTTTGGTTGGCTAATTTGCGCGCACTTGTGCCCCCTCATGTTGAGGGTCCCTAGGGCCCTAAATCGACAAGTACAGGTTTTTTTTTATGCATAGCCATGAGATAGAATTGGGCAAATTGATGTATTCATAGCAAACTCCCCCCCCCCCCCCCCACAATAGCAAATAGCTAAACATTGTATCATGGCATGCATAAAAATAAATCTCGTACTTGTCATTTTAGGGCACCAGGGACCCTCAACATGAGGGGCCACAAGGGTGCGCAAATCAGCCATCCAAGATTTTTGGATGGCTGATTTGGGCGCCCTTGTGGCCCCTTATGTTGAGGGTCCCTAGGGCCCTAAAATGACAAGTACAGGCTTTTTTTTATGCATAGCCATGAGATAGAATTGGGCAAATTGATGTATTCATAGCAAACTCCCCCCCCCCCCCCCCCCCCCAATGGCAAATAGCTAAACATTGTATCATGCCATGCATAAAAAGAAATCTTGTACTTGTCATTTTAGGGCCCGAGGGACCCTCAACATCAGGGGCCACAAGGGCGCGCAAATCAGCCATGCAAAATTTTTCGATGGCTGATTTGCGCGCCCTTGTGGCCCCTCATGTTGAGGGTCCCTGGGGCCGTAAAATGACAAGTACAGGCTTTTTTTGATGCATAGCCATGAGATAGAATTGGGCAAATTTATGTATTCATAGCAAACTCCCCCCCTCCCCCCCACAATGGCAAATAGCTAAACAATGTATCATGCCATGCATAAAAATAAATCTCGTACTTGTCATTTTAGGGCCCCAGGGACCCTCAACATGAGGGGCCACAAGGGCGCGCAAATCAGCCATCCAAAATTTTTGGATGGCTGATTTGCGCGCCCTTGTGGCCCCTCATGTTGAGGGTCCCTGGGGCCCTAAAATGACAAGTACAGGCTTTTTTTGATGCATAGCCATGAGATAGAATTGGGCAAATTGATGTATTCATAGCAAACTCCCCCCCCCCCCCCCCAACAATGGCAAATAGCTAAACATTGTATCATGCCATGCATAAGAATAAATCTTGTACTTGTCATTTTAGGACCACAGGGACCCTCAACATGAGGGGCCACAAGGGCGCGCAAATCAGCCATCCAAAATTTTTGGATGGCTGATTTGCGCGCCCGCGCCCTTGTGGCCCCTCATGTTGAGGGTCCCTGGGGTCCTAAAATTACAAGTACAGGCTTTTTTTGATGCATAGCCATGAGATAGAATTGGGCAAATTGATGTATTCATAGCAAACTCCTCTCCCCCCCCCCCCCCCCACAATGGCAAATAGCTAAACATTGTATCATGCCATGCATAAAAATATGTCTTGTACTTGTCATTTTAGGGCCCCAGGGACCCTCAACATGAGGGGCCACAAGGGCGCACAAATCAGCCATCCAAAATTTGGCCACAAGGGCGCGCAAATCAGCCATCCAAAAATTTTGATGCATGGCCATGAGATAGAGTTGGGCAAATTGATGTATTCATAGCAAACTCCCCCCCCCCCGTCCACAATGGCAAATAGCTAAACATCGTATCATGCCATGCATTAAAAAAAGCTTGTACTTGTCATTTTAGGGGCCCAAGGACCCTCAACAAGAGGGGCCACAAGGGCGCGCAAACTGGCCATCCAAAATGCTTGTACTTGTCATTTTAGGGGCCCAGGGACCCTCAACAAGAGGGGCCACAAGGGCGCGCAAACTGGGCATCCAAAATTTTTGGATGCCCAGTTTGTGCGCCCTTGTGGCCCCTCTTGTTGAGGGTCCCTGGGCCCCTAAAATGACAAGTACAAGCTTTTTTTAATGCATGTCCATGAGATAGAACTGGGTAGTTTAATGTGTTTATAGCAACCCCTCCCCCCCCCAAATGACAGATACCTAAACCTTGTATCATGCTTATCAACCATTTTTTACTTCCTTGTGTCCATCCCCTGTTCTTGGAAATATCTTGGTGCCTATTTGTGCCTGGATGGGCATTCTACGCGCCGTTGTGGTCCCTCTTGTTGAGGGTCTCTGGGGCTTCAAAATGACAAATAGGAGTTTTGTTTTAATGTATGGCCATGAGATAGAGTTGTAGTGTTTGATGTCCGGAGTATTCACTATGTCAAATTTTCCTATATCATGTCCGTTCACCACAATGGATTGAAAGTAGCCCTTATAGGCCTTACCTACACATGTTTCTGTAACTTTACAAGAATATAAATTCCCTTCTGTTGAACACATGTGCTATGTTACATATACTTTAGTGAACTCGCAAGGTCAAAGGCCTCACAAATTTTGTGCACTCAGAACATTTAGCACTAGAAATCAACCAAACAAGGAGCCAATTTTTACTTCCTTGTGTTCACCTCGTGTTCTTGGAAATGTTTTGGTTAAGCCATTTCTTTGGTATTTAAAACCACATGTGACCCCTATTGTTATAGTATCCGACCAAAGGTTTCTTGATTAGCAGTTATATAGGTTCGAGTGATACATATCTTCTATGTTAACAATGCATGTATCTATAATTTATGTTTACACTTTCTCTATCCAAATGAGCTACATAGTAAAAATCAAATCCGCAATTCAACAATTAAGTTCACAAGGTGATAAATATTGGTATGATCTTTAACAATACCAAATAAATAGCTACCAATAGCGAATGAATAGGGATATTTAAGAAGGTTTGATACCAAAAACTTGTCAACACTACTCAAAAAGGTGGAAACTCAAAGGCTTTATAATATATATGATGAAACAAGAATCAATAATAATTCACCCCTATATATCTACACCTCCATCTCAAGTTGTCATTTCTCTAAGTCAAGCTTGGCATAGGAATAGTATGGAAACAATAACATTTTGAAAAGCAAGAATTTAGCTTTCTCAACTTTTGAAATGTTGCTATTGATATATATTCAACATCCCCAAATGAGGACATCTTGACAAAGGTTATGATCCACTTAATAAGAATAACCATTAGTGATTAAACTGAAATCAAAATATTGCATGAATTTCTTCATGGTGGAATGATTAAAACTTGAAACTTCAAACATCTTACAGACAAATCAGAATATCCAAAAAAATCAACAATATTTCTCAAATCTGTATGAAACTCTAGTAATCTAAATAAAATACTCTCACTCAGTGCGACACCATTTAACAAAAAGAAATATTTATATTGCATTTATAGAGGAATCCAGCCTCATAAAAATAATTACAAATGGAGACAATGTTGTTGCTGTTAGGCTTCTCTTACAAGTATTTGTCTTTCTCATCTAGAGATTCATATACACGAGTATTTGTGTGTCTATGACACTAGGGAAGATAGTAGTACTATAGGGATGGCTTTTCTAAGAGCTCCTAGAGAGTACCTATTGGTTCAAGATTCTACAAAAATCCTACTATTCTTATCAAAATCTTTTAACACGGTAGTGAAAGGTTCCTCACGGAACAAAAATAGGGTGATTTCCATCTCTGCACATGGTTGCTTGCTCATGTCCTCTCAAAACAAGTTGACTCTGTAAGTAAACAACAGATTATGTGAGCACAAGGTTATAAAGTACAAAATGATATCATTCTAATAATCTAATGACAACTATACAAAGAATAAATTATAAGAAAAATCTTTGATGACTCTCCATAGATAACACAACTTACTTACATTGTGAGACTCAATCACATGCTACAAAACTATAGATGGTGCACCAAAGCCATCAACAAAATAGCACCACCCAATGTTATGAGGTGTAAAGCCTAAACATTGAAAGCCATAAAGAGGTTAATTCCCTCCAGCATGATAAACTTAAAGATGGAGATGATCTTAAGCTCTGAATGTAAGCTACAAGGGTAGTTTTCTCACCATTCTATCTTTATGTTGGAGATGAATCCTTGCAATGCCCATGCACTATTCACACCTCCTGTTCTTGTGGTATGCAAGTCATGTGAGTTGATGCTTTTTCCACCTTCGGGAGTAGAGGTTTCCATGTAGTGCGAGTGAATAAAAGTAGAAGGAGGAGAATCTTGTTTCATGCTGTAATGAAGGTGAGAGAAGGGAGAGGAGCTAGCTTGGTGTGGAACTATGTGGTGGGCAAGGGGGAGAGATGGGGAAGAAGCTTGCTTGGTGCTACAATGGAGATGGGAGAAAGCTAGTAGAGAGATAATGTTGGACTATAGGGGGTGCATGTGGTTGTTGCAGCCATGGAGAGCTTGGAAAAGGGTTTGTAGAGAGAGAAAATCACTTTTAGCTATAGAATAGGTTTGAAAAGACTTTGGAGGGTGGAAAATGATGTTTTGAAATTTTTTGAAAAAAATTAATTTTTTAGAATTTTTTAGTGCACGTTTTTTACTTTTGGAGATCAAAAATACTTTTTTGACCATGAAATAGGTTAGGGGACCTTTTAAGGAGGGAAAACTTGAAATTTGAAATTTTTTGAAATTTTAAAATTTTTAGTGTATTTTTAAATCCGGGCCAAAAAGTGGGGGAAAAAAGGTCAAAGTGGTCCCCCCCCCCCCCCCCCCCCCCCCTCCTTTTCCCTTAGCCACCTCCCTTACCTTCTCACTAGGTAAGAGGCCATTAAGAGGTGTAAGGCTACCTTTTCCCCCTACTTTTTTGAGGGTGTAGAGTGTGTCCACCACCCTCTTCCTATTGGCTGGCCTCTAATTAACCTTAATCCCAAAGGGCCCCTAGAGGGTTCATATTTTTTCTAATGAAGTGGCCAACGATCAAATGGTATGCCAGTGATAATTATTACAAGGATGGGTTGCAGTCTTGTCCAATGCATGTTTGCCATGTCAGCAACGGTGCACACAAGTCTAGGTGCGGCGAGTGGTGGAGCTTTTATGGCGCGAACACGTATAACAGTCAGGAGAGTTAGCATTTTTCCTCATAAATCTCCTGCGCGACGTTTTCCTCCTGTCAACCATTCGCCATCGCCAAGCTCCAAGGTTTCTTCACTACACCCGCAAACTTCAACCTCTAACGAGATAGCTGACTGTCAGACAACCTTACCAGTGACACCAGGCAACGGCTTTAACACAAGTAATTCCTCTTCGCCTTCGCCTGTTTCATCGTTGTCGACCTCACAGTGTATGGGTAGAAGGAAACGTTTAGAGAAGATGCAAAAAACTCTTGAAGAAACCCAGGCTATCATTGCAGAGGCAAAGGCAAGCCTTCCTGTTCTTCCATACCGTAAAATCCAACGATATGTCTTTACTGATCATGCAATGACTCTGCTACAACCTTGGGATCTGCGAGTTGTATTGCAAGCGACAAGGATTGCTTTTGATGCAGGGATCATCAAGCAAGTTCTTGATTCCTTTGATGCAGAAAACAGTAGTGCTACGATAAATAATAGGAGGGTGTCAGTGACACCAGAAGCCATTGCATTTGCATTTCGGATGCCCAATGAGCCTAAACCATCGGTGGCAACTGCGCAGCAAATAAGTATTGCTCTAAAGGAGGATGAAGCAGCTCGAAAGAATCGCAAGGCACAAGTGCTCAAGGAGTTCCAGTAGCAGGACTGGAAGCCTCCATTGCGTACAGGTTTGTAGCCGAAGCAGTCAGTCTTAAGAATAACCCAACTTATGTGTCAGAAAAATTATTTGCTATGCTGTTGGCCAAGATACTGGATCCACAAGTCCATATCAACCTGTGTCAAATACTCTCGCATAATGTACTTTAACAGACTGCCAAGTTGAAATCTCAAACTGTTTTCAAGGCATGCTATGTCTGGCAATTTCTGTATTGGGCTACTGCTGCAGATGTTAATGAGTAGGTAAAGCTGGCTTGGAGTGAGAAGCCTATTTCTGAACCTAAGAAAATTGAACTATCCTCAGACGACAAGGAAACGGACAGTCAAACGATTTCCAATGACATAAAAAGGAAAGCCACTGCAGAGGAAGCTGGCAGTTCAAAGAAGCCAAGAATTACACTGACAAAAAGCAGTGAGTTTCTGAAGCAAATAGAAAGCTAGGTTAAGGCAGTGAGCACTGAGAAATATGAGAGAAGTAAAACGGAGCAGCATATTGTTCAGCAAACTATGCCTGATCAGTTAGTTGGTGCTACTGAAAAAAATCAGGTAAAGCCAGTCACTGAGTCAAAGGTACCAGACCAGTCAGGCGACAAAGGCAAGAATCAACTGGATAAGGGGAAAGGTCCAGCGTCCTCAATTATGTCTGAAACAGTTCCTGTCATTTCTCAAAACCCTCTACAACTGGTTAAAAAGGATAAGTTACAGCAAATGCAAACTCAGAAATTAAGAGGGCATCTCTTACTCACCAAAATTGATTATGCATCTCTACCTTATGTGGCTCCTGTGGCAATTGATTCTGATCCAACAACGGTCAAAGATAGATGTTCAGTACTGATACAGTCCTCTTGGAATACCATTGTCAGCTGTATGGGACAATTGGTGGAGGCTATTGGATCAGAAGATGAAGTTAAAAAGCTTAAAGCTGACTTGGCAGAAGCACAGCATCAGATTTCCACACTCCAGAAAGCCCAAGAAGTGCAGAACATACAACACAGGGTATTGGAAGCTCAATCAGAAAGAGCTCAGGAGTTGTTGAACAAAAAGTTAGCTAAAGCTGAGTCTGAAATTATGATCATAAAGAGTCAAAGGAATGAAGCATCGAGAGCTTCCGAGCGAGCTGAAATGGGGCTCAGAACAAAGCGGGCGAATTTAGAAAGCTGCTATTACACCATACAGCTCTGAAGCGTTTGCTGACGGACAGATACATCTACAATAACTTGTCTGAAATTTTGAACCCCACAGGCAATGCTGTTTTTTATTTAGAAAATTTAAAGTCCTTGATGGAAAGTCTGCAAAGTGATTTGCAGGACAAGGTGAGTGAGTTCAACAATGCTCTGATGAACCAAGCCATCATGGATTATATTGAGTAGCAGACATCCCCAGAGGAGGATGAAGAAGAAGAAGAAGATGAAGCTGATAAGGAGGAGGATGATCAAGAAGTCGGGCATACACAGGATGATGATGATGCCCCACCACCATCTCCACCCCCAGGACCTGGTACTGGTGGGACAGGGCCAGATGAAGGAGGCCAGTCACAGCCAGACCAACCAGACCAGACTGAGGAACAGCAGGAAAGACAGGAAACAAAACAACAATCGGATCATCAGCAGACTGAAGAACAGCAGCCCAGTAACACTGGAGATGAGCCAACTAATCAGTCCCATCACAGCAGAGAGGCTAAAGGGAAAATGAAGGTTAAGGATGAAGAACCAGTGAATGATCATCAGCATTCATTGCATCTCATTACCTTGAATAAGCAATTGAGACATCAACAAGCCCCCATCACCAGACAGTATCTGTAGGATGATGCTCTATGGACTGATTTAGAAAGGTTCCAAAGATTATATGTGGGAGCCAGGGAAATGGTGGAACATTGTAAATCTGCTGCTTTCCATGATAAAGAAGCCTGCAAACTACCTGCGCATCCCAGTACAGTTCAGCTGTTGGAACGAGTTCCAGAATGGATACTCAATGCTGATGAGAAAGTGGTAAACCCGCACTGGCAAAGACAGTCTACTGCAGATTGTCACTCTTTAGCTCTAGAACTGGAACTTCTGCTGGGTAACAAACCAACTTACCGCTGCATGAAGGATGTTAGGGTCCAACTTAAGGATGTTCTGGTACAACTGCAAACTGCCAGAGGTGTTTTGGACCAGAGAGTGAAATCTATCCTAGAGGACTAGACAGCCACTAGCAGAGGACCCCAAACGCGAATGTCAGTAGGAGCACAAGAAACTGCTCTCGGAACCCTATTCCAGCTAGTAAGAATTACTAGGAAGATGATGCAACAAGAGAACCAGGCAGTTCTGAATTTCCTGGAATTTGTGTCTGATTCTCCAGTTCTCTTGTATGCTGTTCCAGAAAGAGAAACTGAGTTACCAAGATTTTTTCCAGCGTTGTATCCTCAACATCAAGAACCAGTTGATCGACTCACATATTTCAAAATAACTGATGAGCTTAGGGATTGGTATGAGCGATCAACTGTGGAATGGAAGACTTGGCAGACATTGCTCAATGATGCTCTTCAAATCAATGACATCCATGCAATGAAGGAAGAGCTACACAGGATTCAGCTGTGTATGGGCCAGTGGAAGATTCAGGTCAGAGGATTGACTAAGATTACTAATCAGCTACTACAGCTCACGGTCGAATCTTCCAAACTGCCTGAGAAAGACATTGCAGCAAAGCCGGGTTTGGCACTGCAGTACAGGGAGATGGCTGAGATTCTTTTCGAAGCTCGCGTCAAAACCAATCAGCCTCTTCCCGAAGGATGGATCCATACTGCTTCGCATTGTCATAAACTGGCCAGAACCAGATTGAGCAAGGGTAGGCATACACTCTATGATCCTGAAACCAAAACCTATCATTCTCTCACACCTCATGAGGTAGAGATGACCACAGACCGGAGGGATCAGCTTGAGCAGGAGTCCATTTACCGACTGATTCAGAAGGAGAATGCTGATGCTGGGACTTCTCAGGCACCAACACGGTCAAAGAGCAAGGGCAAAAGGAAGACGGTCCAATGGAAGGATACTGGGTAGTTCTATCTCAGAATTCAGGGGCGACTTTTCTTCTCAGCAGGCAGGAAGAGATGACAGCTCCACCTTGGCCTTTTCAGCTGCCTCTCGAAAAGATAGTGCTCTTTTCTAGAGCTCTGCATCCTTCACCATCTTCTCAATGTCAGACTCTGACAATCCACCAGAAGATGGATTGTCAACATCAGAACCAGACGATGGATTTTTCAGTTCCACATCAGAACCAAACAATGGATTTTTCAAAAATCTTGGAATCTTACCAAAATTCAAGAAAGAAGGGAAGGATGTAGACGGCTGGCGCGTCACCACGTGGGAACGTGTTCTTAGAAGATGGGCAGTGAATCACTTAGTAATTACTAGAGTAATTACTACGGTAAACCCGAAGCATATAAATAGGGCCCATTACTTTGATATCGGGGGGGCAATTGTTATCACTTGTATTAGCGCTTTGAGCTACAATTGCACTTGAGCATCAGTGGCAGTATTCGGCTACACTTTCTCTCTCTGTAATCATATTCACTGTAATCTCAATCATGATATATATATTCTAGTGATACTGACTTCTCGACAGTCTTCTGAATCTGAATCTGAACTTTATTCCAGTCTTTAAGTCTGATTCTCATTTCAGTATTCATATTTCAGTCTAGTCACTGATTTCTTTCTAGTCTGCTGTCTGAACTCTTCCTACTCTAAGTAGCTGAAATCCTTCAACACTGGAATTAGCTATCTCAAGAGATCAACTCCAATTCCAGTACAAAATGTAAAAAATGAACAAAGTTTTTTTTTGTCTTATAAGACTCTCTTTTTCTTTATTGTGCACAAAAATGAAGTAGTATGCATACTTAGATCAAGTTTGCGGAGACGACGTCTCCCAAACACCAAGTAGAGCTTGTCACTCTACTATGGAAGACTGATAGGACTAATGTGCAGACATGCTTGCGGCAGCCTCAGGCTCTCAAGCGCCAAATGGACTAGTCATCCATTGTGGAATGATGTCGTAGGGTAACATAGGGATCCTCTACCCGCAAAGAAAAGGACTCATGAATATGCTTTATCTTCTCTACACCATAGTCGAGGACGACTATGATTTCAAGAGAGAGGTAATGTCATAATAATCAATATCTAATTCTCCTAAATGATTTTCTCATATTAAACTGATCATTTAATGTGGGGAAGTGCCAGGAGAGAAAAAGCTAGAATATTGGTTAAGCTAGCAGACCGGGTAGGGATCCAAAGGAGGGAAAATAGGGATCCAAAGGGGGGGGCATCTGCAAAAGAGCCATGTGCAACAATGGGCTAAGAAGACCCTAAGGTTCAGCCCATTAAGACTTCCAAAATGCTAAGGTTCCAAAATTCTAAGGTTGTGTCCAAAGGTCAACCCTAGGGGAAATTGGATGCTTTGTGTGACTAAAATGTCTTTGCATATCCCTACATGGGAGGGGGTGAGCCCTTCTTCTATGGGATGAGAAAGAAAGTCACACACACACACACACACACACACACACACACACACACACACACACACACACAGGCTCCCTTTACACAAAGGGAATTAGGGACACATGTCAGTTCCCTAGCCCAGATGCCCACAAGGTGTGCCCAATTCCTATTGGGTGGACCAATGAGAATTAGGCTAGAGTAAAGCTAGTTTAATTAATTTAAAAACACTTAATAAAAGAACCAATGAGAATTAAGTCTCCTAGAAGACTATTGGACAGTCTCCCAAGGGGTCCATTGAGCATTCAACAGCACAATGGCTTGCCTGATTCCTATTGTCCAGGAGGCAAAGAGGTCCAATGAGAGTTTAGTTTAATTATTAAATTACCTAAAGCTCTCACAAAAGGGGAAAGGGGGACACATGTCAGAAGGCTATCACTTATGCTGCTTAATAGCCATTGGCTTGACTTGGGGAGGTCCAATGGGGAGCCTGCAAGAGCAATTAGCAAGAGGGCTCGCCCAAGAGAGAGGGACAGGGGGGGCTGATTTTTGCAAAGCATTTTCACACACACACTCACACAATCTCATGTGTGAAGAAAGAGAAGACTATCTAACAAGTAGCAATGACTCAAGACTGAGATAAACAACTCTCAATTGAGCATAAAACATGCCATGACAATAAACACAGGTAGACAGCAAATGCAATACTAACTACGCATCCTACAAACTGCTTGCAAAAGCTGACAACTATGAAACTCTATACTTATGAGTTTGTAGAGCCTATAACCTTTGACTACTTGTAACCTGAGCTGCAACACAAATCTCACTCGTGCGAGAGTGGGTACAATAAAACTAATATGTATTTGAAAGTGATAAAGAACTCATCCATGTGAGAGTCAAACTCAATTACTGTGAAAGTGGGAGTAAATCGACTACTATAGCATCGGAGAGTAAACCGCAAATATATAAAAACTATGGCACGAACCTAGGAAAAATTTGATATATTTTTCTCTGTAATTTAAGCGAAATCTTGAAAACTCTCAACCACAAAAATGGCAACATAAATTCCCGATAAAAACTATAATGAACCCAATTCAATAATGTGCATAAACAGAGATCAAGTCTCTTATTCACAAATGTCATACACCAAGTCAAACATAATCGTATGGATCTCTGAAATGCATACAGAAAATCAAAACAATCTACTAGGTGAAACCTAAAGCGCACAAACATGTATGCAACAAACCATCTCATGCACAAATCCACATTTAAAGAGTGAACTCCGTTGATAAGGCAACGGAGTTCACTCTTGTATGAGTAGCTCTCCAAAAGACTCCACCCGGTCAAAAGTTGTACACCTATGAATTTGCAACCTATGAGATGTAACAAGCTCATTTGTATCCACAACTATCAAGCATGACAAATTCTGCACTTGAAGTCCTATCTATAAACCTCTCTGAAATGATCGACATAGTCATACATGAGCACATAACCTGTGCAACAAAATTTGCATTGAAACCTGTGAGCAGAAGATCCTCAGGTAGAAAACACATAGGATGTAACATGTGTCTCACTAGTCAACAATGGCTATGCACTAAAAAACCCACAAATAGCATATATAACCTGTAAACTAATGCATGCAAAGCATAAACCAACATTCCTTGTGATCTTGGATGATAGATCTCTTAGAACTCCAAAGCTCTCCACTTGTGTTGCCGATGCCAAATCTCTGTCTCCGACCAATGACCTTGGGAACTCTCTTCTTTGGAGACTACGAAAAAGGTTACATGTGTTCTCTTTTTGATACGCTCTCATTAGAACTGACTTGGGATACTCTTACGATACTTTCAATGAGGATGGTCGCGGATCCTCAAGACTATCTAACACGGGCTCTTTATGACCCCCAAGCGGTGGGATCTACGGCCGGGAAGTGCATACACAAAAGTAGAGAGGCGCACGGACGTCGATTGGGAAAAAGTAAACAAGGGCATCAAAAGGAAAGAAGGACATTTGGGGGGGGCAGGGGGGGGGGAGGGACAGTAAACTAACTTTATAACCAAGTGCACTCATAGTGGTTTCAACCAACCACATGCGCCTGCGTGGTTAGCTCACAACCTCTCAATAGTGAGGTCGTGGGTTCAAATCGTCGTGCCTCATTCGCACGTTGACTTTTTGTGGACCCTCTATTCATGTCAAGATTCGTGTGGCACTTTCCTGGCTGTAGATCCCACCATTAGATAGTGATGAGGGTTGGGGATAAGCCCCAATAGGACATTCGATGCTAGGGCTAACATGGCCGTTGGGATGCGAGAGGGAGTTCGGAAGCCGTCTTCCATTGCCGGTCGGAAGTGCAAAAACGCCAAGTTGATGAAGAACGTGTGTATATGTTTTGGGTCAAAAGCACACAATCCTGATTCCTCAGCCAAAGTCGACAACGATGGCGATGTTGCAACCGAGAGGAAGTAATTGTCGGAGGCGATTCGCTTCGGATATATTGAGGGATGTCCAAACTCCAGATCTCGATGTCAAGGGCCAGGGAAAGGTGAAAGGAGACTGTCGAGGCTACAAGATGTCAGAGGAGAGCCTAATCTGCTCTCTCTCTCTCTCTCTCTCTCTCTCTCGTCAGGAAGCACTCGTCAGATAGCCAGAAACTCTCGTGTGTGTTGTGGCCACAGCTACACATAACCCTCGCTTATGTTTCTTTCTTTTTTATGAGATGCGTGTGTGTTGCAACCCTCAAGGAAATCCAAAGAAGCTTGCGCTACTATCTAGGTGCAACTGCATTATTTGCCGAACTGCCCAACTGCTTTGACCTCAGCATGCGTTAAATTGCCTATTTTCAGGCGTTTAATTTTACCCACACTGTAGCGCTGCTTTGCAAGCCTTTCACAAGCGTTAAATCTGCAGATCCAATGTTGCTTTCCTTGGCTCCAATTCCCTTAAGCTGTGAGCTTATCTAGATTTTCTATGGCTCCCTACAGTAACCAGCTACAAAACCTTATCTCCTCTGCCTTTGGGGTTCTATGGAGAGTGCGTGTGGAGAGGGAGGTGGTTCAGCCAATATGCTCTGATACCATTCTCATTGCACACATGCACGCACTTGCACCATCGGCGTGCCCTTAAATCTAGGGAGAGTAGAACCTTACTCCTCACGCTCTATACAATCAATGGGTGGTCGAACATCCCACGTCCTGCTCACGGAAAGGCACATGCCATCTTTTTCTTTTTTGAGAATACAGAAACTTTGAAACACACGCTCACACCGTAGGGTAAAGGAGCCAATAAAAAACCACCCCCCTTTAGGAGGACTGTCGGGGCCAGTTTTTTTGTGCACTTTCGGATCCATTGTGAGATACAAATGGGTGAGAGTTGGGGTGGACAATGTAGCCAACTTGCAATCGTGGCCATTAGATCTTGGGTTCAAGCCTTGTTGGCACAATGGCTCTAAATGCTCCCCCATTTTGGTTTCCTATTTACACCCATTTTTTATAAACATAAAAAATGTTGTGCGGGTGTTCTTTGCCTGTATAAATGCAACTTGATTCCAAATGTTTGTTGCTGGTAGAGACGATCTCGATCTTCATTTTGAGCATCTAAGCACTCGATTCTATTTAACGTGCTTTCCGGAGTGTGTGTTTCCTCTTAGGTGGCCTTAAGTTGGCCCCTTTACCCTATGTACAACCGCCTCACAGGTAAGGAGACAGGATCCCATCACAAGCACACACTCAACCCCCACGATGGAGACATATGAGAGCAGTCCCTAAAGACTTAGAACATGTCTTCAGGTCGCCAAAGGGGGATTGAACCCAAGACCTTCGGCACATAGGCTATGACTCTACTAACCGAACTAGCACATGCTATCTTTATCCCAATGCAATCAGCTATATGGACTGATATCGTATAATTTTGTAGCTATTCATTGTGAAATTATAGTTTTCTCTAATTTTCAAGGATTTTTAAAAACTAATGGTGCTCATTTTCATGCACCTTAAACCACAATCCATATAGGACTATGTACCTTACGTATGGTTTCACTTTGAAGTGTGCTATAAGCACGCATCATTGACAAGGTTCAAGTCCTATCGGTACATAAAGTTTTGGATGAGGCTCCTTTGTGATTTTGGGTCAAGAATTGTATGGGATGCAACCATCATGCATTTGGCATAATTCTAAACCTCATCGTGAATTCAGTGAGATTGTTAGTCTTGAGCCCTTGGAAAAATGCTATGCTTAGCATTGTTTTTATTGATGCGTATGCATATTGTGGTCAATCACAAGAGCACAAAAAATGCTTGACAATCAATATGCCTCCAAGAAAGTGACTCTATTCGCTCTACTTTCAATTCATTAACCCGAATCTATGCAGATACTCGCTGCTTTCCTCAAACGAAAAACGAAGCTAGCATCGTGGCCTCCCCTACAAGCTCGCACACCCTCTCCCTTTGTGCCATGCGACGATCTGCTCCTGCTGTGCTGATCTCCCCTCCGGTGCACAGATGCATCATCAAATGCATTGTCCTAGCCCTCTTTTATGCACCTCGACGATTGGCAATGCACCTGTCCATGAAGAAGCATAGGCTTCGCTATCTATCATAGAGAGAGAGAGAGAGAGAGAGAGAGAGAGAGAGAGAGAGAGAGAGAGAGAGAGACTTGCGCCTCTCTCCTTTATTGCGTGCACCTCTAGCTCTTGACTGGCAGTCTCGCCATCGACAATCCCTTTCCCACCCTAGCCCTGCTGTGTGTTGACCCCCCCTTGCACCGTTTCTTGCCATGTGCCTGCTCCCTTCGTCTTACGCGCATCTGCTTCTAACACAACTAGCAGTAGAGAGAGAGAGAGAGAGAGAGAGAGAGAGAGAGAGAGAGAGAGCGAGACAAGAGAAGAGAGTTTTAACGTCGCAGGAAACTATCTCAAGAGACCTTAAATATTTAGAGATATTGAAGGTGGAAAGGAAAGAGTTTTTTTCTTTTTTTGCCACCCTAGCCCTGCTATGTGTTGACCCCCCCTTGCACCGTTTCTTGCCATGTGCCTGCTCCCTTCGTCTTACGCGCATCTGCTTCTAACACAACTAGCAGTATATATATATATATAGAGAGAGAGAGAGAGAGAGAGAGAGAGAGAGAGAGAGAGAGAGACAAGAGAAGAGAGTTTTAACGTCGCAGGAAACTATCTCAAGAGGCCTTAAATATTTAGAGATATTGAAGGTAGAAAGGAAAGAGTTTTTTTCTTTTTTTGCCTTTCCTTTTCCTCTTGAGCCCCAAACAAGCCAAGGGATCTCTTCAGATTCCGTCCAATCCAAACGTTTGCACTGCCTATTTCCTGTGTGGAGTCGATTGATCATTATGTACAAAGGATTAAGGTGAAAGGTTGGAAGCAGGTGCAAAGCTTGAGTATGCTCAAGGGCTCAAGGAGATAGTTTCGTACAAAGATTCAGGAAGTAATTTGCATAATGAAATGGCATTTGTGCATTTCCAAAGCAGAAGGTTAAGAGTAGATATTTATAGATTCATTGAAGGGGAATCCTATCATGTGGCGAGCAATATTTTTTGAGCGAACTAAAATCTGATTGAATGAATGAAGATGAAGTTAAAACTTTATAGATTTATTGAAGGGAAGTTCTACCATGTAGCGAGCAAGATTTTTCAAACGAACTAAAATATGAGCGAATGAATGAAGATGGAGATTAATGCATGCTACAAGAGGGGGAGGGCACAAGAGCAGAACCGCGGAGGGCAATAGGCACAAATGATTATGCGCCTAAATTGGGTCCACCTTAGGGCTTGGGGTTATTAATCTTTGGGCAGCAAGGAATCTTGCCAACAATCTAATTAACAAATTCAACATGTTCAATTTTTTGTTTGAGGGGCTCTATTGAGTGGAATCTCCAAATATGCTCAGGTGCCTTGGAGGACAAAAAAGGGGGATATGGCGTGCAGAGAGGAGCGAGATGGGGAGAGAGAAATGCCACGTGTGGGCTGAGCACAAAGAGATGGGGAGAGAGGAATGCCACGTGTGGGCAATGCAGTCGAAAGGTGTTGTTGCACTATGATAACTGGCCAAAAGCACAAGAATCGGTAAATTGCGAGGAGGTGGAGTGTGTGCACCCTTAGCAAAAGCATGCAAATGGGCGAATGCTGCATGGCTTTGTGTTTTAGGTGTCATCCTTGACGGGCTTGCAATAGGCAAAGATGAAGAGAGATGCTAACATAGGTGGTGGTAGGCCTATGTAGACAAAACAAAAGGAGCAAACAACAAAGCCAATCGTACATGTCTTTGTGTGTTAAGTGCCATCCATGATGTGCTCGCGATAGGCAAAGAAGAATGGACATGTGAACATAGGTAGTTGCAGGCATGGGTGAGGGTGTGCAGACAAGACGATGACGACGTGGTGAGGATTTGGGCAGTTCCCCAATGTCGAAGAGGGAAAGGCTTTTCCTTTTGAATTCATCGATTTCTTGGAATCCACCCAAAAAGTTAATAGGTTTAGCTTATAAATAGTGCTTCTGCCTGAGGTCATCAGATGCTCTACACATTGCTCATCATAGATGTTGCCCATGTCCTATGTACTCACGCAGATAGGAAGATTATCCAAGCCTATGCTCATATGCCACCTCCCTCTCCTATGCAAGGCTTTATGTTTTACCTTTAAACTCAAAAATAAAAAGGGCGTTTAAATTCAAGCCTTACGTTTTATCTTTAAACAAGAGGCTGTTTTGCAATCCCAAAAAAGAAGACTATCACTCTCTTAAGGGAGCAGTTCCCAAAAACGTTGTTTTCATTAGTTTTTATACGAATCACAAAAGATGCTTCTTTAAAAGTTTGGATAAAAGTTATTCTAGGAAGGGGGAGGGGGGGGGGGTCCCATGGGCATGGCACATCGATGAAACGGAGAGAGGGAAGAGCGGCAAACTTTTTCCAAGGCAACAATGTTCGGGGGAGATGTATCTCGGCTTGATATTGTGCCGTTTTTAGTTTCAAAAATGCCGTTTCCCTCTTGAATAACAGGTCTTGAGTTCAAGTCTGCTCGTCGGATAGACCTTTAAGGTCTCTTGGGATAGTTTCCTACGACGTTAAAATACTCTTCTTCTTCTTCTTCTCTCGTTGTCTGCTCTTGTGCCCCTATCCCGTCCTCTTGTGTCCCTACAATCTTTTTTTTTTAAGTGATAGAAAATGTTGACTTCAAGTCCAAAAGCATCTTACTACATTCTCCTTTAAACAAATTTTTTTTCCCACACTTGCTTGCTTTTGCAACGCACGTCGGCGTGCACTCCTAAAAGTTAGAATCAGGTGGGAAGATCAATCCCTTACCATAGTGAATGTGTATAGCCTTTGCACTGCAAATGATAGAGGTAAATTCTGCATGCATCTCAGGGATACTCCTTTAGAAGGGGAGTGGCTGTTGGTTGGGGTATCAATATGGTAGAGAAGAGCAAGGATTGAACAAGTTCTGCCAGTGTGTTGGCTGGCACTAAAAAATTTAGATGGATGACCTTGTGTGAGAAGTGGGCTATGGTTGATTTGTGGGAGGTGGGCCCGTGGGACAACATGCCTGGGTTCACCTACACAAGTCTCCAGTATGCCTGCACATTCTAGGCTTGACAGATTTAATTGCTCTCACCAGGCTAACTGGATCCCATCGATGCTTGACATGAAGGTAATCTCATAAAAAATCCTACCGGATCACATGCCCTTACACATTCGACTCAAGAAAGCTAAAGGGGAGGGACACACCTGTTCAAGGACCGTCTTTTCAAAAGCCTCACCAAGAAAGAAATAGGTAAGCTCAAGAAAGATGTAGATCCCAATAAACCTAATGCTTGGGACCTATTCGCTAGAAGCATTCAAAAAGCGATCAAAAGCTCAGGCCCTTGGATTGAAAAAGCCAGTGAGGCACACCTCAAGAATCTCACAACGGAGTTGGATCGGCTAACCTCAAGAAAGGCTACTGGGCTAGCTCCGAGGATGAGCATAAGCGGTGGCTTGAAGCTAATTCTAACTTGGCTAATGAGCAACTTGAGGAAATCAAGAAGGCGAGACTACTCTCCAGGGAGACCTTTCTACAATCGGAAGCCTCTAATCAAGCACATTTTTTAAGGGCTTTGAAAGTCAAGAAGAGTCGGGCCTCGTTCACTCGCTCTATGATGAGAATGGGAATGCAGTGCAAAACCAAGATGGGATGGCTGGTCTAATGTTGAACTATATAAGCCAGATTATTGGCGAGCCAGAGACCCAGTCCTAGGAAGTGGATGAAGCTAGAGTGACTTTGCTTGAGAGTGTCGAGATGAAGATTTCCAAATCAAAAGCCAACCACCTAGAAGTGGCATTCTCTAAAGACAAATGTTCATTAGCATTGCAAGCTCTTGGCAAGGAGAAGTCCCCCGGTTGGGATGGACTAACGACTGAATTCTTCAAGGAATTTTGGGATGATCTCAAGGTCCCAGTCACACGTTTGGCTAACCAAGACATTACCGAAGGGTCGTTGGATACAAGTGCAAAGAGAGGTCTCATAAAACCCATCCCCAAACAGGTATGTTGCTCTCAACTTAAGCATTGGCGCCCTATTACTATGATGTCAGTAGCTTACAAAATTATTGCCAAGGCGGTGGCCCTCTGACTAGCCCCCCTACTAGACACGATCATCTCTCTATATCGGCATGGGTTCATTACAAGAAGATCCATCTATGACAACATCTTGGCAGCAATGGTGCGCTTGGAATAGGTAGCCTCCATTAAGCAAGAATGCATTCTACTATAGCTTGACCTTGACAAAGCTTATGACAGAATAACGTGGTCATATATATATAGAACATGTCATGGAAGCTTTGGGCTTTGGGCCTCGCCTATGTTGCCTTGTGTGTACTCTAGGCGCTAACAACCAGTCAGAACTCCTATTTAATGATAGAATTGTGGTCTCCTTTGAGGTCAAAAGGTCTATCAGGTAAGGATGCCCCCTGGCCCCCTTACTTTTTTCCATCGAATCGCATCATCTCATCACGATTCTCAAAGCCAGTGCTGCGCGAGGGGGGTTAGAAGGATTAGCTTTACCGGGAAATGACCATCCCTTGGCAAATCTTTTCATAGATGACTCGCTCCTCTTCTTGAAGGCGTGCCCCCAAGTTGTGAGGAGAACTCTGGAGATTGTGCAAACATTTGTTGTAGCCTCAGGTTCCAAGTGTAATATAGAGAAGTCGAGGCTCATCTCCCTGTCGAAAAACGACTCCTTCGACCCTTCTAACTGGACAAGGGAGATTGTCTCAAAAGGGAATATCTTCACGCACTTGGGATCCCCCTTAATTAGGGGTGAATGTAACTCACAAATAAATATTCCATTGGGTCCTTGAAAAAGTTAGAACAAAAATGAGATGGTAGGAGTATGCTCTTCTCCCATTCTTGAGCCTGACTAAAGTGATAAATTCATTCATGCTCCCTTATATTGCCTTCACCAACCCACTTCTTACTAGATGGCTAAGTGTCACTAGAAAGATGGCTAAGATTCTTGTGGAAAAACAACATGAAAACCTCCCGACCATGGCAGTGGGCTAGATGGGAGTCATTCGCTCGACCACCAGTGGACCAAGGAGTTCTCAAAATTCTTAACCCAGCTACCCATGTTGAGGTCCTGTGCGCCAAATTTATGATCTCCTTGGCTAAGCAGGACCAAGCTTGGGATATTATGACCAAGGATATGCTAGATGCAGCCTCGGATATAGCTAAACTTGGGTCCAAGGATGGGAAGTGGAAAGAGGTGAAGTTTTACGAAAAACTTTTGTTAGGAAACATGTCATAGCTAAGTAGAAATTGAGTAAATTACTTAATGAAGAGAGATAATTTTCACACACAAGAGATTATAGAGTAGAGAGAGAGAGAGAGAGAGAGAGAGAGAGAGAGAGAGAGAGAGAGAGAGAGAGTACACACGATATATGTGGTTCACCCAACGTGGGCTACATCCACAGGAAAGCAATCACTTAATGGCTTTAGTACTTCAGACAAGAAGTAGGTTACGACGGGATTATACCCTTAATAGTGCTCCCACCTTGCTTCACTCGCACCACCTCACACCCACCTTGTTGCATCAACTTCACACTGTGAAATGTGTGTAGAAATGGCCTCCTTTTATAGGCCAAGAGGGCTACCCTCTCTCATGAGAGGCAGCCATGTGTAGCCGCCCTTGTGTAGATAAGCCCAAATCGAACCCTCCAATCCATCCATGTGTGACCGCCCTTGAGAAGACAAGTCCACTTTTGAATTCGACCACCGGCCATAATATTCTAGCAAAAAGGAATATTTGGACGATGGCCATGAAAATTTTGATTTCCAGCGAGTGATTTTACAGTGAGTTATTTTTTTTCACACACGATGGCTTCTCCTCATAATGGGGGCCTTACAAATGTGCCTTTTTAACATAGAAAATTACAAGGAGTAAATGAGGCTCCATACTTAACAATCTCCCACTTGGAGACTGATCTCCAAACCAAACCTACTTACAACTCCCACTGCATGTGCAATTCCTGGCCTTCTCCAGACCATAGCATATATAAGAGAACCTACTGCTACAACATATGGAACTTTAGACATATAGGCTATCTCCTCTTGTGTCTTTGGAGACATATCCTTGGTTAGTTTAAAGTGACCAGCCAAAGGTGTAGAAACCGTTTTTACATTTTGCATTGCAAACCTTTCTAGTACCTTCTTGATGTAACCCTCGTGAGATAGCTTTATTGTCTTCTTTGTCCTATCCCTTGATATCTTCATACCAAGTATCCTCTTTGCAACACATAAATCTTTCATTGAAAAAGATTTAGACAGGTCCTCTTTTAAGTCTTTGATGTCCTACATGTTAGCACTTACAATCAGCATGCCATCAACATACAACATTAGGATGATGAGCTTCCCATCTCCCAAATTCTTCGTGTAGACGCAGTGATCCGAGTTGCATCTTGTGAATCCATGATCCAACGTCCATCGATCGAACTTCAAGTACCCATGTCTTGATGCTTTCTTTAAACCATACAAGCTCTTCTTTAATCTGCAAACCATTTTCTCCTTACCTTTTACTTCATACCCCTTTGGTTGAAGCATGTAAATTTCCTCCTTTAAGTCATCGTGAGGGAATGCTGTATTTACATCCATTTGCTTAAGATTTAGACCATGAGCAGCCACAAGGCTTAAGACAAGCCTAATTGAGTTTATTTTTACAACAGGAGAAAATATTTCATTGAAGTCAATATCTTTCTTTTGAGAAAACCCTTTTACCACAAACCTAGACTTGTACCTTTTCTTTCCACCTTCTTCTTCCTTCAGCTTGTACACCTATTTGTTTTGAAGTGTCCGCTTACCTTTAGGCAACTCAACCAACTTCCATGTTTGGTTGCGATGTAGTGAGTCCATCTCCACTTGCAAGCTCTTCATCCATTCTTTTTTGGATTTGTGATGCATAGCTTCTTCGTATGATTCTGGCTCTCCAGAATTTGAGATCAAGAGATGGTTGAAGGAACAAACCTTTCTGGAGGTCTACTTGCTCTTGTAGATCTTCGGGAAATAGGTTGAGGCTCCTCATTTGGTTGACGTTGTTGCACATTGTCACCGTTTGCAGTCCTTGAGTCTTGACCGTACTCAAGCTCCATGTACTCATCACCTGTTTCTTTGATTTTTTTTTTCTTTCCAAGTAATCTTTGTACATATTTTGTTCGTTAAAAATTACATCCCTACTCCTAAAGATTTTACCATCTTCAGGATTCCGTAGGCGATACCCAAAGTCACCTTCTTCATAGCCAATGAAGAAACACTTTTTGGACTTTGCATCTAGCTTTGACCTTAGCCTTATATCCATGTGCATGAAAGCCTCACACCCAAACACTTTGAGAAATGCATAATTCACTGGTTTACCTATCCATGCCTCTTCTGGAACTCTCCCATCCAATGTTGTTGAGGGTGACCGGTTGATTAAGTACACAGACGTACTTACAGCTTTTGCCCAAAGCTCAAGTGGTAGGCTTGAATGTAGACGCATGCTTCATGCTCGCTCCATGATTGTTTTGTTCATACTTTCAGAAATGCCATTTTGTTGAGGTATCCTTTGGGTTGTCCTTTGCCTTCGAATGCCATTGCGAGCACAAAAGCTTGCAAAAGCTTGGCTACAATATTCGCCTCCATTGTCGTATCTGAATCATTTAACCTTGGTACCTATTTCATTCTCCACAAAGACTTTCCACCTTTGAAATATGAAAAAAACATTGGATTTATTCTTCATGACATAAATCCATGTTTTCCTAGTCGCATTGTCTATGAATGTTACATAATACAATGAGCCACCAAGTGATGGTGTACTTGCAGGACCCCAAACATCAAAATGAACCAACTCAAGTTTTTTATTTTTCTTTCATTTCCTGATTTTTGAAATTTTACCCTTTTTTGTTTACCATAAACATAATCTTCACAAAACTCTAAGTCCACTTCTTTAAAACCTGGTAGAAGCTTCTTTGTTTGAAGGATTTGCATTCCTTTGGCACTCATATGCCCAAGCCGGTAGTGCCAACCGCACTGTCAACTTCTGTAGCTGCTGCACAAGCTGAAGGTTGTGTGCTAGCTGTACACAAGTAAAGTGTACCAAACATTTCTCCTTTGGCAACAACCAAAGATCCCTTTGAGATCTTCCACCGTTTGTTTCCGAATGCAATGTTGTGACCTTCATCTTCCAATTGTCCTGTAGAGATTCCAAAGAGAAGGAACCTGCCTAACATCTTTAAGCTTCCATTCATTTCTGTTAGCAGTTTTGATACAAATTGTACCTTTGTTGACAATTTCACAAGCTTCATCATCTCCCAAGTATGCATACCCAAAATTACCTTTGGTTTTAATCTTGGAAATGTTGCTTGTGTGGTGCTACATGGAATGAAGCCTCGGAATCTACTATCCAGGAATTGGACACATTGTCTAATAAGAGAAATAAAGCATCTTGCTCCACTTTACCTGCCACATTGGCCTCCGATGTTGGCTTGTTTTCTTGAGACTCCGACTCCTTCTTCTTCTTGGACCAACAATCCTTCGTGACGTGATCCTTCTTGCCGCAGTTCCAATATTCAAGAACTAGCTTTGTGCTTGACTTGCTCCGCCTTGAGCGATCACGACCCTTTTGGTTTTTGAACCTCTCCTTAGGCCTTCCTCTTGTTTCCACTGACAATGCAACACTTGATGATTCTCCTGTGCTTCTCCTTGCATTTCCTTGCTTAGGAGAACACCCACAACATCATCAAACTTAAGAGTATTTGTGCCAGAGATATAGTTACTTACAACCATTACAAGGCTGTCTCAACTGTCCGGTAGAGACGATAGTATAGGAAGAGCTCGCACTTCGTCATCAAAATTGATTTTCACCTATTGAAGTTGACTTATGTTTGTGTTAAAGTTATTTAGGTGCTCTGCAACTGAACAATTTTCTGTTATCTTTAGATTGAACAAGCGCTTCATAAGAAATACCTTATCGGATGGCGATGATTTTCCGTAGAAGTCATCAAGTGACTTCATCAAGTCCTCCGTGTTCTTCATGTCCAAAACATTGAAGGCAATTGTTGACGCCAAGCTTAACCGGATTGTTCCTAGTGCCTTTTGATCAAGGACAATCTATGCTTCATGTGCCATCATTGCGGGCCTCTTTGCAAGACAGCCTAGTGACAAATAGAAGTCCTTCTGGTAGAGATAATCTTCAATCTGCATCTTCCAATGTTGGTAGTTTTCACCATTGTACTTCTCAATCTTTGAGCTTCCCTTCCTCCGCCATTACTCCCACTCAATTCAAGGAATCTTTTCCTTGAGATATTTTAGCTACGAGCAAACCTTGCTCTGATACCAGTTGTTAGGAAATATGTCGTAGCTAAGTAGATATTTGAGTAGATTAATTAATGGAGAGAGATAGTTTTCACACACAAGAGATTACAGAGAGAGAGAGAGAGAGAGAGAGAGAGAGAGAGAGAGAGAACACACGATATACGTGGTTCACCCAATGTGGGCTAAATCCACGGGAAATCAGCCACTTAACGGCTTTAGTACTTCAAACAAGAAGTAGGGTACAAAGGGATTATACCCTTAATAGAGCTCCTGCCTTGCTTCACTCTCACCACATCACACCCATCTTGTTGCATCAACTTCACATTGTGAAATGTGTGTAGAAATGGCCTCCTTTTATAGGCCAAAAGGGTTGTCCTCTCTCATGAGAGGTAGCCATGTGTAGCCGCCCTTGTGTAGATAAGCCCAAATGGACCCTCCAATCCACCCATGTGTGGCCACCCTTGAGAAGATAAGTCCGCTTTTGAATTCAGCCACCGGTCCCATTGAATTCGGCCATCCGCCATCGGCCATTGACTTTCGACCATCGGCCATTGACTATCGGTCACCGGCCAACTGGCCAACCGATCGGTTGATTTTCGACCACTTTTCGATCGTCGTCCGGCCATAATATTCAGGCAAAAAGGAATATTCCGGCGATGGCCGTGAAAATTTTGATTTCCGGCGAGTGATTTTATTTTTCAGCGAGTTATTTTTCTTCACGCATGATGGCTTCTCCTCATAATGGGGGCCTTACAAATGTGGGTTTTTAACATAGAAAATTACAAGGGGTAAATCAGGCTCCATACTTAACAACCTCTAGCCCTGAGGTGGTCTAGCCTAAGTCTAGGTGGCATCTGAGGGGAACTGGTGAGGAAGTGCAAAAGAGTAGCTGGGTTTTTGGAGTGGGGGGAAGAAACCAAGTACTTCAAGAACTCCATCTTGCACTGGTGTCCCTGGCTTGCTAAAATTTTAGAACCACCACAAAGCCCCCTATGGGATAGAAATTACGAGGAAAATGAATAACAAGGGTCTGAATATACTTGTTCACTTGTGGGACGGTAACAGTAAGAGCTGGAAAACCATTGAGTCGCTTTCAACCCAATATTAGCTAAATGGCTTTGAGATATTGCTAGTCAACAGAGTGTTAAAAGTGCTGGACAAGGTTGTAATGCCAATATGTGAATGGATTTAAGTGGAATGTCTCGAGATGGCTCGAAAGTAGTCTTTTCTGGAAACCCCATTCTAAAGACATCTATCATGCATTAATGCACGAGAATGAGCGGTCTAGCCCCCTCAACAAAAGATGGAAGAGGCACTGGCCAGAAGATCGGTGGGAAGCAATCATGGAGAATATCTGGAAGCCAACCGCAGCTTATGAAGATATTTATGTGGAAGATGATGTGGGGTACTCTACCGGCGAGGGTTAAAATCTAGGAAAGAGGAATTGGGTCCGGTCGCTGCTTCAAGTGCAGGATAGCTAGTGAAGATCTGGCCCACCTTTTCATGGAATGCCAGGTAATCAGAGGCCTGGCATGGAAAATATGCAAGTGGATCCAAAGGACATGGCATATCAAATTCTTCAAGAGTGATTTGTTCCTTGGTGGCAAGAAGATGGGTAGCCCATCTCTTCTTATTTGCACTCAAACTATAAGGTACTTCTCCTTTCACCATATATGGCAAGCAAGGAACCGCTGTGTGTTTGAGGGAGACCTTGATGTGGCAAGTTACTTAGAGATTATACAAGAAATATGAGAGATGATCTCTACGCTCAAAAGCAAGCAAGACACGAGAGACTGGTCTAGGGCTACCCATGCCATGTTGTCAACCTGGGAGAAGTAAAATCCTAGAAGTCTACTTTGCCTATTATGCCTTGGTGAGAGGCGGTGGATATCCATGTTGTAATCTTCAGCACCTCAATGGCCTGAGCTTGAGGCTATTTTGTAATCTTATGTTGTGCTCAATACAATTCACTCACAAATTGTGAGTTTTGGAAAGCAAAAGATTATTTTTTGTGGAGATAAGTGAACAACTGAGCTTGAACACCTTTGCTTGGAGGGTACTCCCATGCCTTAGCGCCCCCGCCCCCCTTCCACTCCATACACCTCCTTGCACTCCTCACACTTCCTCCTCCCAAAGGTTTGCAGCTTTGGATGCAAACTTGCCCTACAGTTTTCATCCTTGCAGATCACAAACCTAGCCTACGCTCTAGTTACATCCCTTTCACTGGTCAGGTCGTGGCCCCGTCACCTCCTGCATTCCATTACTAGCCCAACGTGCCGTTACAGCCACTGCTCACAAATAGCGCACTTGATAGAGAGAGAGAGAGAGAGAGAGAGAGAGAGAGAGAGAGAGAGAGAGAGAGAGAGAGAGAGAGAGAGAGAGAGAGAGAGAGAGAGAGAGAGAGAGATTGATTGTGTGTGTCCTTTGTAGAGGAGCAAGCAGTTGTGTGTCTGTGTCCCCTATAAAGGAGTGTGTGCATGCGTGCATGCGTGTGTGTAGCTTGCCCTCCCTTGAAGCCCTCATCGAGCGATGCAATGTACCCTGCAACCTTCATTGAGCCGACAAAAAAAAGATCTCTCTCTCTCTCTCTCTCTCTCTCTCTCTCTCTCTCTCTCTCCCCACTGCACCTTATGAATTTTCCTCCTTCCACTCGGACTCCCCCCCCCCCCCCCCCCCCCCCCCCCCCCCCCCCCCCCCCTTTGACAAGTGGCAAGAGCTCCTTGCTCCGACAGTGTCCCCTGCGGCTCCGACGACACCGTGGTTCAGGGAAAGTGATAGACAATCTATGGCAGAGAGGGGGAGCTTTGCCACGTGTCTTGATTTCCAAGGTTCAACGTTAATTTTGCAACAAAAGGACCTTAATTTTGCCCGTGGTTTGCCTTAATCGAGCCTTAGGAAATTTAAGCAAGACCCAATCATTTTCTTTGAATGTTAAGGACCTTTTGTGGCAGCAACAACTTTTTGCCTTTGTTGAGATATGGATATAGCCTCCTTAATCTTTTGAAAAGATTCTTGTAGGTCACGGCTATACTCATCTGCGGCGAAGATCTTTCCATGTACTTTGAGTAGCAAGGGACTTTTAGGTCTTCCCTCAATGATCTCAAAAGGGCTTTTCCCGTAGAAGTATGTACAGTATTATTGTAGGCATACTCTATGAGAGGTAAGTACTTTTCCCATTGTGAGTGTTGATCTACTTCGGTAACATAAGTCTTGAGTATATTGAGTATCTTAAGATTGGCTATCTCACTCTGGCCATTCGTTTGTGGATGATAGGCCGAAGATAAATTCAATCTTGTTCTTATATTTTCAAAGAGACCTTTCTAGAAATTACTGGTCATTCTAGGATCTCTATCTGGCACAATGGATGTGGGTAATCAATGGTGTTTGAAAATCTGAGATATGAAGAGAGATTCCATTTAATGTGCCTGAATAGTCTTTTTGACTGGAAAAAAGTGTGTTTGCTTGCTAAACCTGTCGACTATTGTCCATATTCCCCTATTACCATGGATAGACTTGGGTAACCCAAAGATGAAATCCATAGATATACTCTCTCATGGTGAATTTGGGATCGGCAATGGATGGAGTAATCCAGGTTGCTTCCCTCTATCATACTTGGTCTTTTGGCATACTACGCATTTTAAAACATACTCTTGTATGTCCACTTTCATGGTAGGCCAATAGAAATACGTCTCTACTCCTCGAAGAGTAGGTTGAAAACCTCTATGCCCCGCGTAGGGAGGAGCAGGGGATTCATACATCACTTTCTCATGAAGGGAATGGGTAACACATAGCCTATTTCCATGGAGAAGATAACCATCCTGCAAGGTGAATGGTTCCTCTTTCTTCCCCAAATCAAGGGCTGACATTATGTCTCTAAAGTCAGGGTCAGTAGCATACTCATCTATCATAGAGGATAGATCATTGCGAGTAGCTATAGACACCGCATTAACTTTTGGTCATTGTGAAAGTGCATCGGCCACTTGATTGTGCTTACCAGCAATGTGAGCAATATGAAAATTAAATTACGAAAGAAAATTTGTCCACCTCATTTGTTTGTTGGAAAGCTTGGTTTGCGTCATGAAATACTTGAGACTTTGGTGGTCGGTTCGTAGAATAAATGGAGTCCCCAGTAGGTAGTGCTTCCATGTGTCTAGGGCATGTAGAACAACTAAAATCTCTTTCTTATAAATGCCCAGGACTCATTCATCCGTATTGAGCCTTTGGCTCTTATATGCTATGGCATTCCCTTCTTGAAGCAAAACTGCTCCAAGGCAATCACCACAAGCATCACATTGGACCTCAAATGGCTTTGAGAGATCCGGAAGCATGAGTAATGGTTGGGAAGTAAGCTTCTCTTTGAGCTTATCAAGAGCATTTTGCTCCTTATCAGTCCATATATACTTAACGTTCTTCTTAGTTAAGTTGTATAGTGGTCCTGCTACTTGAGAGACTTTTGCTATGAAGTGTCTATAGTATGCGCACATACCAATAAAGATTCTTAGCTCATGTAGATTCCTTGGATTAGGCAATGCTTTTATTACCTCTAACTTTGATGGATCCATACGGATACCATCTTGAGAGATAATATGACCTAGGTATTGAATCTCTTGAAGAAAAAAACCGCTTTTCTTTTCATTGAGAAAAAGCTTATTCTCCCTCAATGCTTGAAAAATCACTTGGAGATGTTGTTTATGTTCCTCCAAAGACTTGTAGTAGATGATGATATCATCAAAGAACACTCCAGTGAATTTGCGATAAGGTCTAATTTTTTTTTTCCATTAGACGATTGAACATAGCTGGTGCATTAGTCAAGCCAAAAGGCATGACTAGATATTCATAAAGACCAAACGTTGTGCGAAACGCAGTCTTGAAGATATCTTCATCCACTATCCTTATTTGATGATAGACACTTTTAAGGTCAATCCTATTGAAGTAGGTAGATCTTTGTATCTTATCAAACCGACCTTCTACCCGAGGCATGGGAAATTTGTTTTTGATAGTGATATGGTTTAGTGCTTGATAGTCCACACACATACGGTATGTACCATCTTTCTTTTGCACTAAAAGGACTGGAGAACAAAAGGGAGAGGAACTAGGCTTCACCATCCCTTTGTCTACAAATTCTTGTACTTGCCTCATGATCTCCTCTTGTTGATCTTGTGAGACTCGATAAGGAGGCTTGTTAGGCGGTGAGCTTCTTGGAAGAAGCTCAATGCAATGGTCATCATCCCCTCGTTTTGGAGGTAAGTCCATAGGAATATCATCGATGAACACATCTTGGAATCCTTTTAGAAAATTAGACAAGTCTAACTCTTCTTGATTTCTACAATTTACATTTGATGAAACATTAGGATCTTTAAGAGACTCTTTGACAAAAATCATGTACGCAGAAACTGAGCTCTTCATTGACTTATTAAAAGCAGGAGGATTCACAAGTGGAATAGTGCGACCACGGTCACTAGCATCTATATACATGTTCTTTTCCCTATAGGTGAAATAGATTCTCCTTTCAGGGGACTTCATATTGGCAGCCATGAGATCAAACCAGGGGCCCCTAGGATAGCATCCTCATGTTAGAGAGGAGAGATGAAAAAGTCTTCTATGTAGATATAGATTTGGACATGAAGCCTGTCATAATAATCAATATCTAATTCTCCTAAATTATTTTCTCATGTTAAACTGATCATTTAATATGGGGAAGTGCAAAGGGAGAAAAAGCTAGAATATTGGTTAAGCTAGCAGACCGGTCACAGTAGGGATCCAAAGGAGGGAAAATAAGGATCCAAAGGGGGGGACATCTGCAAAAGATCCATGTGCAACAATGGGCTAAAAAGACCCTAAGGTTCAGCCCATTAAGACTTCCAAAATGCTAAGGTTCCAAAATTCAAAGGTTGAGTCTAAAGGTCAACCATGGGGGGAATTGGATTCTTTGTGTGTGTCCCAAAAGTCTTTACAAATCCCTACATAGGAGGGGGCGAGCCTTGGGAGTAGAGGATGAGAGAGAAAGTCACACACACACACACACACACACACACACACACACACACACACACACACACACACACACACACACACACACACACACAAGCTCTCTTTACACAAAGGGAATGAGGGACACATGCCAGGTCCCTAGCCCAGATGCCCACAAGGTGTACCCAATTCCTATTGGATGGCCTTGGAGGTGGACCAATGAGAATTAGGCTAGAGTAAATATAGTTTAATTAATGTAAAAACACTTAATAAAAGAACCAATGAGAATTAAGCCCTCTAGAAGACTATTGGACAGTCTCCCAAGGGGTCCAATGAGCATTCAACACAGCCCAATGGCTTGCCTGATTCCTATTGGCCAGGAGGCAAAGCGGTCCAATGAGAGTTTAGTTGAATTATTAAAGTACCTAAAGCTCTCACAAAAGGGGAAATGGGGACACATGTTAGAAGGCTATCACTTATGCTGCTTAATTGTCATTGGCTAGCCCTAAGGAGGTCCAATGAGAGAGTAGCATGAGCAAATAGCAAGAGGGGTCGACCAAGAGAGATAGGGGGCTGATTTTTGCAAGGCATTAACACACACACACACACACACACACACACACACAATATCATGTGTGAGGTAAAGAAGACTCTCTGTCCTTCTCAGGCTTTAATGGAAAGCTTATCACCTACTCCAAGCTTGTGAGAAGGGAGGCCTACACCAACAACTCTTGGCTTTGTGATGAAAATCCAACCAAGAGCCAAGCTTCAATGCATGCTCATCTCGTCTACCATGCTAATTACTAAGCTAAGTTATGCTAATATGAGTGATTATGTGAGGAGATGTACATCTTTCTCGTAAGAATATTTCTTCTTCCTCTCAATCTACTCTCATACCCCGCTAGCTCTCACCATCTGCGAAGGTGTGTGAGGTCTTGGGTCTGAGACCGGAGACAATTGATGTTGTGGTTGATAAGTGTTTTGCTTGGTGCATGAAGATTTCATCTTCATTGCACTAGCTAGTCTTGAAGGAACACAAAGAATTGTATTGTACAATGTCTCTCTTGATGGGAGAAACCATAATACAAAGCCTTTTGGAGGGGGGACCGGCTCCATGTAAATCCGGTCCTCAACTGTTGTGAATAGCTTAATTTCTCTCTCTTTTGAAAGTATTGTTCATGCTATCTAACTAGGTGTTATGCTTTTTGTTGCTCTCTCCACCCAAGCACTCTTGTAATTCTCATTAGGAATCTATTCTAATGAAATGCCCACTATGTTCATACTAATTTCCGATACACACAAGTTTTTAGGCCATTAAATGTTACATTGGTATCAGAGCACAAGGTTTCTCTTTTCTTGCTCAAGAAGGGAGGTCCTCAAGCTAGCTATAAATGGTTGGTATTATTAGTTGCCTGTGATGAGTAAGTAGAAAAGGGATTTTTCAGCCTTGCAGTGCGCCTGCTTTCGTGTAGTTAACGGGGCATCACCGTCGAGAGCTATGGTCTTAATAGTGGAGTCCTCCTGGGCTTGCCTACGGCTTAACCACTATTGAGCTATTAGAAGCTTGAGAGGAGCTGGTGCTATTTTGGTGTTGAACGACCCTCTCTTCTATTCCTTGCAATTAATGGTATTCAAGCCACGGGTATAGTAGCTTGAGTGCTTTTTCTAAAGGGGTAAAGAGGAGTAGCAACTAGGGCTTGAAGTGCCAAAGTACACCTAAAAAGTTTACACCTAAAAGTTGTTAGAATGGATGACAATAGTAAAGAGAGTGAAATTAATGTTGATAGCTTTGATTTTGCTAATGAGCAAGCTACTAATGATGCCCCGATGCTTATTAACTATCTTGTTTCTAGGCTTCAACAAGCCATGGGCAATCCATCTCTCCAAAGTGAAGTGCAACGGCAGCTCCGTGCTCATGGGATTCTCCAAGCTCATCACCATGACGAGAGAACACCAAGGAAGCCTTCTTGTGAGACTTCCAAAAGAGGTCTCTCTCCGATTCGGGAAGAAGAAGAGAATCCATACGAAGGGCTCAAGAATTTACTTCTTGATGATGCATCTCCTTCCCAAAGGAGAACTCAAGAGCCTCCACCGAAGGAACAAGAAAGAAGTGAGTCTCCCGCCACCTCGGCAGAGATGGCTCCACGAAGACGGCGGGCTAAACGCTCTCCATCACCACCAATGCGGAGAATACTATCGCACCATTCTCCACATCATAATTCAAAGAGGGATGATAAAAAGCAAGAGAAGAAAAAGGAGAGAAAGAGGACACCCTCTTCTCCATCTTCTTCATCCTCTTCCTCTTATGAAAGTGATGGTGAAGACGATGAAGATCAAGACAAGAAAAAGGCGAGAAAGAGGTCACCCTCTTCTCCAGCTTCCTCAAATTCTTCACCTTCTGAAGAAAGTGATGGTGCAACCTTTGAACCATAAAAAAGAAGAGGCAATAGGAAATCCTATGCCGCGTGGAAGAGGTCGTTCAAGCTCAAGAAGTTCAAAGAGGGAGGGAAGAGAATCTCTTTCCTTACCTATGATGGCACCTTTGGTGCTATGGACAAAGTCTTGGCCTTTATCCAACAATTTGATGCGGCTTCAATATTTCAAGTTTTAAGAGAGAATAAACTTTATGTTAATCGAAAGAAAAGTGAATTTTTCTTGCAAGAGATTCAGTATTCAGGTCACATTATCTCTCGAGATGGCATCCAAATGGATCCATCAAAGTTAGAGGCAATACAAGGATGGCCTAAACCAAAGAATCTTCATGAACTAAGAAGCTTTATAGGTATGTGTGCATACTATAGACGCTTCATAGAAAAGTTCGCGCAAATTGCGGGACCATTACATGACCTAACAATGAAAAGCGTTAGGTATACATGGTCTGCTAAGGAGAACAATGCTTTCGAAAATCTTAAAGAAAAACTTATCTCTCAACTTGTGCTTACACTACCGGATCTCTCAAAACCATTTGAGGTCCAATGTGATTCTTGTGGTGATTGCCTTGGAGCTGTTTTTCTTCAAGAAGGGCACACCATAGGCTATGAAAGTCGAAGGCTCGACCCTGTTGAGCAAGCTCTAGGCATATATGAAAAGAAACTCCTTGCAGTTCTACATGCCTTAGACTCATGGAAGCACTATTTATTGGGGACTCCTTTCATTCTGTGAACGGATCACCAAAGTCTTAAGTACTTCATGACGCAGACCAAGCTCTCTGACAAACAAATGAGGTGGGAAAATTTCCTTTCGCAATTTCATTTTCATATTGCTCACATTGCTGGCAAGCATAATCAAGTATTTGATACACTCTCAAGACGGCCAAGAGTGAATGCGGTTTCCATAGCAACTCACAATGATCTATCTTCAATGATAGATGAGTATGCTATTGATCCCGATTTTAGAGATGTGATTTCAGCCCTTCCATTAGGGAAGAAAGAAGAACCATTTACTTTACAAAATGGTTATCTTCTCTATGGCAATAGACTATGTGTTACTAACTCACTACGTGAGAAAGTAATGTATGAATCTCATGCTCCTCCTTATGCGGGGCATAGAGGGATTCAATCTACCTTAAAGGGATTTAAAACATATTTCTATTGGCCTACTATGAAAGTGAACATACAAGAGTATGTTTCTAAATGTGTGGTATGCCAAAAGACAAAATTTGATAGAGGGAATCAACCTGGACTGCTTCAACCCTTCCCAATCCCTAACTCACCATGGGAGAGCATATCCATGGATTTTATCTTTGGATTGCCTAAGTCTATCCATGGGAATACAGGAATATGGACGATATTTGACAGGTTCAATAAAAAAGCTCATTTTATACTTGTCAAAAAGACTATCAAAGCCCATCAAATGACAACCCTCTTCATTTCTCAAATTTTCAAGTATCATGGCTTGCAAATGTCCATAGTGTCGGATAGAGATCCTAGAATGACCAGTAATTTCTGGAAGGGTCTCTTTGAGAATTTAGGGACAAGGCTAAACTTCTCTTCGGCCTATCATCCACAAACGGATGGCCAAAGTGAAATAGCTAACCTAACAATTCTCAATCTACTAAAAGCCTATGTAACGGAAGTAGATCAAAGATCCCAATGGGAGAAGTACTTATCGTTTGTGGAGTATGCTTACAATAACACTGTACATACTTCCACGGGAAAAGCACCTTTTGAGGTAATTGAGGGAAGATAAAAAAGTCCCTTACTACTTAAGATACATGGGAAGATCTTTGCTGCAGATGAGTATAGCCGAGACCTACAAGAATCTTTTCAAAAGATTAAGGATGCTATCTCTATCTCACAACAAAGGCCAAAGGCTGCTGCTGACAAGCATAGAAGAGCCCAAGCCTTTAAAGAAAACGATTGGGTCTTATTAAAATTTCCCAAGGCTCGATTAAGGCACACGACAGGCAAGAATCCTACGGGACACCAAAAGTACTATGCTAAACTAGAAAAAAGGTACTATGGTCCCTTCTAGATTCTTAGGCCAATCAATGAGATGGCCTATCAACTCAAGTTGCCCGATCATTGGCTCATACACAATGATTTCCATGTGAGCCTATTAAAGCCTTACAAAGGAGAGACACCTCAAGAACCAACTACTTAATATCCACCGGAGATCAAGGACCAAGAGGAGGTGCTGCAGCCCGAGTCCATTCTCTGACATGAAGACAAGGTACTGAGAGGCGGTAAGACTATCCAACGATATCTTATTAAGTTTAGGAATTATCCTTTTGAAGATGCTAGATGGATGCAAGGCATACAATTAAAGGATAACCTAAACCTTCTCAATGCTTACAATGCTTCCCAAGAGTAAGCAAATGTACAAAATGTTAAAAATGAACAATGTTTTTGTCTTATAAGACTCTCTTTTTCTTTATTGTGCACAAAAATGAAGTAGTATGCATGCTTAGATCAAGTTTGCGGAGACGACGCCTCCCAAACACCAAGTAGAGCTTGTCACTCTACTATGGAAGATTGATAGGACTAATTTGCAGACATGCTTGCCGCAGTCTCAGACTCTCAAGCGCCAAATGGACTAGTCATCCATTGTGGAATGATGTCGTAGGGTAACATAGGGATCCTCTACCCGCTAAGAAAATGACTAATGAATATGCTTTATCTTCTCTACCCCATAGTCGAGGACGACTATGGCTTCAAGAGAGAGGTAATGTCATAATAATCAATATCTAATTCTCCTAAATAATTTTCTCATGTTAAACTGATCATTTAATATGGGGAAGTGCCAGGGGAGAAAAAGCTAGAATATTGGTTAAGCTAGCAGACCGGCCATAGTAGGGATCCAAAGGAGGGAAAATAGGGATCCAAAGGGGGGGCCATCTGCAAAAGATCCATGTGCAACAATGGGCTAAAAAGACCCTAAGGTTCAGCCCATTAAGACGTCCAAAATTCTAAGGTTCCAAAATTCAAAGGTTGAGTCCAAAGGTCAACCATGGGGGGAATTGGATGCTTTGTGTGTCCCAAAAGTCTTCACAAATCCCTACATAGGAGGGGGACAGCCTTGGGAGTAGGGGATGAGAGTGAAAGTCACACACACACACACACACACACACACACACACACACACACACACACACACACACACACACACACACACACACACACACACACAAGCTCCCTTTACACAAAGGGAATGAGGGACACATGTCAGCTCCCTAGCCCAGATGCCCACAAGGTGTACCCAATTCCTTTTGGATGGCCTTGGAGGTGGACCAATGAGAATTAGGATAGAGTAAATATAGTTTAATTAATGTAAAAACACTTAATAAAAGAACCAATGAGAATTAAGCCCTCTAGAAGACTATTGGACAGTCTCCCAAGGGGTCCAATGAGCATTCAACAGCCCAATGGTTTGCCTGATTCCTATTGGCCAGGAGGCAAAGGGGTCCAATGAGAGTTTAGTTAAATTATTAAATTACCTAAAGCTCTCACAAAAGGGGAAAGGGGGACACATGTCAGAAGGCTATCACTTATGCTGCTTAATTGTCATTGGCTAGCCCTAGGGAGGTCCAATGAGAGAGTAGTATGAGCAAATAGCAAGAGGGGTCGACCAAGAGAGAGAGGGGGCTGATTTTTGCAAGGCATTAATACACACACACACACACACACAATATCATGTGTGAGGTAAAGAAGACTCTCTGTCCTTCTCAGGCTTTAATGGAAAGCTTATCACCTACTCCAAGCTTGTGAGAAGGGAGGCCTACACCAACAACTCTTGGCTTTGTGATGCAAATCCAACCAAGAGCCAAGCTTCAATGCATGCTCATCTCCTCTACCATGCTACTTACTAAGCTAAGCTATGCTAATATGAGTGATTATGTGAGGAGATGTACATCCTTCTCGTAAGAATACTCCTTCTTCCTCTCAATCTACTCTCATACCCCGCTAGCTCTCACCATCTTCGAAGGTTTGTGAGGTCTTGGGTCTGAGAACGGAGACAATTGATGTTGTGGTTGATAAGTGTTTTGCTTGGTGCATGAAGCTTTCATCTTCATTGCACTAGCTAGTCTTGAAGGAACACAAAGAATTGTATTGTACAATGTCTCTCTTGATGGGAGAAACCATAATACAAAGCCTTTTGGAGGGGAGGACCAGCTCCATGTAAATCCGGTCCTCAACTGTTGTGAATAGCTTAATTTCTCTCTCTTTTGGAAGTATTGTTCATGCTATCTAGCTAGGTGTTATGCTTTTTGTTGCTCTCTCCACCCAAGCACTCTTGTAATTCTCATTAGGAATCTATTCTAATGAAATGACCACTATGTTCATGCTAATTTCCGCTACACACAATGTTTTAGGCCATTAAATGTTACAAAGCCTCAACTTCCCAATCAGAGGAGTAACAGAGGCTTGATGTCCCTTGAAAGTTGTGTCATCCATTACCATATCTCCCATCTCAAAAGCTTGAATGCCAAACTTGGTGGCCAACTCCGTTGATATGAAGTTGTGAGTAGAGCTAGGGTCAAACAAGATGAAGGCATCATGCTCTCTTACCTTTCCCCAAGCATAGGAAAGTGATGATCCTTTGCAATGAACATCCTCTTTTGGAGCTTCGATGGTGGAAGCCCTAGAAGTCTCATTGCAAGCATTCTTCTTGGGGCAAGAACGATCGCCATGTCCGCTCCCCACACTTGAAACACTGATGGTCCTTGAAAAAAGCTTCAAGCTTTTGAGGAGAGGGTTTGTTTTTACCTTTGTACACTCCCTTCTCCTTAGACTGATTGTTATTGTTGTTGTTGGAAGTGTCTTGGGAAGAATTTTGAGCATTGGTTTTCCCCTTTGTATCATTTTTGTCTTGGTTTTCCATGGGCTTGACATTCTGTCTAGCCCCTTGATGTAAATTGATGTGTGAAGCAGCCATGGTGTGATGGATTACTTTGCTAATAGAACCAGGCCGTTGAGAGTTGATGTATTCGGTGATCTGTTAAGGTAATCTTGCACAGAATGGCTGCTTTGCTCGACAAAGTCTATCTTTTGAAAGACAGTAGCCTTGAGATGTGAATCCGAAAACTTGTCTACATACTTGTGGATAGACTCATGAGAGAGAATCTTCAAGCTGCACCATTCGGTAAGCACTTTGTACTTTGCATCGCTTGCAAGGAAATACTTCATGATGGAAAATCGTAGAGTTTTCCATGTCTTTGGGGCTTTGCCGTTGCCACAAAGGCTAGCCCACCATTGAGACGAGCTGATTTTTGAAAGTGCATAGCTACATGGCATAGCTTGGAGGACTCCGTGAAGCCCTTGTCTCCAAAGGCTACATCAAATTTCTGGATGAAGGCCAACACTTTTTCAATAGCACCAAAGGTGCCATCATAGGTGATAAAAGAGATACTCTTTCTTCCCTCCTTGAACTTCTTTAGCTTTTGGGACCTTCGCCATGCAGGGTATGATTTGCGATGTCCTCCCCTCCTGTATTCTCTAGGATAATAGCCATAGTTGTCATCAAAAGAGGAGGAAGGTGAAGAAGAACGAGGAGAGGGTGACATCTTCCTAGCCCTTTTCTTCCTTTGTTTCCTCTCTTCTTTTTTGGAATGATGAGGAGAGGGACCGTGTGTTGATCTTTTTCTCTTGGGAGAAGTGGGTGATCGTCTAGATTGTCGTCTTTGTGGAGCCACATCTTCAGAGGAACTTAAAGTTTCATTTCTTTCTTGCTCTTTGGATTCCTCCTCTTGCATGGGAAAGAGTCTTCCTTTGCGGGTCTCTTCAAGAGGCCTCCTAAGATCTCTCTCCTCTTGGAGAGGAAGGGAAATTCCATAAGCACGAAGTTGTTGTGTAACTTTGGCTTGCAAAGCAGGGTTTCCCATAGCTTGCTGCAACCTAGTAACGAGATAATTCACGAACATGGGGGCATCATCAGTAGCACCTTCATGTGCAAAATTAAAGCTATCAAGGTTCATTCTACTCTCTTGATTATTGTCATCCATGTTTAAAAAAATTATGTATGTACTTAGTGTATGCTTTGGCAATTCAAAACCTTAGTTTCCACTCCTCTTAGCCTTTGAAAATCGGCTCTTAAGTATCTACATCCACAGCTCAAAGTGGTTAATTATAGAGAGTAGTGGAGTAGGTCTAACATAGCAGAGTTGCCGAGGGCTAGCTCCTTTCAGACTTCTTATGGCTCAATAATGGTAAAGCCGTAGGAAAGTCTAAAAAGACTCCATTATTAAGTCCAAAGCTCCTGAGGTGTGCACCATATCCCACATAGTGGGATCAACAAAACCGATAATAGATCCCAGTTCCACTTACCCTAATATAACTAACAAAATCAACCATTTATAACCTACATAAGGACCTCTCTTCTTAAGCAAGAAAAGAGAAACCAAATGCTCTAATACCAATGTAATGGAATTGGCCTATTAACTTGAGAGTAGCGAAAATTAATGAGAATACTTTTAAGAAATTACTTTGTGAGAATAGCGGGTGAACATAGTTGAAGATAACAACATAGTCATAGCAATTAGTTAACTTAGCATGAACAATACTTTTGCAAGAGAGAGAATTTAGAGGACATGACAACATTTGAGGACTGGATTTATGTGGAGCCAGTCCCCCCTCCAATAGGAATTTGTATTATGATTTCTCCCATTAAAGTAAAAGAGACTTGTTACAAGACAAAATCTGTGTTCCTTGTGACCTAGGTGTCATGCATCACAAGCATAACATAGCTTTGAAGAAAGATTTAACTATCCCAAGCCTCAATTCCAAGACCTCAAACACCTTCAAAAATGGAGAGAGCTAGCAGGGAATGAGGGTAGGGAAGAGGAAGAAGAAACATTTTATAGGAGAAAGAATTAGTTCCTCACTTATCATAACTCTTCTTGCTAGCATACATAATAGCATAGTATTGAATATGGAGAAGATGGAAAGATTAAGCATTGAAGCATGGATCTTGGTTGGATTTGCACTCCATAGCCAAGAGTGTTGGTGTACGCTCTCAACCTCTAATTGCTTGGAGAAGAAGAGGGAGATCTTGCACTTTGCACAATGCATAATGAGAGTGTGTGTGGGAGAGTATACCCCCTAAGCAACCCCCTAGCTTTCTTTGGTCGGCCCCCCCTTGTAGCTCATGCTTGAAGCTCACTGGACCCCTCCAGGTCTAGCCAATCACAAGCAGGAGGCATTACAAGCAACAAGGGTAGCCTTGGGACAGGTGTCCCCCTTTCCCCTTAGAGAGAGAGGACTTGATAAATGCAAAGACTGTTGGATTTAGGGTTGCAGAGAAACACACACATCTTGGAGAAGATGAAGGAAGCTCAAGGCACACAATAGAGAGTGTGTTACTTAGTGTGAAATGGAAAGATAGATAGCCCTAGAGTGACGGGCGTATATACAATTCTCGAGGGAAAAAACCTCCTAAAGAGGGAAAAATGCACCGGCGGTCCTAGTTTGTTCACACACATCACTACCACATGTATATGGTAACAAATCCCCCCCTGGAGTGATGCGGTGAATGAGAGATGGCACATGAGTAAAGGGAAGTGCCATGCCCTGAGGACATGATCAATCCAAAAAGGGGAGTCAGCCCAAAGCTTTGCGGAAAGCTTCAAGCTTCTCACGAGACAACGCCTTTGTGAAAAGATCTGCAAGGTTGTCCTGTGTTGGCATATAAGCCAAGTTGATCTCTCCTGCTGAGAGCCTCTCCCGGACATAGTGGTAATTCACCTCAATGTGCTTTGTGCGCGCATGAAACACTAGGTTCCTTGCAACTGTCAATGCGCTCTGACTGTCAGTGTAGACAGTGTTGGTAGTGTCCTTTCCAACACCCAACTCAGCCATAAGGCGTCTGAGCCATACACACTCAACCGTAGCTGTGAAGGCTGCCTTGTACATAGCCTCACAATTTGAAGTGGCCATAGTAGGTTGCTTCTTGCTCGACCATGATATGCATGAACTGCCAAGCATGAAACAAAAACCACTTGTGGACACTCACGTGTCAAAACAATGAGCCCAATCTGAGTCCAAAAAAGCATGTAAGTCTGGTGGCAATGATCCCCCCTTGGGATAAAACAAGCCAACATGTAGAGTGCCACTGAGGTAGAAAAGCATCCTCTTGACAGCCTGCCAATGCTTAGACCTTGGGCTATGCATAAATTTGCTGACCTGTGAGACTGCAAACTGAATATCTGGCCTCATGTTGCATACATAAATGAGGCAGCTAACAGAAATTTGATAAAGAGGGACATTAGCAGGATGGCCAACATCATGTAAAATCAACTTCAAACCTGTTTCCATGGGAGTGGCAATAGGTTTGTAATCCTCAAGTCCAAACTTACATAGCAATGTCTCTATGTAACTTTTCTGACATAAGGAAATACCACCATCACACAACTATTGAAGATCCAGAGGATTTGGAAGCCGATTTTGAATTGTGGATGATGTCAATGCATAGATTGACAGATGCAGAAAAGCTGCAGATGGTACCGTTATTGTTGCGAGGACAAGCAAAGACATGGTTCAATGGTTTAGGTGATGGTGATCAACGTTCATGGCGAGAGCTACGAGTGCAGTTTCTAAAGCGATTTCAGTAAACGATATCTCCTGAAGAAGCCGGTGCTAGGTTGAAGGCAGTATGTCAGGATGTAAGTAAAGACTTTTCCATTTTTCTTGAGAAATTTGAAGCATGTTGGAAGAAACTGGAGGTTGCTACTGGGGTCAAAGGCAACCTATACCTGAAGTTGTTGAAGTTTCTTGAGTGCTTGCATCCAAAGATCAAGGAAAAGGTGGAGTGTGGAGTGGATACCTATGAAGATATGGTCTATTTGGCCAAAGTAAAGAGGAAAAAAGTGAAGCGAAAGCTAGCGCTGGGCTTGCTGAAGGCTATTGATTATGTGCCTGTTGGGACGATTGCAGGGTGTCCTATGGTTCAAGCAAAGGAGGTGCCAATTGTTCAAAGTGCGGAGCCTGTTGAGGTAAGGCCTATGGTTGGTTATGTTCCTTGGAGGTTTCCAGTTTATGATGTGCCTGTGCCAGTGGTGGACGATCTTCTCAACGAGGATAAGCCTCCTGTCAAAGAGAGTCGGTGTGCTAAAGAGGTAGCAGATGTCGAGTTTTCAAAGCAGCATAAAGAGGTAAAGGAGCATGTTCTTATTGATATTGTGCATGAAAAAGTAGTAGATGGCAGTCAGGTTTCCGATACCAAAAGCTCAAAAGTGGACAAAGAGTGTGGTTGCAAAGCCAAGGCGATGTGGCCAAATGGCCAAATTTTCATGGAGCAGAAAGAGGATGAAGATGCAGACACGAAGTCAACCCATGGCGAGGATGATGATAATACAAGCTCCGAGTTTTGGGAGACTAGCAAAGAGGAAACCTGTATGAAGACTTCACATCCTATGGGGAGCAAACTGATTCCGATGAGGTTAAGCTGGTAAGAGTAAAGATTCCTGACTATGTGTATGAAGGCTTGGCGATTGGAAATGTAAATGAAGAGCGAGTTGAAGAGCCGAAGTCTGCAAAAGAGGATATGCAAGTAAAAGTGGTGTGCGGTACCCTATTGGTATCTATGTTCCTAAAGGTAGCCATCGAGTATGCTATAGTGGTGCAACAGGTACGAGGATTTTTCAAGAAGAGTGTTGCTAAGGTGACCAGTCTACCATGTGATGAAGATAAAGTGGATCATATTCGAGCTTGGTAGAGACAGATGGTGATGAAGCTAAACAAAGTGGGTATGTCCACTCCTACAAGGAGGAGGAGTATGTTGATGCTATGCTCCAGGATGAAACGGTATGGGGTGAGCTTCCTTATTTTTTGTCTAAAAATACGGCAGTAGAGCATGTATTAGAAGAATTAGTTCATGAAGATGACGTACGAGAGGAGTTAGTCGATCCCTATGGCTCTACTTTCTTGGATGGACCTGAAGAGGAGGTGCTCGAGGTTGCTATAGGTATGGAAGGGAAGATGAAACTGATGCAGGTAGAGAAGCCTTTCATCGAAGAGCTGGTGTTGCCGATTGTACGAAGTGAAGAGCCACATGCTATGGCTATGGACAAGCTTATAAAAGTGGTATGTGCTTCACAGGTGATGAATATGCTTATGGATACATCTATGCAGTGGGCTATTCAACAGGTATAGGAGTTCTTGTAGGAGATTTCCATCTTCTATGGTTGGGAAGGTAAGCCAAATAGGTTCGAGGCGGATGACGATATGGATGATTCATCTGTTGAACAAGATGGTGAGCATGATCGTGCTCAATTTGAAGAGGACTGGATGCTTGTGGATGCATGGAGCGGTGAAGGAGTGATTGTGCATTCTATATGTACCATTGGTTATGTGTATGGGTGCAGTTCTACAATAGGGCTACTCCAAATGAATGGTTTCACTCAGGGTTATGTCTTTGATCCAGGAGGAGGCTTTGCTATGATGCAGGGGGTTGGGAAACCCACTTGAGGGTTGACGGCAATAAGTAGGAATAAGACTATATATATGGTTTTTGGTGTGTTCTCACAGTGTTTTCAAGTGTTTACAGTTTGTAGATGAATAAAGACTTCTTTTGGTTGAACATAAATTTTCAATGAGGGGTTGGGCAATGATGGTGTAGCCAAAGTGTGTCGACCCTAGCAGAGGGCACATGCAGTGATGTGTATGCTTACAGGTATAGACATGGGTGATAAAGCAGATACGAAGGCACATTACAAGCAAGGAGATCGAGTAAGTGCATGTTTTATGTGATTATGAAGACCTAAGTGTAGAGATTTCATGCTTGAAGAGAAGGTTTTGACATGGGAAAAGGCTCTTAGGATATGCAATGCAACTTGGGTAGAGGAAGACATGTGGTCAGTGGAAGAAAGGAAAGTGTGTGAGAGACTTCACACATCTGCATGAGGGAGGCCAAAAATTCTTAGTCTGTAAAATTTTTGCAAAACTGGTTTCTTGTAAAAACTGACTGCATAGGAGAAGGAAAAGGGTGTTTTGAGCATTTTTGCGTCTCATGCACACAGGCAAATTCTGCACCGATTAGCGGATATTTTAAGTTTTTGTACTTTGCTGTATTTGGGAGGGCGACAGACAGAACAGAGAAGTAGAGAGCTTTGATGGTTGTATGCTCCACCATAGCCCATCAATTGAAGAAAAAGCAAGCTCTGGTTGTGTTGCTTTTGGTGTTGTTCCCCCTCCCCTCTCTTCTCTTCTGCTCTGTTGCGCGGTGTTTCCGGGTGTGTGTAGGTAGGTGTGCCCCTTGAGGGTGTGATGTGCAAAGAGAAATTGTATGTACTAAAACTTCTACTAACTTTGGCATTTTGACTAGGCAAACCCCCTAGGGAGTGTATCCGAGCGTCGGGTATAATTATCTTCTTGTGAATTGACAAAAGGTTACAAAGTCGTAGGTCCTTTTTCTAGGATGAGCATGATTCTTAATATGGTAACCACTTTAAAAAATATTTAAATCCTTCACCAAAAACAAAAATACAAACCCAAAAATTTGATTATTTGGAGAGTCGTTCTCATTGCAATGAAGCCACTAGTCCATAAAAGGGTTGAAGTTGGTTTTAGAAAATCAGCATATTTAAATAACGAGTTGATAGTGAAGGGCTGGATGCCTTGTATACATTGTCATTGCACAATATGAGAGCCATAATCCTTAATTGGGTGAGAGTAGCTTTTATATATTGAATTGGATGAATAAGGGGGCTACAATCCCTGATTGGGTACAAGTAGTCCTCAATTGTGTAATTGTATTGAAGATTTCATTGTCTTGTTTTATGCATTGATTTACATAGGGAAAGCATTGTGTACTATGAAAGATTGTTAGTGCATGAAATGGCCAATCATAGATATTATTGCTTTTGTTTGTGTTTTGCAAATAATTATCATTGCTTCAATGTAGAAGCTGATTGTACTTTGTAGCATGTGAAAATAGATGTGCCTTATTGTCTACAAATCGCAGAGGGTGTATAACTAGTCCTCATATTTTAATGATTGCATTGACAAATTCATATTGTTGTTGTATGCATAATGCTAGGTAGAGAGTGCATTGCAATGTGTATATCTACTCACAACATATGTGGTTGACATGTGGCTTGACAAGAGTGCATTGCATTTGATTTCTTTCTTAATGAAGGTTTTTCAAATATATATTGAAATGTAGATTTTTCTTTTATAACCGAACATCTAGTTCTTATGCCTTCAACATTATATTGAAGCAATGGAGCAAAATGTACGCACAAATGTTACAAAGAAGGAAAATAATAAAAAACCCCTAATAAAGAGTGGTATTATTCTCGTACACCACGTATTAGGGATCATTTTTTGGGTAGCCTTACAAAGACTTGTAAGAAATGTGATCATCCTTAGGCATCGGCAATTGCAAAGCGTTTGAGAGAAGAGCTCATAAAAAAGGGTGGCAAGAGACATTGGGTACAAAAATCTGTTATGGATGCATTTTAAGAGCAGGCAGAGTTAAATATCATCTTTCCTAATCCTATGGTGACACCAACCAACCTTGTCGAACAGCCTGCACAAGGAGAGGAAATGCGAAGCAAAGTTCCTTTTAAGTGCCAAAATGAAGGTGAACTTGGACAAATGCGTCAAAAATCATTGTATCAAAGATTTTTCCATTTGGGCCTGAGACGATTCTTCAGGGGTGCACCTTTAAGAAAGTATTCATATAGCATGCATTCAAAGGGTATATAAAACACCCCTTTACTTACATGCTTAAGATAATAAATAACCCCTTTTTCTTCAAAAAATTACGGAATTTTCTCTAAAACTATTAAAAAAACCCCTTCTGTTATATAATCTTGTTAAAATTTCAAAAATTTTGCAATTAAAAAACCCCTTCTATTCAATATAATCTTGGTTAAATTTAAAAAATCTGATGATTAAAAAACCCATTCATTTGAACTCACGTGGTAGCTTATATGTCTAAGTGGTGAACCCCCCAAGGGACGCTTGAGGTGTTTGGGTTACTTCAAGAAACCATTTTTTTTTTTGCATCTTTCTCTGTCAACTTTGTTGTTAAAATATCTTTCTATTTTTTCAATTGTAGGTCGGCACCTTCAACTATCTATGCCATCTCCTTCCGTGTGAATGTGACAGAACTATCTCTTATATCATGGCTGGCCATAGTTGTCTCCTTCAAGGAAAAGCCTACTAGTCCTTGCTGGACAAAATGTACATACAACATTTTTGCAAAATATAGCACACCATCTGCATTGCGTAATGGATGGGCAAAAACCTCCAAGTAGGTCTCTCAACATTATCTTTGATTTCTTGGTGCAAGCACTTTAAAACTTTCCATCGTTGGAGAGGGAGAATGGGGGAACACGCCCGACACAAACACAAGGGACTCTCTATAGCTCAGGGTATCCACAGTACCCCTATCCTCTCGAAAAACACCTTCAAAAATACACTTTACTCTAGCAGACCACCGCCTGCTTAATTTCCACTATTCTCATGCTCCACAAACCCACCACACAACGCACACCTACTACCACGGTCTGTCTCCACCCTTACACACACTCACAACTGCTCAATCTCACTCTCTCACACAAAACACCGTCGGTCCGAGGGTGTACACACTTCCACACAACCGGCACCGAGGGGAAACATGAAAGCAGGAGAAAGAGAAGGGGGGAAGAGGAAACAACAGCAAGAGGGGGCAACGGTGGCTTGATGCACTTCAAAAGGCATGTACATTGGTTTGCACTGCCATCACTATGGCCATTTTCAAGAAAAAGTTACAAAGGAGTTAGCTTGTCAGAGAATTCCAATTTGCAAGCTTCAAATAGCACAAAAAAAAGCCCGGAAAAAAGCCCCTAAGTTGATTAGAATTTGATTTTTTTCCAGGGGGGGTCTTCAATTTTGGAAACTGCCCTCATTTTTGACCATCTGGTATCCCAATTTTAGCATCTTTTGGAAGGGGTAGCCGCTTTGCTTCATCTGCTCAATTCCTCTCTCTTTTGCACTAGGGGGGGGGGGCATTAGAGAGGTGGCTATTGCCCCTAGGCTTTTTATTGTTTTTTTATTTTTTCCTTCACTTTTTTACCCTCTTGGGCTACTCAAACCTCACACTGCCATTTTTTGATTTCCCCTTTTGACCAGCTCTGTTCGGCTCTCTTGACCTACCCTTCACCAGCTTTTTCTCTCTCTACTTCTCTCTCCTCCTTCCCTTTAATCTCGCTTCCACCTTGCTCTTGCCTTGGCTTGTCTTTGCTCGGCCTTTGCCTTCACCTCTGCTCCTTTGGTCTCCCCTTTTGATCCCGTCGAATGGGTGCCTGACCACCTCCTCCTTGCTTTCACCCCTTCTCAGCCGGCCTCAAAATGGCCCCCTTGGTCTCCTTGCACTTGGTCCTCCTGGCCGTCCTCGAGCTCTCTCCCTCTCTTGCTCACTGCCATTGCTGTAGGACCCTCCCCTTTGCTAGCAATAGCGATGTCGCTATTGGGGGCGGGGGGGGGGGGGGACTCGTCCTTTAAAAATGGGGGGCCCCAAGGGCCGCGGGATCAAACCCCTAAGGGCACCCGTCTTCCATGTCATCATTATACCACAACCACCGGTGCCTACACAGTCCGACAGTGCGCGCCATCAAGCCGGCCAAAACCGCCACGACCCCTCTGAGCAGCGCGCCGCCAACACACGCGCCGAGCGCTTCCGCCATGGCCAACCTTCCAAGAGAGCTCTCACTCTCTCATACACCCCTATTGGCGCTCACGGCCTGGATCAAATACCCCATGCTCTAGAGACCACCTTGCGCATGTGGGGCAATGCAATGCCATGTGGCATCCACCACTGGTTCAATGCACTCTCAAGCTCCATAAAAACCCTCTAAAAAAATAAAAACCCCTTTTTTTTGGTCTTCTTCCCCCGGCTCCCCTTTATTTCTCCGGGGTCGGATCTCCAAGCAGTAAAGACCCATTGAAACTTCGCATTCCAGGCTCCATCTACACCTATCGTTTCAGTACTTCGATCCCTCGGCACCCTCGAACCAAGGCCTCCAAAACAAAAAAAAATCATCTGTAGTTGCCCTTGTACTATCCACCACTGTTAATTTTGATTGATCATTTCTCCGTGCTCTGACCTCATATTCACATGTCATCGACCCCGAGTAGCTCCACATAGTGCATACCATCCACCAGACACCTGGAGAGCTCCAAAAACATCAGATGGCACGTTTTTCAATGAGGGAAAGCGGGCTCAGATTCGGCCCCCGAAAAATATTCAACAACTCATATCTTACTATCTAGAGCTTGGATTCGTAATTCGAGAAGACAGGCATGCTCCACAACTTGAGCTCTATGCACGTATCCACTAAAATCAGTCTGGGCCACCTGTCGCCTAGCTGCTCTGTCCGTCGGGGATTTGCAATACCTTCTAACCTTGAACTGCAATATCTTGAGCACTGGGGCTCCGTTTGACGAGTCATCTGGACCGGCTGCTAGAGCACACTGAACACTGATAGATCACTTTGGAAATCTTCATTTGTTATCCCAATTGATCCCCCTTTGAGCCTCTTTGGCCTAAAAAGCCGCATTGAGCATACTTTTCCGCTACCTCTTGGCTGCCCAAGACCTTGGTACGTGCTCTAGCCTTCTGCACTGCACCTGCCTACAACCTCTGCCTGGCATAGATCACTTCCTAGCTCGGACCAACTTTGGCCGCACCATCATTGCCCAGCCCACTTGTGGAACATTTATGTTCGACCAAAATCATATGTACAAAACTTTAAAACTGGCACAAGCACTCGCAAAACCATAGCTGTATGTACAAGCTATGTACAAAAGCTTCATCTCCTTCCTCTCGCACACCGCATGATTTAGGTGGGTTGCCCACCCCCCTTGACATCAATTTGCTGCGCCTCGGGCACTAGATTTCTTTCAAAGTATAATTTGATCCACGCACTGTTCACCCTGTTCGTAAGAAGCTTGCCATTTTCCCTTACCAAGTGATAGGTCCCATTCGCAAAGGTCTTTTGCACTTTATACGGACCCGTCCACTTCTTCTTCGATTTGAAATTCTCATACTTCATCACCCAACTACCTTTTTGCATCTATCTACCCAAAAAATTTGGTTTGGTCTTCCCTACTTGCTCCACCTGTTGCTTTATATTGAGGCGGTCCGGGGCGGGCAACAAGAGAGGCGACCTCTAAACACCCCTCAAGGCTCCCGTGCTGCTCAATTGGGGCTTGGGCAACCACAAGCACAACAAAACAACAAAACCACAACCAAACCCAAACAAGATAGGGGCACCACCTAGTTATGGTATGCGAACTAGGACGCAAGAGAGATTTTGGTACAACCAAGAAGATGCACCACACAACACACACAAGCAACCTCACACCAAGACACACACAAAATGGACCAGAGAGAGCTAGAGCAAAGGGAAGAGAGAGAGAAAAGGATCTTGCGTAATACCTTATTTGTGACTTGCAAATGGAGATGGTTTGTTCTGATGCTATCGTAGAGCTTGTACAAAAACTCACTCAATGCTTAGTGATTGCTAATCATTGCCAAAACACACACACACTGTCTTAGGGTGTGGGAAACATCTCACCACAATACCCTCTTACAATGGACACAAAACTGGCAATGAAAAACACACTAAAACACTTTCTAAAATCAAGATCAACCGATAAAAAACTCAAATACACAAGTCACCTTGAATTCACCAAACCGTATTGCACAAATGGAAGGACGAAGATTTAAACGTCGAATCACGCCTTTGATGCACCAAACCTCAATTTATTGATGATGAAGGAGCATATACAATAGTGGTTTTGAGATTTGAGGAACTCACGCTCTCTCACTTGCAATGTGTAGCTTGAAAGCTTCTTTCACACCAAGAGTGAAGCTCACAAGTGGTTGCTACACCTAAGTCTCTCCTCACGCATAGAGTGTTGGGGTGCTATGTGAGATATTGGAGGGTTGTTTTACAAGAAGGAGAGTGGCCTATTTATAGGTTGGAGACCCCTCATAAAGATTATTGGAAATCCTAATTTACAAGCTAACAAATCAGGATTATGATTGTTTTTTAATGTCAAAACATTGCGGGCCTTCTTTGTCTGTTTGAGTCATGGGTGTGGGCTCAAAAGAGAGCATTATTGATGGTAGATAAGATGAAAGTAAGTAAGGAGAGAGAGAGAGAGAGAGTTACTATACACATGTCTTGAGGTGAGGTGTCTTTTATGGTTAGGTCAATGCTATTTTGTGTTAGTATGTTAGTCGTTAGTAATCACTAGAAAGTTAATGTTACATTTACAATGGGTAGAATGAGGTGGATGGTTGAAGTAAGATGGTTGAATGAAGTGAGAAAATCCTTGTGATGGTGAAGCTTGAAGAAGTTTTGGACTTACTTGTGTAGGTTCTCAAAATGACTATCGATCTTCTTCTTCGTCTTCCCTTCTTTACGCCACCGCCGCCAAGGTTCATTATCGTGATGAAAATGGTAATTTTGTTGATGAGATCTCTTGATTTGCAGAGGTAAAGCATGGTACACATGCTGAATTTATGTATATATATAAGGGTTAAGATGGAATTGTACTTTGGAGATAATAGAGAGAGGCATAGAGATGGTGTATGTACATGTGGAGCTCATATGAGAGCTATGGAAGTAACTGGGGAGGTTAATGGTGAAGAAGGTGAGGGAAACCATTGAAGGTGCAGGTTTGAGTGAGGGATTGAGAGGGATGTGTGTGTGTGTGTGTAGAAGTGTGGAAAGAGGTGAGAGAAGACTATGGGCTACTTGTGAGAAAAGTGGGAAGACTGGGGTCCACTAAAAAAATCATATCTCATCGCTGGTAGCTCCAAAAATCATGAAAACATTTGAGGTGATTATTCAGAGCGTGGGCTACATTTTCTCTTTTGACAACCGCTCCAAATTTGGAGTGGAGATGGATATTAAAAATCCCACCAAAAGACCTGTTTTTTCTTCACAAAAAGTCTTCAGTGGCCCCCTCCTTTGTTGAATTGTACAATGCATCCAAGAGTGAGCCCCCCCTTTTTCATATCATAATACAAAGCATCCAAGTTTCCGTTGACACATGCATGGAGGAGGATTATTGGTGAATAAAGAAATATATACATGGTGGGACTAGTGTATGGACTATTCATGGACTTTAGCTCAATGAGCACATGGTGTTAGAATAATGAGTAAAAATAATAATAAAAATATGGAGGAGTTATGGATATGGAAAGATATTGGAATCATATGATATGGTCCCTCTTTGAATTATTTTGGGTGAAAGAGAAAAAGGTATGCAAGTAAATAATATAATAAACGTGACCAATGAGTAGAAATCAATTTTTTGTTTTCACGAGGGTGAGGGTGAAAATGTGGGAGTGATTTGTATAAAGGAAAAATATAAGGTTAGAGTATGTACATATTGGCAAAAAATATACTTATGGTGTAAGAGGATGAAAGAAGGTGTACATAGGTTTAATAAAACACACACCTAAGTAGAAATATTTAAATAAAATACCAAAATAATTATAAAAAATCCTTATATTTAGGCCATATATACAATGAAATATTTACACACAAAGAGGCCATAATCTACTTTTATTTTTTTATTTTTTTATTTTTTTGGCTCAACTAGCCCAGTGACTAGCTAATTAAGGGTTTTTAAGAAGATATGGGAAAAGTCCCCTAACTCACACACGCCTATGTACAGTGAAATGGTAGGGATAACCAAAATGTTTGAGTGATTTGATAGGGTGGGATAACTCACTATGGCAATTACGGAGAGCCAAAAAACGGCTATCATTAGCCCTCCCCTAGGATGATGGTATATTCATGTACCATCATAGAGCATCTTTTCCCAAGAGAGTGCTTCAGAGTCCTTGACGAGATCTTCATTGTTTGGGCCCTCAAAATTTTGGCTAGTGTTACACTCATGCTTCATGTAACAATACTTACATGAGACAGCTGCCCTTTGACAGATCTTTGGTAGATCCTTTGGTAGAAGGCGACTCAAATAGGGCTTCAAGCGATAACCATTTACCTTCCTGGAGTGCTCTTTCCCAATCAAGTCCATAAGTTGATAGTAACTTGAATTGAAAGCCTTCTTAACTATGTATGGCCCTTGCCATCTAGTTTCAAATTTGGCATCAAAACGATTATCGAGTCGATTGTCATACCTCAGCACAAGATCTCCTTCATTGATACCTTTGTCCTTCAGTTTCTTGTCGAGCTTTTCTTTCGCTTGCGTAGCTTTCCTCTTGTAACACTCGTAAGCTGCTTCTCTTTTCCACTCAAGCTCCACTAACGTAAGAAGTCGATCCATCCATACCTCTTGATCATCTTGTGCACCTTTGCCATGAAGCCGCATTGTTGGAATGTTGAGCTCGATAGGCTGCAAAGCCTCTTGACCATAGACCAAGTGAAATGGTGTGAACTCCGTGGCTTCCCTATATGTGGTTCGATACGCCCACAAGGCACCATCCAAGAAGTCATCCCACAACTTTGTCTTGTTTCTCACCATATTTCTAATGATGCCTGCAATGACACCATTAGCTTTTTCTAACAGACCATTGGATTGGGGATAGTTGGGTGTACTATGACGATGTAGAATGTGAAGTTCTTCACAAACTTCTGTGAGTAAACCCTTCTTGAACCCCGAACCATTATCCGAGACAATCTCTAGAGGTGTGCCAAATCTACAACAAATATTTGTATAGACAAACCTGCTCACTGTCCTCTCATTTTCCTTTGCCACACTTTGTGCTTCTACCCACCTAGTCATATAATCTTTAGCCACTAGAATGTAGAGTTTACAACTTTTTGTCCTAGGCAGAGGACCCATAGCATCAATGCCCCATTTTTCAAACGGACCATTTGCAAGGACTAACTGTCGTGGAACATGTAACAGATGCTTGTTTCCATTAATCTGACAATTGTGGTAGCTTTTACACCAATGTTGAACATCCACATGTAGACTTGGCCAAACATACCCCGCAAGCAAAATCTTCTTCACAATTAATTCTTGGGCAAAATGACCACCAATGATGCCTCTTCATGCAAACCCTTTAGAATGGCTGGAATTTCCTCGATAGTTGGTACTCTTCTGCACACTTGATCCTTCCCTCTTTGATAGAGGGAGCCTTCTAGGAAGAGATAGAAACTTGCCTTCTTCATGAGTCTCCTTTTCTGAGCTTTAGTGAAGTCTTGTGGAAACTCACCCTCCAAAATGTAGCCAATAATGGGAGCCAATGACTCCAACCCTTGGTATCTCGGTTGCTTGACAACTGCTGCCACCATGATGACCTGCACTTCTTTCTCAACACATGTAACTGCTTGTTGTGCAAGTAAATCGGCATCTTCATTTTGTTTCCTAGGAATATGATACAGTTGCACTTCTTCAAACTGATTAAACATCCTACGAATGGCATGAACTTTTGTCCTTAAACTTTCATTCTTGCATGCCAAAATGCCTAAAATCTGTTTAACAATGAGAAGTGAATCTCCTTTTACCATGAGACGTTGTATCCCTTGGCCAATGCACATCTTCAAACCATGAAGTAGTGTGTCGTATTCTGCTTCATTGTTGCTAGTTGAACCTGGTAGATTGACCTTCTCTTTCATGACCACCTCCCCACTTGGGTTGAGCAACACTAGCCCTCCCCCTGCTTTTCCTGTGACTCGTCGAAAAGCTCCATCAAAGAACAAGGTAAAAGCATTAGGAATACTTTTAGGTGGTGGCAATGGTAGGGTATTTACTTCAGGCACCTTAATCTCCTTCTCATGTACCCTATAAGTAAGGATCCCTGCCAATTGTGCACGCACACTATCTTCTACCTTGAAAGAGTATTGGAACTCTTGAAATTCCATAATCCACTTTGAGATCCTAGTGCTAAGATTCATTTGAGATGACACCCAAGGAAACAAATTTTCTGCAGTGAGAATTACAAAAGGTTTTGGTAGCAAGTAGGATCTAAACTTTCTCACCGCAAACATGAGAGAAAGCATCATGAGTTCTGCCTCCGTGTAGCCTCTCTCCAAAGAATTCATGACCCTACTAGCAAAGTAGATGGGTCGCATCCGGGTACTATGGGGATCTTGTTGTAGCAAAACCGCTCCAATTGTTTCTTTCCCAACACTAGAGCTAACAAAGAATGTGTACTCCCAACAAGGAGGCATGAGTGTTGGTAGTTCTGACAGGATGAATTTAATGTTACAAAAGTACTCTTCAAGCTCATCATACCATGCAAATTCTACTTGTTGTGTCAACTTTTGCAAAGGTTGAAGCAACTCCGAAGCTAAGTGAATAAAGCGTGACATATAATTCACCTTTTGAATGAATGAGATGACCTCTTTGAGATTCTTGGGTGATGGGAGCTCAATAAGAGCCTTTGCCTTTGAAGGATCCACCTCAATGCCTTTATAGGAAACCTTGTGACCAAGCAAGATCACTTCATCCTCACCTATGTGGCACTTGTCGGGGTTGAGTTGACCTCCCATGTCATAGAGCTTCTTTAAACCTTCTTCTACCCTTTGTAGATGCAATGATTTTGAGCTATAAATGCAAAAATCATCAATAAAAACCCTAATGGACTTTCCAAAGAATGTTTGAAACACCATGTTCATGAAGCGTTGGAAAGTTACAGGAGCATTTGTCAGGCCAAATGGCATGACTCTAAAAGCATAACAACCCCAAGGAGTGATGAAGGTTGTTTTCAATTGATCTTCCAATGCGATACCTATTTGAAAGTAACCCGAGTAGCCATCACACACAGTGTACTTCTCATGAACAGCTACCTCATTTAGTATCTCATCTTGAAATGGGAGGGGAAAGTGATCTCTTTTTGTTGCCTCATTGAGTGGACGGTAATCCACACACACCCTCCACTTGCCATTTTTCTTAGGAGTGACAACAACGGGAGAGACCCACTCTGAATTCTCCACTGGATAAATGAAACCTGCTGCTAGAAGGTTTCTTACCTCCTTGAGTAGAGCCTGCTCCTTGATGACTCCTAGCCTTCGTAGCTTTTGAGCCTTAGGTGTGGCCTCTGGCTTCAACTCAATTTTGTGTTGAACAGCATCTACTCCACGCACATTGGTGTAGTCTTTAGCAGAAAGCCTAGGAAATTTCCTTAGCACACATTTGAACTCGTCTCTTTCGTCCTTTGTAAGTGTTGTAGACAACATACCTTCTAACATTCCTTCATCTTGGACATTTTGGTTCTCTTGGGAACCTACCTCTTCCAAACCTGGGCAAGAGGTCTCTTGGTTGTTTGGCTTAAACCTTACCCCCATGACTTCAATGGAAGACTCCTCTTCAGTAATGCTGCCGCTACTTTCTCCTTCTGAAGTGCTATCGGTCCAGCCTTCCTCCGTCTCACTTTGAGATGATTCTTCATGGAGCTCCTCTTGGCGTTGCTCCTTCATGTCAAAGACAACCTTCTTATGATTGTCATTCCTGCAAATTAGCTTTCCACTCTCCCAATCCTGCAAAGCTCGCATTTTCATTAGCCATGGTCTTCCTAGGATAAATGGGTAACCATTTCCTTTGGTAGACATGACATAAAAATCCACAGCCTTCTTAATGCCAAAGGCCTCCACAATAACATTTTTACAAATGCCTACGCACCTAGCCTTGCTATTGTTTGCCATCTTGACTTTAATTTCAGGTTTCTCATGGATGTGCATGCCTAGTCTTTGCATGAGCCCCTCTGTCATGATGCAAATTTGTGCACCCCCATCCACTAGACCTTTCCTAACCAATCTTCCTTTGATGTAACAATGTAGCACAGGTATAATATCCTCATTCATTTCAGCTTGTGCAATTTTTACAACAGGCACACTCTCTTTTACCTTTCTCCTAGTTCTAACTGCCCTTGTTAAATCCCTCCTAACTTGTGGACATAATGCAAGAAATTGAGGCCATGAGATATCAGGACCCTTACCTCTCATGTCTTCCAACAGGTTGTATGGAGCCATACCATGTCCAAGAGGGAAGTCTTGGAGGTTGATACGACGTCGAGTCCTCTTAGCTTCCTTGGTCTCCTTTGTCTTCTTTTCTCGTCCATGGTCACTTTGTGATGTAACTCCTTCTTTCTCCTTACCTTTCCCTCGGCCACGCTTAATGCCATTTGCTTCCATGTCAACCTCTCTTGAATTTGTCACCTCTACCACATGCACATTTGGGTCTGGCAAAGGTGGAACTCCTTCCACTCCTTGTGGAGGTGGTCTTGCTCCATTTGGCCTTTGTAGAAGCCGTGGTTGCTGACTAGTTCCTTCACCTGCATTCATCACTGGGTAATTCAAGTTAGGTCTCCCTGGCTCCCCACGGGGCCAAGGACAATTATAAATCCCATGTCCAGACTCTCCGCAATTCCAGCATTGCAAGACTCTCCTAGGTCGTGGTGGATCTCGCTCTTTTGACTTCTTTGCTTGTCCCTTTGGACCTACAGCTTGTGCAAGGTGAATTGACAGGCTGCTTAAGGATTCATTTAACTTCTCAATCACTTCCGTCGTTACCTCAGGAAGCTCCCTAGATGTTGATGTTTGTGACTTACCTTTGGGTTTCAGACCTTCTATTGGAACCTCTCCCCTTAAGCACTTGAGTTTTCTATATTTCTCAGCAGCCCTAGTTTCTGCTGCATCAAAGGTAGCAGGTGCACCCGCCTCAACTTTTACCTTAAGGTCAGGAAAGAGTCTCGCTATGAACCTCTCCTTCTTTAGGAATTCTGCACCATCACCAGGGTTAGAAACATTTCTCACCCATACAGCCTAAAGACGTAGAAACTCTTGCTTGTACAAGTAATAGTCATCTAAGTCTTTTTGCTTATGAGAAACAATGTCTTGCCATAGCTTTTGAGTGTTTTGGGGATCAAAGAAGTATTTCTTGAAACGATTCAACACTTCCGTGTAATTCCCCTTAACTTCATTAGGCAAAGAGTCAAACCAAGTGCTAGCATCTTTCCTAAGGACTACCTCAAACATTTCTACACGTTCCTGATCAGTTACTATCCTCTTGATACGGCAAGACATTTTGAAATTTGCTAAAAATAATTCTGCATCCTCCCCAGGCTCTCCAAAGAACAAGGGGTAACCACTCATTTGCCTAGTTGTATCCATGTTGCTGGTTTTACACAAAAAATTCTTTTTATTTTTTTATTTTTTGTGTTGCAAAATCAAATTTCAAAGTAGAATGAAAATATAAACGTCAAAGCTTAAATCATAGCGAATCAATGGCAAAATGAATGGATTGACTGAGGCATTGATAGCCGCTACTTGCCTAGGTTCAAACATACAACGGAAAACACGTTGAAATTGTAACTTTGTGCCAACTATTACATGCACGTCTTGTCTAGCCAAAGGAATGAATGTACGATACAAGTCCTCGTGATTCATCAACCTAGCTAAAACAAGATAAACACATGTACATCAAAAGAGACATTATAGTCTACAAGTGGGAGTATAATAGGATTTGGAGATTGTAGAATATCTCTTAATGCTTCAGCACCAAAGAGGAATACAATACATTGTTGAAAAAAAATATTTTTCTATCAATACGAACATTTATCCTAATCCCTTGCACCCAATGAAACTGATGAAATTGAATTGCATGAGCAGGATTAGGAGGTGGTGGATTGTTCATGTAACACAACTAGTTTTTGAAGACTTAACTTGTGTATGCTAACACAACCGCTCGTCCTCCGTGGGGGCACCAAAATTGAGGCGGTCCGGGGCGGGCAACAAGAGAGGCGACCTCTAAACACCCCTCAAGGCTCCCGTGCTGCTCAATTGGGGCTGGGGCAACCACAAGCACAACAAAACAACAAAACCACAGCCAAACCCAAACAAGATAGGGGCACCAGTTATGGTATGCGAACTAGGACGCAAGAGAGATTTTGGTACAACCAAGAAGATGCACCACACAACACACACAAGAAACCTCACACCAAGACACACACAAAATGGACCAGAGAGAGCTAGAGCAAAGGGAAGAGAGAGAGAAAAGGATCTTGCGTAATACCTTATTTGTGACTTGCAAATGGAGATGGTTTGTTCTGATGCTATCGTAGAGCTTGTACAAGAACTCACTCAATGCTTAGTGATTGCTAATCATTGCCAAAACACACACACACTGTCTTAGGGTGTGGGAGACCTCTCACCACAATACCCTCTTACAATGGACACAAAACTGGCAATGAAAAACACACTAAAACACTTTCTAAAATCAAGATCAACCAATAAAAAACTCAAATACACAAGTCACCTTGAATTCACCAAACCGTATTGCACAAATGGAAGGACGAAGATTTCAACGTCGAATCACGCCTTTGATGCACCAAACCTCAATTTATTGATGATGAAGGAGCATATACAATAGTGGTTTTGAGATTTGAGGAACTCACGCTCTCTCACTTGCAATGTGTAGCTTGAAAGCTTCTCTCACACCAAGAGTGAAGCTCACAAGTGGTTGCTACACCTAAGTCTCTCCTCACGCATAGAGTGTTGGGGTGCTATGTGAGATATTGGAGGGTTGTTTTACAAGAAGGAGAGGGGCCTATTTATAGGTTGGAGACCCCTCATAAAGATTATTGGAAATCCTAATTTACAAGCTAACAAATCAGGATTATGATTGTTTTTGAATAGAAGGTATGGGGGCAGTGTGGAGCTGGGGGGTAACCTGCCAGAGATAGATTTAGTAGCAATTGGCGCCATTTGCAAGCTGGGGGCATACTTGGGGTGTCAAAACCTGCCAGAAATTGCCCGAGGACCAGAAAAACTATAAAAAGACTCCCTTCCCTTCATAAAAATTTAGACTCGGAGCCTTGACACACTCTCTCTCATCTAGAGAGACCGCTACGCAGAAATCACTAGAGATGAAGCTCTAGTTGATTAACTTAAACGGTAATGAGTAATGATGGAGATACCATCATGGACGAGTCGATTTCCTCAGGACGCGTGGAGTCTTTACCCCGTGCTTGTTTGTGTTTGTGGATAGTACTTTCAAGTTTATCCTAGAGGAACCGCCCGGTTGTATGGACAGCCGGTTGGCGTATGGGCGCTCGGACTTTGGGTGATGGTTTTTTCCACCCTGGTTTTTATAAATAAGGAATGGGTGCTATTTTTCACCCCTGTATAGGTGGTCTTGAGACAAGCCAGTACTGGTCAGAGATACTTCAGAATGACAGTACCTTGTCTTAAGTCTAAAGATGTTTGTTTGCTGAAAGAATGTCTTCAATACTGTTTTTAAAGGTGTTGTCTTAATGAAATGCAGTGTAAAAGTTAAAAGGAATCATAGTTTTAATTGTGAAAAGAATGTAGTAGTAATTAAACAACACAGAAATCATGTGTGAGTGCGGGGTGGTAAGTGGGGATTGACTAAGGTTGTCAATCATGGACGTGTAAGAACTAGGGAACTAGGCTTTGAGATCCTCCTCCCAACCTCCCTTTATATAGGCGTGCTCCTAGCCCCTTTCCCTAGACGGATCCCCTGTCCACACTGCCTAGCCCGGCCCTTGGCCGTAGTCCATGACTAACCTAGTTCTTAGGGTATAGGACCCTTGTCCTGACATTACTTCCCCCTTAAGGAAGAGTTTTCGTCCTCGAAAACACAATTAGTACTATCGTCTTAAGGATACCGATGTTTTCTTTATTGACGTCCCATAAGTGAGCTAGTTGTCTGTATGACCGATAGTTGGTGCAGTGAGGAGGTTCAATGAAACCAAGAGCAACATCTTAATTTTCAACATTGTTGTCCATTTGCAACCATTTGGGTCGGAATGGTAACTCCAGTTATAACTCACTTGAGTACTATAAAGGAGTAGTCATAACTAAGAGTCACTGGGGTCTAATTGGTAACTCCATTTATAACTCACTTGGGTACTGTAAAGGAGAAACCATAACGAAGAGTTGCCGAAAGCTATAACCATGTTCAGATCTTCTGAAGGTACTGGAATAATTCAAGGAAACCTTCTAGAAATTGTCCCTGAAGTTGAGAGCTAGATTTTCAACTTGCGTGAGTATCTTAAAAAGATTCATAGCTATGAAGAAGTATAGTAGGGTGTGTCCTTATGGCAGACTTTTGAACATATTGGAACACATAGAACTACAGGTTCTTCCCTAATGAAGGTTACTTGTCAACATACTTTGTCAGCACACCTGGTAATTCCTTGACGTATCAAAGGATTGACACAATCTCCAACCCCACCACAAGTGGTGTTCGAAATCAGAAATCGTACTTAAGCAAATTCTAAAATAGGGAGAAAATCATCTATTCAGAAATGTGTTGTTTAATGTATGCTCTTAGCAGATCCTTTAGCACAAGATTACTGTTTGTAATCTGCCTATCACCTTGGATGACTGACAGTATTGAGGTGTGTTTTCCTCACGGTTTGTAGACGTCGTCCCAGATGACTGGTAAACAGGGAATCACAGTAGTGTATAACCATCGTGGTTAACTTGTAAAACTCTACAAACGTCCAAACCGAGCCATGAACTCTATTGGTGATTAGTAGACCCAAAAGTAATCTCATAGAGATAGTGAACATAGAGTGCAAAATGCTTCATAAACAACAACCTGAGGAATATACATGTTGTTCCAAATCGGCCTTTGCTAAACCCTAGGGTCCATAACACCTAGTGCGCATGCGTTTAGCAAAAACTAACCCGAACTTGTATATTCATAATGGTCCTTGCCAATACTTATGGAAAATGTGATGCGCCTAGCACACATTAAAAGGAATGTAAATAGTTCTGAAAAGAAACTAAATACTTTTAGTTGCAATCTTTTGCAAGCCTTGCTGAAACGTCTGAATCTCAATAGAAGGTGAAACATTGATCACTTCTAGGTACATACAATGAAACTTTATCATTAACAACGTATAGCCTTGCTATATGTATTAACAACTATCTGTAATGTTGTTTAGCAGTACTTGTACCTTAACAAGTCATTCTTAGTATCCGACAGTTTCTGGCCACGAAATTGAACCTGATACGTCGTGGTAAAAATGGTCTAGAAAACAGATGTGACCAGCACCTAGGGACTTTGTCGTGACACATAATTGAAATAATGGCGCCAGTGTCAGTCCAGAGGCTCATATTCTCCACATGTGGAATATGTGTCATGTAAGGATGTGTAAAAAGGAACATCCTTCAAGTACAAGATGTACTTGTCTATGGAGGTAACTGCAAACACTCTACGACGGGAGTGAGAGGGACCCTCATTAGTCTTGCTCCATTGGCTAAACCGAACTCCTTGAGTTCCTAGACCATGTTGTATCCCATGTGATAACATGTACCAAATTGAACCTTACAAGTAGGTTCGTAACAGCATAAGACAGAAAGATATATTAGACACTTGGCCCAAAATACTTCGTGCCGACATGCCCTTGGCATGGCTCTGTAACATTCAAGCGTACTTAGACGTCTTGAAAAAACCAAGCAAAGCATACTAAACATGAAATTGACACCAAATTAGTACACTTACCTGTATGCAAATGCAATAACATAATGTACATTTACCTGTTATGCAAATGAAATAACATAATGTACACTTACTTGTATGCAAATGGAGAGGAGCACATCCCCTACCTGAAAAACAAATAGTATTGCACTGTGAACCCTGGTTGTTGCCTTTGCAACCCAAGCCCTTGAATTAGAATCTACGTAGTCAAATCCCTTGATAAGACTTCTTTGTAGAAACTGCTCAACTAGGAGATAACGGTAACCAGCATAGTTATCCGTGTACAAATTGAGTGGAATTAACTTAAAAAGTGTGTTCGTTTATTACCGTGTGGTAGATTGTAGAATTATTTCCTTGAAAGTAGAACTGGTAGAGATCAACTGTGATCCTCGATGCAGATCAAATTGTGATCCTTAATGCCTATGGGGTGATGTAGCAATCACTCGCTGGGTCTTACCCCAAAACTGTATGTCTATAGACACTTTGTAGTGCTATAGAGAGAGCAGAAGACCCACACGAGTGGACTACCAATCCCTTACAACCATGTTGTCACCCTTGATTGCTGCGTCTGTACTCCGTGGTAGAGATCAGCCGGTGTGAGGTTAAGATTATCAAGAAACGCACATGAGCATTTGCACTGAAAACATGTAGTGAAAAAAATGACACCCTTAACATCCGTAATGATATATGTAATGACAAGACGCTTGCTTGTCAATTAACGTTAATGTGTACTCCACTGGGTAGAGCTGTTCGATCTTGAGAGCAATCATCCAAGGAATACCAAGAAGTGGATCGTATCATAGATTTAGCAATGGCCCGTAGCCAGCGTGCGTGGTTCATAGCCCGTATGGCAGTGAGTGCTCAATCGATAAACCGATGAAAATAAATGTGAATGGCACCTTGTCCAATTTGTAGCTGAGAATTGTAGAGCATCTTGGCTCAGGAGAACTCAGTATTGAAACATGAAACAAACTTTGTAGAAAATTTTCCTGTTGTTCCTTAGAAAAAGAGGTGAAGAACGAACAGAAGAGCATGCTGGGCTGAGGTACTTTCCTTAAATGTCTAGTTTGTGTGTGTGCACGTAGACATTCTATGCCTGACTGGCAGCTTATCCTATAAGCATGCAACCATCTGACTGTATGATGCTCGCATCGCAAGAGGGAACACAAGTCAGATCTTGACTGTCTACCGTGTATGGGTTGTGAATTCAGTAGAAGTTTAGGTTGTTTTGTGTGCCTTGATAGCAACCAAAAATTATGGTAATCAATGCGTAAAAAATAGTGTCCTTGACAGAGTGATTTGTGAGAACGTACTTTATACCATCTAGGTAGCATGCCTTGCATACAAAAATGGAAGCCCGTGGCTACCGTGACAAAAAGTCAACACCCTAAGTGCCTTGCACCGATTAGACTAGTAGGGATTCGATGAGAGGCTATATGATGCATGGTTTCTAGGACCCCTTCTGAAGATGCAATAAAGGCACAGTCAGTTGTTGGGGAGATGAGGATACCCTAGTCCAAGGGATCTCGAAAGAGAAGAAAAAATCTACTTCACAAGCACCAAAGAGTAAAAAGTGCCATGGACAGAAGATACGTGGGAACGAGCTCTTATGCATGCCTACAACCTATATCTTACAGAATAGCCCATTCTATGTGTGAATTTCTAGTGAAATTTACACGAGGATGTTCGTGTGGACTCACAACACAGCATACTCCGTTTTCACTTTTTTACCGACAGTAAATATTTTTTACCACAGTAAATATTTTTCACCTACATGGTAAATACAAATCACTTTTTACCTACAGTAACTTTTTTTACCCATGGTAAATATTTTTTACTGCACCATAAGTATTTGGTAGGTAACAGTTCACTGTTACTAGAAGCAGTGATTGGGCATCAACAATGCAGTTACAGGAGGAGAAAAGGGGAAAATCTTATGGTAAAGGTGAATCAACAGAGATAAAGACTTTTGAGTTGAAAAGAGACATGCTGATTTTTTCAAAGAACACATGTCAAAAGAAGCCATGGTTGAGGATTTTTTGAGAAATTGATATTCAGGAGGACCCAGCAGGTCCCCCCCTGACATGTGCAGAACCTCCAGTTTCAACAGCCACCTTACCTGCTCTTAAATGCTGGTCAAGGCCTTATCCCCATGTGTCACAATCAGAAAAATCAGCATTTACCCTCCCCTCTCACATCACTCTAGAGAATATCTTGATGGTGATATATCAAGTGACCTCAATCTGTTGACCACCCTAAGCAAAAAGTAACCCCAATCAGCGGATTTAAGCATGTTTATCCCTAATCCTAAACCCTCTCAGAAACCTATATAAGGAGGCCTTCTCTCACTCAAAACCAACACTTCACCCACTTCACCAAGCAACGAAGCTATGACGACATTGCTCACAACGAGGAGCTATGGATGGAGCTCTACTCTCTCTCCCTCTCTCTTTCTCCCTCTAGTATGCTACATTACTAGCCCTAAAACCTAAATAAGGAGTCTTCTCTCATGCTCCATGGCCACCATCCTCGCCATCATTCTCTAAGGTATTGATGTGTTGCTAGTAGGATCATACCTACTTGCTGGGTTGATTGTTTTTGACAAGGGATTATGCCATCCTTGGCTTGCTTCTCTATATCCTTGTTATGTATGATCAGATGCCGTTGTATTGTTAAGCTGATGTCTTGTGTATATATATGCTACATAAGGTCCCTAAGCTTCAATTCTATGTGTTTTGCCATATGTTTTGATGCCATCATAATGCCAGAAGTCTCACTTGCCTATGTGCACTATGTGTGAGGTCCCTAAACCTCTTAATTTAGGGTGGTGCCCCCTTTGTTTTGTTTCTTTGCTTGTTTGCATGAGGCGTGGTTTGTGGAGTGTGCACGAGTACAGAGGCCACCCGATTGCACTGCTCTTTTTCCCGCTATCAATATCTTGAATAATGTAGGTGCCCCAAACTTGGTTGCCAACTGCTCTTGTTGCCGAGTTAATTGGAGTACGAATTAGAAGCCTTGTGTCATGTGAAATTTGCCAAGCATTTGGCTTTTCACAATACTGTCGAAAGTAAATGCGAGACGTAAATTTGTAGGACACGTGTATCATATACACCCTAATTCAGTGATCTTACATGCATATCATAATGTTTTTGGCATATCGTATAAGCCGAGATGATGTCACTCGTCGTTCCAAAAATGATTATGGCAGAAAAACAATTGGGGTGTAATAATAGCCAATTCAAAAAAACGTACAATACGCTGAAAATCCATATTCAAGTATGAGAAAAATGTCTAAGATAACATGTTCAAAAGCCATATAACTACTGTGCCGTGCACCAAAACTGGAGTTTATGTCAAATCACGAACTCATGCATCATGCGTAAGTTGTCCGACATGTGGGCACTGCTTTTTTTGATGTGTTCCTAAGCAAATAAAGCATAATTTTTGACTTTTTGCACGTTGAAATTTGGATGGTGATAGGCGCTTCTTGACCACGTTGGTCGTGCCCCGATTTGTTCTGACAAGCGAATTATTGTGGACATGTTGGACCTCTTTGGTCATAACCGCTAAATTGGCAACCCCCCGGGTTGCTGACAAGTGGAGAGCTGATTCTGGTAGCATTCTGTAAATTAGTTGTGTAAGATTTTCTGCTTGTGTAACCAAGATTTGAACCCTGACAGCGAGCTTGCGAAATCGGGCATCAAAAGTTTTCCAGTCCTGTCGAGTGACAAACTCCATGGCAGCTGGCAATTGATTGTCATCCTCTAGAATATCCAACACGCTCTGAGGATGAGGGGTTGATAAATGAGGAGACAGAGATAGATCACCTGGGTTTGCATCGTCCATCCCTGTTGCCACGATGGTACTCTCCGTGAGAGTATCCGGCCCCATGACATCCACAGGTGTAGCCAATTCCAGGTATTCAAAGTCAAACATGTGTTGATCATCAATTTCCGCACTCATGGAGAATCTATGGTGTGTGAACAAAAGAGGAAACAGTACCTTGGAGTGCAACAAAAACTCGTAGCCGTATCGAACACTGCGGTAGTTAGCCGTGCTAACTTCGTCGACGGTCGTAAATAAGGTGAATTTCAAGTCTCGGTAGAATTGGCAAAGAGGTGAAATCACCGAGGAGCTTCAGCACTAGCTCATAGCAGGTTGCGATAATTAACTGGGTAATTATGTCTTCAACTGAACCGAAAGCTGAATTCGAAGTCCCAAGCAACCGCGAAATCAGCAATTGATTTGCAACCGAGGATGTACTTGAAAACATCAATCAATGCGTAGTAGCCGATAACCGGATTTGCATCTTATGCAAACGGAAAATCGGTTGTAATTCGTGGTGTGCGAAACTGCCAAATCTGGTTTGTAGTGGGTTCAGAATGATAAGTTATTCCTGCTCAACAAGGATTTGCGGTCATTTTCCTTCCACCAAATCACCCGAACTTAGGGTAGGCTTGCCGGTACATGAAGCCGCTGCCTTGCCTATGGGAAGGGCCACTAGTAGTGGCCAAGGCCTAAGGCTAATGGCCAAAGGGCCTCACAATGTGAAATAGCGTTTTTTTTTTGAAGCCAAACTTCACAGGCAGCGTGCTACTTTCGTTGAGCAAGAAGATGACGATGGTGTTGCTAGGTGAGGCCGTCTATGGACACAAGCTGATGGCACAAGTATCTACCTCCCCATGTTGCTCCATCCAAGCCCAAGACCTTGCGAAATCACCCACCACACACATAGTTCCAAAAAAGGAAAGCCTGCCTGAATTGGCAAGGAATCCGGCTAAAAATGGAAAAGGCCCCAAAAAAGCCACGGTTCTCACCCAAGGAGCGTGCTTTTAGGGACCTAAAGAGACCATGCCTAGAGAGAGAGTGGAAGAGACTCCTAGGCTCAGATACCAGTGTAAGAACTAGGTAACTAGTCTCTGAGATCCTCCTCCCAACCTCCCTTTATATAGGCGTGCTCCTAGCCCCTTGCCCTAGATGGATCCCCTGTCCACACTGCCTAGCCCGGCCCTTGGCCGTAGTCCGTGACTAACCTAGTTCTTAGGGTATAGGACCCTTGTCCTAAGAGGCCGGGTGGACCTAATTAGTCAGGTAACTATCCATTCCCGCACACTAAAACGTTTAGAAACTTCTTCACTTGGAAAAGGAATCCACCAACGGCTGTGCCCTCATATATGTTAGGGGGAAAAAAGAGTTGGCTAAGGAAACCTTAATTTGAAGGATGAAGATATAGGGCCGGAATTTTTTTTTTACGGTTCCGTTTCCACTACGAGACAAGACAAGGTCTCTTCTAGGGCTATAAACCTAAACCATTGTCAATGGTAAGGGTGAATTCCCTAGAATTTTTCTTGTTTAAGGACTCTGACTTTAGTAGGCCTAGAGACCTATCAATGGTACCATGTCGGTGGGATTGGGGACCTTACACAAAAGCCATGGCCTACCCAAAATGATTGGATAAGCATTATCTCCTGCCTTCATCACAAAAAAGTCTATCAGGCACTCTATGCTCATCACTTTGACCTTCACATCTTGAGCCACACCCAGACATCTGACGTTAGTATGATTAGCCATCCTCATGCGCACATTCGACTTAACCCGTCATACCACAAACATGCGCTCCACCGTCTATGTAGGCCTATATCTGCATCCTTTTATAATAGCATCCACCAGCGGAAGAACATCAGTGGGGTTACCTACCCTCAAAGCCATGTTTTGCACCGCTTGCACACTTCCTTTAGCTCTTGGTAGCCTAGTGCTAACACTTGTGGACCACTGGCTCCTTAACTTTGGATTTAAAGCTAAGAGCAGCTGACCAAAAGTAATGTTTGCTTTTTGATTTTGAACATCACTTACCAGATTGTACTCGAGATAGCCACGCCCCAATTGGAAATCCGCTTGTTTGATTTTGTGATGCCTCCTTCTTTTGCTAGGCTCGGGCTGCTGTCTACCTTCATACACCTTCTCTTTGCCTTTGCGAGCTCTGGTTTCCCGCTCTATCTCCGTCTCTCTCTCAACTCTCGCTCTCTTATTGGCCAAAATCTTGATATCTTGCTTATCCACCCCGATAATATTCACTCTTGGGACTTCGCCTTCGTTTGGCGGAGCTAGCTACATAGGATTCTCCATCGCTTGCTCTCTTGGACCATTGAATTTTCCTTGACCTCGACCTCTAACAAAAAGCAGGTAGATGCCTCCTCTTACTCTCTGTGGTTGAGGACAATCGGGTGCATAGTGACCCTCTTCTCCACAATTGTAGCACCTACCTGGCAGTGGCCTTGTCGTGCCCCTTGCTCCTCTTGGCTGTCCTCTATCCATCAGGCTGAGCCGCAACTCCTACATTTTCTTGGACAAATCTTGCACCGTGCGCACCCAATTTTGCGGCACAACAGCTATGCCTTGGTTTCCATGATTTTCCTCGTGTATAGCCTCCCTCGGACTCTACGGTTGAACATGGGCCATTGTCTCATAGCCTGACACACCCTGCTCTATCTTCTTCTTTAACTTTCTGCTCTTTTAGTTCTCTGGGCTCTCAAAATCGGCCTTTTCTCTCACCTTGGGTGCAGACATGCCATGAACTTATCTAGCTTGAAGTAGTCTCCATTAACCAACTGCATGGCTGTCGCTAATTCTGTCCAACACTCTTTAAAATGACCCAAAAACAAATTAAACGCTTCACTTACATCTTGATTAAGCGCCTTCAGCTTCGCATCCATCTCAATTGGGGACACCTACTTGCGAAAGTCGTGAAGAAACCTCGCCCATAGAGTCGAACATGCTTGCCTCATACCATGCTTTAGCTTTACCACGTATCACCAATGAAAAAGTCTGCATCTTGCTATCCTCATTTGAAATACGCAACGATAGCATATACAACTCAAAATCTGACATCCACTCATCAGGGCCTTCTTCGCGTGTGAAAATCGGTCCATAGCTTCTGGCTGCCATGACTTCTCTTCGATCAACTGAGAGCAATCACTGGGCTCCTCAGTGGGGGAACCAGAAGATGGAGAGGGGGAATGGGGGAACATGCCCGGCACAAACACAAGGACCTCTCTATAGCTCAAGGTATCCACAACACCCCTATCCTCTCGGAAAACACCTTAAAAAATATACTTTACACTAGCAGACACCGACTGCTCAATTTCCATTGTTCTCACACTCCACAAACCCACCACACAACGCACACCTACTGCCACGGTTTGTCTCCACCCTTAGACATACTCACAGCTGCTCAATCTCACTCTCTCACACAAAACACCGTCGGTTCGGGGGGGTACACACTTCCACACAATCAGCAGCGAGGGGAAACATGAGAGCAGGAGAAAGAGAAGGGGGGAAGGGGAAACAACATCAAGAGAGGGCAATGGTGGCTTGATTGCACTTCAAAAGGCATGTACAGTGGTTTGCACTGCCATCACTATGGCCATTTTCAAGAAAAAGTTACAAAGGAGTTAGCTTGTCAGAGAACTCCGCTTTGCAAGCTTCAAATAGCACAAAAAAACCCGGAAAAAGCCCCTAAGTTGATTAAAATTTGATTTTTTCTAGGGGTGGTCTTCAATTTTGGAAACTGCCCTCATTTTTTACCATTTGGCATCCCAATTTTAGCATCTTTTGGAAGGGGTAGCCGCTTTGCTTCATCTGCTCAATTCCTCTCTCTTTTGCACTTGGGGGGGGGGGGGGGGGGGGGGGGGGGGGGGGGGGGGGGGGGGGCATTAGCGAGTTCGCTATTGGATCTAGGCTTTTTATTATTTTATTATTTTTTTCTTCACTTTTTTACCCTCTTGGGCTACTCAACCTTACACTGTCATTTTTTGATTTCCCCTTTTGACCAGCTTTGTCCGGCTCTCTTGACCTACCCTACACTAGCTTTTTCTCTCTCTACTTCTCTCTCCTCCTTCCCTTTGGTATGGCTTCCACCTTGCTGTTGCCTTGGATTGTCTTTGCTCGGTGCTACCTTCACCTCTGCTCCTTTGGTCTCCCCTTTTGATCCCGTCGAATGGGCGCCCGGCCGCCTCCTCCTTGCTTTCACCCCTTCTCGGCCAGCCTCGAAATGGCCCCCTTGGTCTCCTTGCCCTTGGTCCTCCCCTTCTGTCCTCGAGCTCTCTCCCTCACTTGCTCACTGCCATTGCTGCAGGACCCTCCCCTTTGCTAGCAATAGTGATGTCGCTATTGGGGGGGGACTCCTTTAAAAATGGGGGGTCCCAAGGGCCGCGGGACCAAACCCCTAAGGGCGCCCGTCTGCCATGTCACCATTATACCACAACCACCGGCGCTGACACGACCCGACAGCGCACGCCACATGGCCGGCCAAAACCGCCTCGATCACCCCCTCTAAGCAGTGCGCCGCCAGCACACAGCGTCGAGCGCTTCCGTCATGGTCAACCTTCCAAGAGAGCTCTCACTCTCTCATACACCCCTACTAGCGTTCACGGCCTCGATCAAATACCCCATGCTCTAGAGGCTGCCTTTCGGATGTGTGGCAATGCAATGCCATGTGGCATCCACTCGTTCAAAGGAACCCTCAAGCTCCATAAAAACCCTTTAAAATTTTAAAAAACCCCTTTTTTGGCCTTCTTCCCCCGGCTCCCCTTTATTGCTTCGGGGTCGGATCTCCAAGCAGTAAAGACCCATTGAGACTCCGCATTCTAGGCTCCATCCATTAGGAGAAATATGAACCTTGCATGGGCCTTGTAAGGAATCCTAATTTTTAGGGATTAAGGCTAATGTTGTGTGGGGTTTAGGGGGCAAGGGCATTGAAGAAGGTAGTTTTGAGTAGGCTTTTGTAGCCTTTTTTTTAGACAAATGTAGGATGTGGACCTAAAGGGTTACTTTCTCTCTCTAGCTTTTTTTAAAGTGAAGGAAGCATAGGGGTGTGTCCACATCAGCAAAAACATGGGTCACAAAGAGACAAAATTTGACTTTTAAAAAAAAATTTCATTTTTACTTGTTTCTAACTTAAAACTCCCTCCCAACATATATACATATCCAAAAATCATTTTTTGACCCATTTTTTAACCCACAAGCTTAGAAAGTCCATTTTTTCAAAACTCTTTTCCCCCAAAAAGTAATAAACATTTTGTTCTCTCCTCCTCCTCTCTCCTCCCTCCTCTCTCTCTCTCCCTCTCCTCTCCCTCCCTGCCCCTACCTTCCTCCTCCTCCCCAATCTCTCCCTCCCCCCCCTCCCTCCTTCTCTCCTCCCATATTCCTCAACCTCTCTACCCTTCCCCCTCTATCTTTTCATCATTTGCTTCCTCACGCAACAGCTTCCATGGTGCTCATGGACATCACAAATGGTTTGCTTCCACCACCACATACTCCGCACAACAAAAGCATACATATTCGCTTACCCACGGCATTTGCACCGAAGACCACTAGTGAAGGTGATCAAAAGTCATCACAAGAACGTCGCACCGCTTGTGAAACCAATGTTGACATTTGGGTGGATGGCCATTTGCACCCTTACGATCCTATAAGCCGCTTCCATCCACCATTTAATAGCCTTTCCACATTTCTTCAATTTCTTGGGAGGGGAGAAGCAGGTTTGTTAGGCTATTGCAAGCGGTTGTGTATGGGTGCAGGTGCTTCTTTGCATATGTGGATGCACGAATGTCAAGCTCTTCACCTCAAGATGACGGCATTACAAGAGAGTGTTGCCTCTTTGGAGAGGGTAGTTAAAACTCTTCAACAACAAATGCAAGAAATGGAGTCCCACATCCAGAAGCTTACCAACACCATCACATACTTGAAAGAAACACCCCTTGGTGCAAGGGAACGCAAACGCACGTATTCATCCATTGAAACTCTTGCACATTTGGGAGGAGCACGCAAACGACGAGTTACAACCACAAGGTGATTTAGTCTTTACTTGCATGATGCATTCTTACTTCACACTATTTTCTAACATTTATGTTTATTTGTTGCTAGAAACTTCATCCAGGAGGCATGCGGTGGAACAAGCCAAGATGATCGAGTCAACCTTCTCACTAGTTGTCTCAATACCCAGGACGCGATTTCTATCTTACAATCACCTGGAGGTAAGCACATTAAGGATGCAGTCACCAAGGACCTTATGCGTAAATTAAGAAATGTGGTTAGTGATGATGACGTTCAACAAGCTTGTGATGAGGCTGGAATCAGCACCAAATCCTATCAGGCTATTTTCCAACTCCTAAAGGATGCCCTCAAAGAACATGGCATTGTGGAAAACCTATTTCCCGTTCCTCACAAGGTCAAGCTCGCAAAGAAGGCCACAAACGAAGATGTGTTCTCCCTCATTGGGACATACTTACACATTGAGGACACAATGCCAACTTCCCTTTATGCTTCGTGCGCAACAAAGACAAGGGGAAAAGGTAAGAAACAATCCATAAGACCTTCGGAGAAGGGCTTTCCTTACACAATGTGGAAAGAAGAAGGCTTAGATTTTCATGGATCTTAGAAGGCTTCAAGAAGCCATGCTTAGATTTTACGAGTTACCTGAAGAAGGTGACACACTTTACTTTTTTCTTTGGTATTATTCTTATTATAACTCTGAAGTTTAAGGTCTTAGCACTATTTATTTTGTAGTGCTTGGCACAAAAGTCACTTTTGTGGTGAAACTCGATGAGTGTCAAATAGTGAAAGGCCGAAGGTTAGAGAGGCTAAGTGTCACTCTAATGAACGAGGCCCTTCTGCAAACCAAGCGAAGGGATTCAATCGAGCCATCTCCCACCCCATCTTTTAGCGTGCAATCAGAGAAAGACATTTGGTGGTTGGGTGCTATTGAGGTGCCCAAAGAGACCAATGGAGTACTTTCATGGATTTTTGAGAGAACTCCATGGATCACAGAAGTAATACACTCCCAAATTGCAGGTCAAAAGTTGGAGATTGAGGGTTTTGGTAGTTATGATGTGGAGTGGCACTTAGGTGGGGATTTGAAGACCATAAAGTGTTTGCTTGGCTGCAAACAAGGGGTTCTTCTCTCATGCCTTGTCCATTTTGCACTCGAGGGTACAAACCTAATGGAAAAAAATCAGATAAGAGCACTGCAAAGGCCGATTCCATGCTTCCATGGCAAGGGCATGGAGAACAAGGGTTAGATTTTCGTGATGTCGGAGATGAAGGTAGAGAATGGGAAGCGTCTATTCTGAGATGTCCCATGCTCAATGCCCCAGACCGTGATCAAAAGGACCACGCTTGGAATCCAATCTTTCGATTTCCTCTATCGAATGTACATTTTTGTACATTACACGCATTCATGCGCATTTTTGATAGGATATTGAAGCTCCACATTGACTATGCTTTCACAATGAAACCGTTGGAAAAGTCTCAGGAAGCGATTGAAAGAGTGGAGGTACTCTTGAATTCCATTGGCTGTCACGGTGGAAATGTGTCTATCGTTGCTGCAAAAAACACAGGGGAGGCCCATGAAATTGCTCAACAAGTGTCAATGAGTGGACAAAAAGCTAGACACTTTTTGAAGAAAGTTTCCCAAGGAAAGCCAAGTCAATATGATACTCAAAACAGCTCCAACCAACAGGCAGGTAACCTTTGGGAGCTTTGGAAGGAGTTATGCAAAGCTACTACCGACAATGATTCAAATGGCGAGCTTGCAAACAAGCGCAAACAAGTTTGGGCACATTTTGATAAAATGGTCAAGCTTATGCGCCTTAACAGCACAACAGAAGAACAACGCCAATCATTTCAAGAAGCCTTGGCGGATTTTACCAAGGTCTTCACCCTTTCTTGGGGTGAAAATAACATCACACATTACATGGTAAGTCATTTTACATGGTGTATTCATTACAAGGGATTGTTTTTATTTAATAATGTGGATTGTTTACTCATGTGAACAACATATCTTGTTTGCGCACGGTGCATTTTTTATGCACAAGTATGGATCGCTTGAAATTTTTAGCACTCAAGGCATGGAGAAGTCCCATTATCAAGCAAGGGGAGTGTACTTCAAAAATACTCGACATGGTGGTGGAATGGTGCAATCCAATTATTTGGAGGAGATGTTCAGTTGTTTTTTTTCACAACATTTGCTCGTAAGCTCACAATGGAGCGTGCGCGACAATCCAAGATTGCTATTGAAGTGCGGAAATGGAGTCGTCAAGAGCATAGCAACAAGTGGCAAATGTCGCAAGGTCCCACCAAGCATGCTGCATGGCGGCGATGTTAAAAAATAAGACGTAGCAAAATAGATTTTTGAGTAGATTACTTAATGAAGAGAGATAGATTTCACACACAAGAGATTATAGAGTAGAGAGAGAGAGAGAGTACACACGATATACGTGGTTCACCCAATGTGGGCTACGTCCACGGGAAAGCAGCCACTCAATGGCTTTAGCACTTCAAAAGAAGAAGTAGTTTACAAAGGGATTAAACCCTTGATAGAGCTCCCGCCTTGCTTCACTCTCACCACCTCACACTCACCTTGTTGCATCAACTTCACACTATGAAATGTGTGTAGAAATGGCCTCCTTTTATAGGCCAAAAGGGCTGCCCTCTCTTATGAGAGACAGCCATGTGTAGCCTCCCTTGTGCGAATAATTCCAAATCGGACCCTCCAATCCGCCCATGTGTGGCCGCCCTTGAGAAGACAAGTCCGCCTTTGAATTCGGCCACTGGCCATTGAATTCGGCCACCGGCCACCGGCCATTGACTTTCGACCACCGGCCACCGGCCAACCGATCGGTTGTTTTCCGACCATTTTCCGGCCGCCGTCCGGCCATAATATTCCGGCGAAAAAAAGTCTCGGGGGCCTCCGCCCCCGAGGCCTCTAAAGTTGCCCCTGATTCTTGTCCGTGAAAATTTTGGTTTCCAGTGAGTGATTTTCCTTCATGCACGATGGCTTCTCCTCATAATGGGGGCCTTACAAATGTGCGCTTTTACCACAAAAAATTACAAGGGTAAATCAGGCTCCATACTTAAGAATCTCCCACTTGGAGACTGATCTCCAAACCAAACCTGTGACTGCTTTCCATTTTGGCTTCTTATCCTTGAATGCCGATTGAAGATGAGCAAAAGCTCAACTTCTCCTTGTTGACCACCTTTGTAAACATGTCTGCAGGATTTTCACTTGTATGCACCTTTCCTAGCTTTAGTTGTCCCTCTTCCAAAAGAGTGCGTATGAAGTAATATCTCACCTCAATGTGCTTTGTCCTTGAATGAAAGGCTGAGTTCTTCGCAAGATGGATAGCGCTTTGGCTATCACTGTACAAGACACAATTGTCTTGTTTGAATCCAAGCTCTTCTAAGAATCTGTGAAGCCACAGAATTTCTTTGCTTGCCTCCGTCATTTCTACATACTCTGCTTCCATGGTAGAAAGTGAAACCACTTTCTTCAGCTTTGAAGCCCAGCTTACTGCTGTGCCTCCAACCATAAACACATAGCCAGTAGTGCTCCTTCGAGTATCTTTGTCACCTGCCATATCTGCATCAGCATACCCTTCTAGAAAAATATCAGTTTCTCCAAAATACAAAGCATTTGTTGTTGTCCCTTTTAAATACCTAAGTATCCACTTCACAGCTTGTCAATGCTCTTTACCTGGGTTTTCCATGAACCTACTCACAACTCCCATTGCATGTGCAATGTCTGGCCTTGTCCAGACCATAGCATACATTAGAGAACCTACCGCTGCAGCATATGAAACTTTAGACATATAGGCTATCTCCTCTTGTGTCTTTGGACACATATCCTTCGTTAGTTTAAAATGACCAGCCAAAGGTGTAGAAACTGGTTTTTCATTTTGCATTGCAAACCTTTCTAGTACCTTCTTGATGTAATCTTCTTGAGATAGCTTTATTGTCTTCTTCGTCCTGTCCCTTGATATTTTCATACCAAGTATCCTCTTTGTAGCACCTAAATCTTGCATTGAAAAAGATTTGGACAGCTCCTCTTTTAGGTCTTTGATGTCCTGCATGTTAGCACTTGCAATCAACATGTCATCAACATACAACATTAGGATGATGAATTTCCCATCTCCCAAATTCTTCGTGTAGACGCACTGATCCGAGTTGCATCTTGTGAATCCTTGATCCAACATCCATCGATCAAACTTCAAGTACCATTGTCTTTATGCTTGCTTTAAACCATACAAGCTCTTCGTTAATCTACAAACCATTTTCTCCTTACCTTTTACTTCATACCCCTTTGGTTGAAGCATGTAGATTTGCTCCTCTAAGTCACCGTGAGGGAATGCCGTATTTACATCCATTTGCTCGAGATTTAGATCATGATCAGCCACAAGGCTTAAGACAAGCCTAATTGAGTTATTTTTTACAACAGGAGAAAATATTTCATTGAAGTCAATACCTTTATTTTGAGAAAAACCTTTTACCACAAGCCTAAACTTGTACCTTTTCTTCCCACCTTCTTCTTCCTTCAGCTTGTACACCCATTTGTTTTGAAGTGCCCGCTTACCTTTAGGCAACTCAACCAACTCACATGTTTGGTTGCGATAAAGTGAGTCCATCTCCACTTGCATGCTCTTCGTCCATTCTTCTTTGGATTCATGTTGAATAGCTTCTTCGTATGATTCCGGCTCTCCAGAATTTGAGATCAAGAGATGGTTGAAGGAAGGAACAAACCTTTCTGGAGGTCTACTTGCTCTTGTAGATCTTCGGGGAATAGGTTGAGGCTCCTCATTTGGTTGACGTTGTTGCACATTGTCACCGTTTGCAGTCCTTGAGTCTTCACCGTTCTCAAGCTCCATGTACTCATCACCTGTTTCTTTTGTTTGTTTTCTTTCCAAGTAATCTTTGTACATATTTTGTTCGTTAAAAATTACATCCCTACTCCTGAAGATTTTACCATCTTCATTTGTCCATAGGTGATACCCAAAGTTTCCTTCTCCATAGCCAATGAAGAAACACTTTTTGGACTTTGCATCCAGCTTTGATCTTAGGCTTCTATCTATGTGCATGAAAGCCTCACACCCAAACACTTTGAGAAATGCATAATTCACCGGTTTACCTATCCATGCCTCTTCTGGAACTCCCCCATCCAATGCCGTTGAGGGTGACCGATTGATTAAGTACACAGACGTACTTACAGCTTCCGCCCAAAGCTCAAGCGGTAGGCCTGCATGTAGCCGCATGCTTCGTGCTCGTTCCATGATTGTCCTGTTCATCCTTTCCGAAATCCCATTTTGTTGAGGTGTCCTTGGGGTTGTCCTTTGCCTCCGAATGCCTTTGCTAGCACAAAAGCTTTCAAAAGCTTGGCTGCAATATTCACCTCCATTGTCGGATCTGAGGCATTTAACCTTGGTACCTGTTTCGTTCTCCACAAAGGCTTTCCACCTTAGAAATATGGAAAATACATCAGATTTATTCTTCATGACATAAACCCATGTTTTTCTAGTCGCATCGTCTATGAATGTTACATAGTACAATGAGCCACCAAGTGATGGTGTACTTGCAGGACCCCAAACATCAGAATGAACCAACTCAAGTTTTTTATTTTTTCTTTCATTTCCTGATTTTTAAAATTTTACCCTCTTTTGTTTACCATAAACACAATCTTCACAGAACTCTAAGTCCACTTCTTTCAAACCTGGTATAAGATTCTTTGTTTGAAGGATTTGCATTCCTTTGGCACTCATATGCCCAAGTCGATAGTGCCACACTGCACTATCAACTTCTGTAGTTACTGCACAAGCTGAAGGTTGTGTGCTAACAGTACACAAGTAAAGTGTACCGAGCTTTTCTCCCTTGGCAACCACCAAAGATCCCTTTGAGATCTTCCACCGTTTGTTTCCGAATGCAATGTTGTGACCTTCATCGTCCAATTGTCCTGTAGAGATTAAATTTTTGCGAAGAGAAGAAACATGCCTAACATCTTTAAGCTTCCATTCATTTTCGTTAGCAGTTTTGACAGAAACTGTACCTTTGCCGACAATCTCAAAAGCTTCATCATCTCCCAAGTATACATACCCAAAATTACCTTTGGTGTAGTCTTGGAAATGTTACTTGTGTGGTGTCGCATGGAATGAAGCCCCTAAATCTACTATCCAAGAATTAGACACATTGTCTAATGAGAGAATTAGAGCATCTTGCTCTACTTTACCTGCCACATTGGCCTCCGATGTTGGCTTGTTGTCTTGAGACTCTGTCTCCTTCTTCTTCTTGGACCAGTAATCCTTCTTGACGTGGCCCTTCTTGCCGTAGTTCCAACATTCAAGAACTGACTTTGTGCGTGACTTGCTCCGTCTTGAGCGATCACGACCCTTTTGGTTTTTGAACCTCTCCTTAGGCCTTCCTCTTGTTTCCACTGACAATGCAGCACTTGATGATTCTCCTATGCTTCTCCTTCGTATTTCCTCGCTTAGGAGAACACCCACAACATCATCAAACTTAAGAGTATTTCTACCAGAGATAGAATTACTTAGAGCCATCACAAGGCTGTCCCAACTATCCGATAGAGGTGATAGTATAAGGAGAGCTCGCACTTCGTCATCGAAATTGATTTTTACCGATCGAAGTTGACTTATGTTTTTGTTAAAGTCATTTAGGTGTTCTGAAACTGAACCATTCTTTGCCATCTTTAGATTGAACAAACGCTTCATAAGAAATACCTTATTGGATGCTGATGGTTTCTCGTAGAAGTCGTCAAGTGACTTCATCAAGTCCTCCGTGGTCTTCATCTCCGAAACATTGAAGGCCACCGTTGATGCCAAGCTTAACCGGATTGTTCCCAGTGCCTTTCGATCAAGGACAATCCATGCTTCATCTTCCATTGTTGCAGGCTTCTTTGCAAGACCGCCTAGTGGCAAATAGAGGTCCTTCTAGTAGAGATAGTCTTCAATTTGCATCTTCCAATGTTGGTAGTTTTTTCCGTTGAACTTCTCAATCTTGAGCTTCCCTTCCTCCGCCATAACTCCCACTCAATTCAAGAAATCCTTTCCTTTAGATAATTTAACTACGAGCAAACCTTACTCTGATACCAGTTGTTAGAAAATAAGACGTAGCTAAATAGATTTTTGAGTAGATTACTTAATGGAGAGAGATAGATTTCACACACAAGAGATTATAGAGCAGAGAGAGAGAGAGAGAGAGAGAGAGAGAGAGAGAGAGAGAGAGAGAGAGAGAGAGAGAGAGAGAGAGAGCGAGAGAGAGAGAGAGAGAGTACACATGATATACGTGGTTCACCCAATGTGGGCTACGTCCACGGGAAAGCAGCCACTCAATGGCTTTAGCACTTCAAAAGAAGAAGTAGTTTACAAAGGGATTAAACCCTTGATAGAGCTCCCGCCTTGCTTCACTCTCACTACCTCACACTAACCTTGTTGCATTAACTTCACACTATGAAATGTGTGTAGAAATGGCCTCCTTTTATAGGCCAAAAGGGCTGCCCTCTCTTATGAGAGACAGCCATGTGTAGCCGCCCTTGTGCGAATAAATCCAAATCGGACCCTCCAATCCGCCCATGTGTGGCCGCCCTTGAGAAGACAAGTCCGCCTTTGAATTCGGCCACTGGCCATTGAACTTGGCCACCGGCCACCGACCATTGACTTCCGACCACCGGCCACCGGCCATTGACTTCCGACCGCCGGCCATCGGCCATTGACTACCGGCCACCGGCCAACCGACCGGTTGTTTTTCGACCATTTTTCGGCCGCCGTCCGGCCATAATATTCCGGCGATTCTTGTCCGTGAAAATTTTGGTTTCTAGTGAGTGATTTTCCTTCACGCACAATGGCTTCTCCTCATAATGGGGGCCTTACAAATGTGCGCTTTTACCACAAAAAATTACAAGGGTAAATCAGGCTCCATACGTAAGAGGTGATGCAGAGTGCAATAAGGATCAAAGTGGATACTGCGCGAGTCACTAAACGTGAACGCAAGGTCCAACTCTTAGCGACATGTTTATTTAAAAAATAATACTTTTTAAAAAAAAAATTAGTGTGAATAGGGCCCTTTTTAAATGGGCCCTTATAAATATTGCATGCTCTCATAAATCACTCATTTCTTAAGAACAGGTGAGCTCTTACCAACAAAATGGCGCGCACCAAACAAACAACGAAAGAGCATCCACCTGCCAACAAAAACACCCTCCAAGGATGTGAGAAGCCGTCATGGCTTAAAGGCACAAGAAAACGGCCACGAACGCCTGGCCGTTCCAGGAACTCATCTAGTAGTGGGCATGGTGGTAGGGCACGAGAGTCATCGAGGACTGTTGAATCTCCACCTCCTCAAGATATAACACCTAGAAGGAGAATGAAGCAACGTGCCCAGCGCTGGAGAGAAGAAGAGGACCAGGAAACAACAGAGACCGATAGGGAGTAGCCGTCGCGCCACCAATCACAAGCAGGACCATCCAAGACTCAGGTGGTCCATACATACACTGAATCAGAGAGTGAGCCACCATGGCTGCGAGAAAAAATACCGCGCACACACCGGGTGGCCGTTGGGGGGAAGACATTGCCTGGAGGTCAGGGAGCTCTCCCCACACGACAAGATCGGCAGCCAAGGGAAGAGGAAGAATGTAAAGAGGCTGTAGAACCAGCCCCTAAGCATGTAAACAGGCACAAGTCTAAGTTTTTCAAGAAGCCTAAACGCTGCCCGCCAGCAAATGTGCAATTGCCCCCAAGACAACCGCAGCGGCGCCGAAAAATAGCAAGGGCATTTGCAGAAATCCGCCACTATCAGAAGACGACGGAGCTTTTGATTCGACGCGCCCCCTTTGCTCGCACTGTGAAGGAGGTGCTTCAAAGCTATGGAAATCAGTATAGAATGCAAGCAATAGCGCTAGAGGCTATTCAAGAAGCTGCAGAGGCCCACATCATTTCGGTGTTGGAAGATACCAACCTATGCGCCATACATGCAAAGCGAGTGACAATACAGCCAAAAGATATGCAGCTTGCACGTCGATTGCGATGAGACTTCGAGCATTAGCCAAAGTTAACCCTCTTTTTGTATTGCACACCCTTATCTTTGTAATGATTTGACTTTCCAATGACAATATGATCAACAGTTGTGTCTACTGTGTCTATTATCTTTGTAATGAAATGACTTTGTAATTTCAAGTTCTGTATGTAATTGCAGTCAATTTCAGTAAATTTGTGCTTTTTAAGTACGCTTGAGGGTAGATAAACCTATAAGGTGCATCTAAATGAATGATACAAAACCAATCCATTGCAATAAATTTGTGCTTTGTAGGTATCCTAGGGGGTAGATTAGCCTACTAGGGGCAAAAAAAAGCCTGGCCACAAGGGCGCGCAAATGGCCCATCCAAAACTGATGGATGGGCCATTTGCGCGCCTTTGTGGCGAGGCTTTTTTTGCCCCTTGTAGGCTTATCTACCCCCTAGGATACCTACAAAGCACAAATTTACTAAAACCTATTGGTTTTGCATCATTATTTTACATGGATCCTTGTGGACACCCTTTTTTGGCCATTTCAAGCTTTGAATTCCCTGTAGGATATAAAAATAAATACCATATTGTGAAAGCAAGTGTCTATGCAACAGTAATTTGGGTTTTTCAAATGTCCAATGTAATTGGACTTTTTGGTGCAGGGGTGTACTAGGTATAGCTGAAGCAGGTGATAGTGTGCTCGAAACTTCATCTCATAATTGATTTCACCTTTTCTACTGTCCTTGAGTGTGAACATATGCTGGAATTTCCATAAAAAGGGTGCATCTAATGAGTGATGCAAAACCAATCCATTGTGATAGCGGGAAAAAGAGCAGTGCAATCGGGTGGCCTCTATACTCGTGCACACTCCACAAACCACGCCTCATGCAAACAAGCAAAGAACAAAGCAAAGGGGCACCACCCTAAATTAAGAGGTTTAGGGACCTCACACATAGTGCACATAGGCAAGTGAGACTTCTGGCATTATGATGGCATCAAAACATATGGCATCACCTCCTGTGGTCTACATCTCTTCACCTATTTCTATGTTCATCTTGTAAATAGATCTCCTAGCAAGTTTTGTAGAAGGATTCAGTGCCAGAGATGGTATGGTCAGGCAAAATTCCCTCATACAAGCATCTCAGAGTCTTTGGCTGTGAGGCATATACTCACGTTCCAAAGGAATTTAGGAACAAACTTGAGCCAAAGAGTAGAAAGTGCATCTTTCTAGCTATGGTAATTCTGGTGAGATGGGGTACAGACTTTGGGATCCCGAATCCAGAAAGGTTGTCCGCAGCAATGATGTTCACTTTAATGAATCCAAATATCATTCTAAACCAGAGAGGGTTGAGGAGATTAGAAGAGTTGTCTTCCAAGAAGATGGACCTGCACGTGCAAGACAAAATGTCAGGGCTCAAGAGAAGCAAGGACAGGATGAAGTAGAACCACAGGTTGTGGTTGAGCCTGAGCCACCTATTGTGCGTAGATCTGGACGTGACAAAGCATGTGGATGTGAAGTATCATTTCATCAAGGAAATGCTCGAGGATAACCAACTTCAGCTTGTCAAAGTTCACACCACAGAAAATCCTGCTGATCTACTTACAAAAGGACTTCCCTCAGAGAGCTTTGCGGATTTTCGCAAGCAGTTAGGTGTAGGGTAGTACATCACTTCTCTACATCTCTTGTATATTAGCTTGTATAGTAGCTTCTCTCACATTTAAAGTACCACATTGGACTTTAGGTGGGAGGTTGTTGGGGTATAAAGCCCAATGTGGTCGCCCAGGTAAGTGGGCGGGCCGCCAGGTATGTACACATATTCTTATGTAAAAACCTAATAAGAACTCACTATGCTCTACACATTACAGTAGAGCGAGTTCACCATATCGTCGTGCTCTTCTTCTTGCACTCTCTCTCGCGTCGCACTTCCACTCGTACTCCTTCATTAGTATCATTGCTTCAATCTACAATATAGAGAGCAAGGGCACAAATATTTGGTTGGCATAGAAATAGGTGAAGAGATGTAGACCAAAGCAGTAGGACATTTCAAGGGTCTCTATGGCCTCTCTCTATCTCTATCTCTCTCCATATATATCTCTACCCTTCTCTCTCTCTCTCTCTCTCTCTCTCTCAGGTTGCAAGGAACTTCTAAAGCTATTCCATCATGCATATTGTTTGATTTTTTCCCTTGAAAATGGGTCTCTCCATCACTTTGCATATGCATTACTTCCATGCTTCCTCTAATCTCTTTCAATGTATCTAAGTTTTTGTTTTGGTGCTCTAATCATTTAGCTATGTCCTGTTTTTGAACATTTTCCATGTTTGAGCTAGTGTATTTTATTTTAGATTTCATCATGAAGTCCAAAGTGTCAATTTGTTCCCCTCATCCTATTTTCAATATTTTTTTGTGTGTATTATATGCCACACACACACAAAATATAAGGTATTTCTAATAGATTTTTTGAAAAAAATTCACTACCTACATATGCAAGTACATAGTGCAAAGACACTTTAAGGAAAAGAAAATGCTAATTAAGGAAAAAGTAAAGGAGAAGAAAAACACAAATGTACCATGTAAAGTAGACCACCACTTTATATGGACAAAAAAAAGACTTTTGACTCTCCACCTTCATGTGTCTTTTCATTTCCTAAACTTACCCTTCACTTAGGCACTTAAAATGTTTTGAAAGGCTTTATATTTTTCCGATATTGGGGAGACCTAATGCAAAATTAACACAATAACTCAAAACTTCAACAAGCATCAAGTAGAGATGGAATTTATAAGCCTTAATATGGACATTTGACATTTAAAGTTTTTAATCTATCGCCTCTTGCAGTAGGGAATACATTCTCCTGTTGAACTAGATATATATGCAATGAGTTTCAAGGAGTGTAGCACCATTTGTAGTACTTGTATCACCTCTAAGCTACACTAATAAGTATTTTCATAATCAGACCATAAAAAAGTAAGAGATGGCGCCACAATCTCTCCTTTGAAAGTAGACACAGTAAATAGGTCTTGCACAACTTTCCTTGGGAAAATCTCACCATACAATATACCTTCTAAAAAACCAAAAACAACTCTAAGATATAAGAAAATGGTATAGACAAGTGCCCAAACTTAGGTATTGATTTTTTCAAGGTCATGGAATATGAGAGTTACAATGCATTCTAATGCTTCTTTGCAAAAATGTATTACGAGAAAAAATAAAAACATCACAACATAACTTAATAAAACATAGTATAAGTACCATAGTACATACATATATTAAAAGAATACGTAATACGATTAGTGCTTAGTATAAAATAATCACTATATTGCGATGTGGAAAGGCATGCTTAGTAAGTACGTGGGTTGGACCTAGAATTTGTTACTTGTAACTAGTGACTACATAATTACTATATAGTAATTGCATTGAATTTAGGATTTGATACTTCTAACTAGCAAGTCAGCATAGTTACTATATAGTCATTGTGTGGAATTGGGATTTACTACTTCCAATTAGAAATTACACATAGTTGCTATATAGTAATTGCATTAGACCAAGGATTTACTACTTCTATGTAGCAACTCCACTTAGTACTATATAGAAAATCTAGAGCTACTTGAAAGTTGCTAGTTCCATCTAGCAATTATAGACCTATCATATAGCAACTTATGAATTTTCTAGTTCAATCTAGCAAAAAGCTCCTTACTTCCTACTTAGATCTAGGAAGTACATGGAACCCAAAACTAATTTCTATATGGTAACATGTCAAAATCTCCTTGTGATTGACAGTCCTATTATTCTTAGGACTCTACTCTTAAACCTTCTGCACCAGCACCGTAGGTCTTAGGACCATGTACGAGTGCAAACGGTATGTGGACTTTGCAAGTTTATTACATGTCTTCTATGAAAATTTTTAATGAAAATCATAACACTATTATTCCCTGGACTCTACTCTAAAGCTTTTTGCATTGGCATCGTATACATTAGGACCATGTACGTGCATTGCAAGTTTATTGCATGTCTTCTATGAAATTTTTTAATGAAAAATGTTGCTCCTCACTATGGTTTCCTGCTCATAGCCATGAGCACGTAGGTCCTGAGAGTGCTCGTGTCCTCAAAGATTCTTATAGCTTACGATTTTTTTGAAATTGTGGATACATAGGGCCGAAGTGAAATTAAATGCAGGTGTACAAAAGGACATAAGAGGAAAGCGTGTTCTTTTGTAGCATCTGCATTTGATAATTTGTAGCAATGTCGCAAGAAAAGGGCCACAAGCGCGTAGAGTCGTAGACTTGCAAGATGAAACACAAGTTCCAACTTCCATGGCTGCGTAGAGGTGCTCTCTCCAAAGCACGTCACAATAGTCGGAAGCTGGATCGCTATCACGTTAGGTCTTCTCTTGCTAATCCATGTATGCTTCATTGTGCACAAACACACCACACGGTGACCACACCACACTTTTCATGAGAGAGAGAGAGAGAGAGAGAGAGAGAGAGAGAGAGAGAGAGAGAGAGAGAGAGAGAGAGAGAGAGAGAGAGAGAGAGAGAGAGAGAGAGAGAGAGAGAGAGAGAGAGAGAGAGAGAGAGAGGAGAGAATTCTTTCTTTCAAATGGACGAGTTTCTTCACCTGCATACAACCATTGCTATCAAAAGTCTGTCCATGTAATCCTTACTACATTGTACATGTATGTCCACTACATAGCTACCCAATATTCTCTGGACTCTACTCAAAGCTTTCCGCATTGGCACGGTATAGCGTACGACCATCTACAAGTGCAATGCAAGTTTATAACATGTACGTGGCCTGTGGGCATTGCAAGTTTATTGCATGTCTTTTTTGGAAATTTCTAATCTTGATGCATTTGGGCAATTGCCCGAAATCCTTCTGTGCCAACGTGGGATGGTATTGGAAATGCATAGGTCTAGTTTAGCATTCATAAAAGTGTCATTAATTTATTCCAAGGGGGTGAGACATTGCCCTAAAGACATACTTTATGATCTTTGATGTGTTTAGTTGCTCCCAGTGTGAAAAAAATCGGGGTCTAGTGTATTTTAAACTGGGTCTTGTCAGATTTCGAGCTCGACTTTAAGGAAACCAAAAAATTTACACACATTTTATTGTTATTATTGATTAAGAATTCAAATTTTGGCCTCAAAACCAAAAGAATTTCAAGTTTACCCTTATTTTTATCGATCAGGGAAAATGTATCTTTCTAGCCCAGTTGCTCCTATGAGCATGTGGACATGAAATTTTGAGTAAAATTTATAAAAAGTTTTAGGCATTTATCAGGTAAAGAGGCTTGTCCTCTTCTTCTAATGCATTGCGAGATACTATCATAAGTTGTCCCATGTTGACGGGTGACAGTTTATGGAGATTTCCTTTGTTGAAATGATTACGCCACAAGATTGAGAGATATTATCATAATGTATGAATTTCATCAAATATTGGGTGCCTTAATGTATTGTTTTTAGTCATTTGTAAGAATGAGATAAGTTATGGCAATTTCCGTTCTTGACATCTTTAAACCAAATGATTGAGAGTTATTATCATAATGTTTGAATTTTCATCAAATATTTGGTGTTTATATTTTAATGATTTAATCATTTGTAAGAACGAGGGATCATTTTTTAGTGGATTGTGTATATGTTATTGAAAGTTTGTGTGAATTTAGAATTTGTCTTTTGATTTACTGTTAAATGATTCTTTTTTGTTTTGAATGTAGTCCGTCTTTTTCTAAGGGCATTCCTACAAGATGTGGTAGGAGTGCATTGACTCCAAAACTTGTTGTAGTGATCAAGTGAGTTCAGTTGCTGAGACAAAGTTACCAAATGATAGTGATAGTCATGACATGGTTTAGGCTCTTTGCATGATATAGACCAAGAGATAGCTACAATTAAAGTTACCATGCAGATAGTGCTGATAGACGGAAATGACATGCCATATGGGGTGGCCTCTACACCATACATAGCCTGAACATCCCCAAGCATTATCTCAAGGTAAGAGTTATCCTATAAATAGAGAGGGGGACCACCTAGCATAAGTGCGGTTAGAATGGAGTCGACTCACCCTTCCCGACTCACAAGACACCCCAATTTTTCCCTCTTGGTGTTGTAGGCAAACCCTCTGCAAGCACTGGCAAGTACACAAAGAGCGAGAGAAAAGGAGGGGGGTGGGGAGAAACAACACAAGAAGCAGGGCAAAGGTTTGGTATTATTGCATAGGGAGATAGTACAATCAAGTTTGTAGCTTCAATGGAAAGCTTGCAATACACAGGCTTGAAGACTTCCAATAACTCTCTCTGGCCAAAAAGCCTCTTGGTCCAAAGACCCCAAAAAATGAACGTCTACCTCCTTTTATAATGCTTGGCTAAGGCTAAAAAAGAAAAAGCACGGAGCTAGCTAGCTCGTACAATTAACTGGAGCTTCCTTTAGAAGTTTTCTTGCATTGCCACCACTTGGCATAGTCTATTTTGGTATCTACATTAGAAAATTTTGGAGGTCATTTGGAGGGCCATATGAAGAGAGAGAAAAATAGAGCGCGTCCAATGAGCATGAAGGCTACGTTACGTAGAAAAGTACCTGGAAAGACTCAAAAAATAGGAAAATAGCATAAAACTTTCACGAAACTAGGATTGTAGCATAGTAATTTCCTTACTTTTACCGAGCTTTTAGGTGCTTGCGTGTGGTCCCACTTCTGATATTCTCTCATGGTCATTAACGTACTGGAGGGTGACCATTAAGCCCGCACAAGATATTGGAATTTTAAAACACTTTCCCTCCATTAGAATGCTTTCAAAGTGAATCTCCCTCCACTAAAGCTTTTCTCTGAGAGTTATGGCATCCACGTCTTCTCGCCCAAGAGCCTCAAGGTGTTTACTGTCTCTCACACCAACAAACAACAACGGCACTTTGCCTAGAAGGCCAAGTAGTAGCATATCCTCAATTACAATACCAGCTTCAATAAGTGCAGACAACCAATGGGTTGGACAAAGGATAAACAAAGGTTCATGGGTCCTCATGCAACCAAAAAGACCCAAGAGGTTTAGTGGTATCAACGTTTACCGCTCAGCATGGAAGGCCAGGGTGTTGGATTTCAAAGTTGAGATCGGCAAAAGATCTGTAAAGGAAGTTCTTGTTCAGCATGTGTTTACCCATCCAGAGGTGATAGCAAACGGTGGAAATGTATCAAATATACATCAACCACGTTGCAATTGTAAGTACTCTTGACATGTGAACTTACTGATACTCTCATTATAACTTTTCTTATATATTTTGCAATGTTTCTCCCGCTTGTTATGAGTAATGTCTCTACTCTTCACAACTCAATTACATTAGATTTGTCATTTGTACTTATTGATACTCTTAGTTTAACTCTTCTTATATATATTGCAGATGTTTATCCCTCTTCTTATGAGCAATGGGAGCCTGTGGAGTGCATAATAGGCCTCTTCCATGTTGTACATGCCCATATTGGTTCTCTACAGTATTCAGAGAGGAGCAACAAAAGATTGGCTGATGAGGGAATCTTTTTTTATGACCACTTTTACCAACTCAGCTCAGGCAATAAGAATGGCATGTTGGTGAAACTGCCTCTACCGACCGATTGGAACACTGTGGACTGGCCAGTTCCCGAGGAAACAATGGTGGAGGCAATGCGAAGTAAGCTCTACAAGGATATACAAAGGTCTCTACGTAGCTCTATTCCTACCAAACTGGTTCGAATTGCAAACTTTTGTCCTGTTGCACTCTTCATAGAGCTGTTTCATAGCTACAACATCAGAGTTACAAAAACTATGTTCATGTGCAAGTCATTTCAGCAGTCATCCTGTGACAAACTTCTTGACAAAGGATGGTATGCAAAGGAAGAGATTGGTTTACGGTGCGAGGTCGCGCTTGATACTCTAGTTGTCAAGTACATGATTGCAAGCCAATCACTATTACTCTCATTTTGGTATATGCGATCACAAATGCTAAACGGTAAGTACATTCCTATGGACCAAGTTTCTGCAGGTTTGGAAGATAATCCTACTGTGGATGTGGAAGTGATTGATAAACATAATGGCCTACTATTGGTGGTTACAATAAGGGAGCTATGCAGTCTTCAGCATTTGCGAAATGACATCATTGAAGAGTCAATGGACAAGGAACTATCAGATTTTTCCTTTTTCTTAGCTGGTCGTAAGGTGATGCGGCGAAGAGAAAAAGATATTTTGTGCAAAGAGTTGGATGGTCGGGTTGAAGTAGTGTCAATGTAACAGATATTCTTGTAAACCCAAGTGTATACAAATGACTTTCAAGACATGAAGTTTATTGATCTCATTTTTCAATTGTGCCCTGTGAAAAAGTGTGCTTGAAATACATTTCTTTACCACGTCAAATCTCTCTCTCTCTCTCTCTCTATCTATATATTATATATATATATATATATATATGTTAGACAAGACAAAGACAGATAGAAGAATCATCTTAATTCATTAGAAAGTACAAACTCGTCCGTGAACAATGGACTGAGATACAATTTCTGTAAGTATGGAATCAGAATGTCTTCAAGGTAAAAATCGAAGGAATGCCCCTCGAAAGACGGTGGTGAGATAGTTGTTCCCGGCGGATTTAGTTCTCCCTTTTCGGGAGTATCATCAATTAGTAGTGTATTAGTTGCATCAAAGGGTACACCGATTTGGCTAAACGGTTTGTACAAAAGAGGTAATCCTGGTTTTTTAGGGTGGTAGTGGCCCTCAACAGTAATGCATTTTCTTTGATCATACAAAAAGGCAAAATCTGATGTGTGAGCTTGGCATACACTGCAAAATATTGCAACTAGTGGCGATAAGTTTTGCCTTTGCATTGAAGACCATATGCCAACTCTGAAGCGCGGAAGAAGAAACTCAATAAACTCCTTGGTTCCTGGACGAACCACGACTCGACAAGTTCCCATCCGAAACGTTTGCAAATCCTCAAAGGGTCCTCTGTCACTGAGAGGCACCCGCATCAGCAGCAATCCATTGACGTCCAAGATAATCAACCTCTGTAAAAGTTGACAAGTACATATAAGTAGTTAGAAGCTGAACATATTTTGCCATACTTGAATAGACATTACCGGAACAACCGTATCTACAGGTAGCAAGGGTCCATACTGGGTCTCTGTAGTGTTCATGTCGTTGTTGCTCTCCTCCGCTTTATCTTCATAGTCATCATTCAAATCTTCATCAGGGGTCTCCCCCATGGCCCTTTCTGCCTGATTCAAGGTTGATCGGCTTGCCTCATACATCCTTCCCTGATCCATATCATTTTGCTCATCCCGAGGCCTGCTTTCCTCATCCATATCCTTTTGCTCATCTATAGGCCTGCTTTCCTCATCTTCGGTTTCAGCCATAGGCTCTTTTGGCTGTTCCACAGGCTGACTTGCCTCTTTCATTGTCTCCTCCGGTTGAACCTTAGCAGCTTCCATATGCTCATTTGTCCTTTCCTCATCCTCGACTCTTTGATCTTCTGCTGATATGACACCCTCGGCCCGTTGCGATTCCACTGTATCGGATGTAGGGGTTTGTCGTGTTGGCACGTCATGTTTTGTAAGATCAATAGTGCGCTCATCCAAGCCGCTATCTTCAAGCTCTCTAGGGCTTGACATAGTAAGCAGGTGTTGTATTAAACTTACCCGGTATCTTTGCAAATAATCATATGTGTAGTTTTTTAAAGCACTCTGCAAAATTGAAAGACCACATGATGAGAATTCTTTTATAGACTAAACCAAAACTAACTGAATGCATTGCAAAATGGGTACCTTAGTCATGAAAGGTTTTAATGCGAAGTAGCTTTGCAGGACATATTCTGCATGGAGAAGACATCTCCAGCCGCAAGAATTCCCATCGGTTTGATTTGGGACAGGTACTTCTTTGATTGTGGCCTTGTATAGTTCATACCTTCCACATGGCTTGCCATAGGCAAGCAACAACCTCTTTATACAACTGCACAAGGCAATGTCAAGATCTTAGCATGAGGCTTCAAATTTACATGGATATCTATAATAAACACTTTCTGACACAAAACACTTACAGCCTAATTTCAGGGTGGGTTCCTTTTATTGAATTGAACACCCACACTGCTGGTTGGTCAACATCAAGGCATATGAGACTCCAGTGATGGTTGTTCTCATATGGGAAGATGATCACAGTAACTTCCAGCATAGCACAGTGGCAAAACCAGCTCTCAAAGGTCCCAGATGGACTATTCTTTTGTCTAATAATTACAGACATTTGTGGATCAAGGAGAAACACCTCTGTGTGAGTGTGCAATGGGAGTTGACTTTTGATCAGGCTGCAGAGACTCTACCTGAGTTAGCAAACCTATTATCTGAGTTTTCAAAGCTAGCAAGATAGTAACACTTACTTAAGACAAGCATAGATAATTGTGTCTGAAATCTGAGCATCTGGATTCTGCAATAAATCAATGTCCACCTTTTCCAGAGCTAGGTTTCTGGTTCCATCTACAAATGGTATCTCTGCAAGCAAACCATTCTTCATTGAAAGTAGAGTTTCTTGATTCATTGCCTCTATAGACAGGGTCACATTGCACTCTGTTTGTTTCTGGGACACCTCTGCTACTTTTGCTTTCTCCTGAAGCTCTGCTTCCCTCATTTCCTCTGTTTGGCGAGCAATAGTCTCTGCCTTTGCCCTTGTATTCACATCATGTGTGACATCTACAACTGTCAGCTGAGGCACTAGCTCCGGGGGGTATAACAAAATTTCTCTCATTTTCTTATCCTTGCAGACATTGGGGACCAGCAGTTTGTCATACCTCCACCTTATTCTTTTCAATGTCTCACTATCTTTGTCCATTATAGTAACCCTGTGGGCATGGGCTGCAACAATGGTCATGTCACTGAAGTACTCCAGTAGGAAGTCCTCAGCTGCTTCCTGTAGAGCCATTAATGCCACCACCTTCCACCTTTTGGTGCCCCAGGTAGCTTCATCACATATGGACCTCACCATCCTCTGGAAGGGCAGCTTTGGTATGCATAAATCTACACATTTCTGTGCCTTTCTGATTTCTCTGAAAAGTCCCATGCAGGTTTGGAGCTTCTTCATCCTTGGCCCTTTCAGAATTTTATTTGGCTTTCCAAGTCTTTTCTTTGGGGTTGCTGATCTACCACTTGCTTTCGATGCTAATCCTGGACCCTTGCCTGCCTTCCTTGCAGTGGCTTTTGTTCTAGCCATCTTACTGTACACCAAAAGAAGAGTCTCAATCCCC